>NC_053496.1:99616974-99982808 GCF_905171775.1 Rana temporaria
GGCAGCTAGTGGAGCGCTTTTAACCCCCACTAGCCATCAAAAAAGGGTTAAAACCACCAGCAAAGCACCGCTGCAATGCTTTGCCGGCGGTTCTGCGACGCTGCCCATTGATTTCAATGGGCAGGGGAGCTTTAGGAGCGGTGTATTCACTGCTCCTACAGTGCCTCAAAGATGTGGCTAGCAGGACTTTTTTTTTACCATCCTGCCAGCGCAACGCTCCAGTGTGAAAGGCCTCAGGCTTGCGGAACGGGAAAAAAAGTCCTGTATGCAGCATCTTTGGGACAGGTGCCCCTGCTAATTGCAATGAACGGATAGCTCTTCCAAAGTACCTGAAAATCTCTTCGGAAGTGCCACAACAGGCACGCATTTAACTTCTTCTTAACCCCTTCTTGGGGGTTAAAAGCACCCCCCCCCCCCGATAGTGGGCGAAAAGCGACGCTTAAACAGCGGTAAAGCTAAAACTAGCAGCATTTTACCGCTAATGGACCCGTCGCCTCGGTGTGAAAGTATCCTAAGTCTTTACGTGCAGAAAGTCTTTGGCAAGCTGTCCTGTCATGGCCCTATATGTTTGCTACTCTATCTTGTTATGGATTCAAAGGTCCTTTTTTAGAAGGTTTGAAGGCTTTGTTTTTCCTTTTTACCTCCCAAGTTCTGTTGTCTGCCTTTCTGTCACACTCCTTCCCAATGTCTAATGGTATCGGACAGGGGTGTCCTTTATCACCCCTTTTCCTTTATTTGTGTTTGGAACCCCTGGCTGTGGCTATTTGCTCTCACCCGGACATAAGGGGGTTTTGGTGCAACAGAAGGTAATACAAGCTTTCACTCTTTTAGGATGATATCCTCCTGACCATAACCAATCCCATCTTATTGCTTCCATCGTTGCATGACTTATTGTCCGTTTTTGGCTCCCTATCAGGTTACAAAGTCAATACATGAAACACTGAGGCTCTTTCTATTCTGCTCCCTCCCAGCCTTCTAGTTATACTACAACAAGCATACCCTTAGGCTACTTTCACACTGAGGTGCTTTGCAGGCCCTATAGAGCTAAAAATAGTGCCTGCAAAGCGCCCTGAAAGAGCCTCTTCTCTCACTCCAGTGTGAAAGCCCGAGGGCTTTCACACTGGAGCGGTGCACTGGCAGGATTCTCAAAAAAGTCCTGCTAGCCACATCTTTGAGGCGCCGTAGGAGCGGTGTATACACCGCTCCTACAGCGCCTCTGCCCATTGAAATCAATGGGCAGGACCGCCGGCAAAGCGCTGCTGCAGTGGCACTTTGTGGCTGGCTTTAACCCTTTTTCACCCACGAGCGGGGGTTAAAAGCGCCCCGCTAGCGTCCGAATAGCGCCACAAAAACAAAGGTAAAGCGCCGCTAAAAATAGCCGAGCCTTATGGATTGTGTTCTCAATCCCTTAAATTCAGTACTATTATAGTAAAAAGACCATCCAGTGCTCAGACCAAGAACCTTCAACCGAGACTATGGCATGTAATATAAATAAGAAAAATGGGGGGAACTAATGCGCAAACCATTATTGGTTATTAGTAAGCGCCCCAACACCCCTCGTTTTCATGGCATGTAATGGTTTCAACGATGGAGTCCTCCATGTGGAAAAGCTTACATGTTTCGGGGGACAGACCCCCCTTCCTCAGAGCTATTACAACCAGACAGTGTACCACTATTCATATGTTTGCACATGGAGGACATATCCCCCTCAGTGATAAAATGGGCGGGGGCTTCTAACAACCCCTCCATGTTTGCACACTAGTCCCCTGGAATGCAAAGGCGGAAGCATGGAACCGGAAGTGCATCATAGCAGCAACTCAAAATCCTTTGGTTCCTGACTTTCGATACCTGCGATACCCCAGAGGTGCCACACATATCACTCGAATATAGTCTGTGATTCGTGACTCCTCATTTTCCATCTCTCCATAACCCCCTCCTTCCCTCATCCTCCTCTTATCCTTGCCCTGTTCTCTTACTTCATCTTCTTTTTCCTCTTCCTGTTTCCTCAATATGTTCTGCTTTCTCCCTTGTTCTGTGTATCCACGGCTCAGAGGTGCTTCTCTTATATAAAAGTTTGTAAATGATTTGGGTTGTTACATGGACTCACCATATTGAACGATGTACTTCTTGGTTTGTACTCAATATTTACATTTCTGTAACAGCAGGTTGTACTGTAAACTATGACGTTATGTTTATACAGTGTTATGTGTTCTTGGGCCATACCCCCTGACTAAATAATTTGAAAAAAAATCCTTTGGTTCCAAACCAGCACCCACTGTTGGAACGCACATCCGGGAGAGCGCCACGAGAGTGTGTACTCCAATCTGCAAAAATGAAGCAGAAAATAATTAAAAAAATATATATATATATTATATATTAAGACAAAGATATAATATAAAAAATATTGAAAAATATATTACAAAAAATATATAAAAAATGACAATGCGAAAAACAAAAAAAGGGGGGAAAGTGGTGGAAGAGAAAAGCAAGGGGGTAAATTTGTGTCAATGTGTCCTCAATATGTCAACACATCATAACATAGACAGCATAGTGGTAGACTTTAAAATCACATAATAAAATACTCACATGGCGATATATGATGTGGCATAGACAATACAAATATTCACTAAATGTGAAGAAAAATACATGTGTATTAAACAAATATGCATAAGAAAATAAATAGTAATGATACTAATAAAACTGAGCTGGTATATATAGTATGTGCACACATCAGTCTGGGTAGCCCAGTCTCCAAAAGAAGGGGGATCATGCTCTGCTTCAGTATGTCACAGTACATGTTGCCATTCATAATTTCCTTAATGAACTGTAGCTCCCCAGTGCCAACAGTGCTCATGCAGTCCAAAACCATGACACTCCCACCACCATGCTTGACTGTAGGCAAGACACACTTGTCTTTGTACTCCTCACCTAGTTGTCGCCACACACGCTTGACACCATCTGGACCCAATAAGTTTATCTTGGTATCATCAGACCACAGGACATGGTTCCAGTAATCCATGTCCTTAGTATGCTTGTCTTCAGCAAACTGTCTGCACGCTTTCTTCTGCATCATCTTTATAAGAGGCTTCCTTCTGGTACGACAGCCATGCAGACCAATTTGATGCAGTGTACGGCTCCGTGGCGCAGCCCCCTCTCTCCTGCACCTGTCTATTACCATAGATGGATTCATGCATTGCATGAACCTATCTATGGTTGCCGCTACTGTCCCCTATTCAGGTGTCCGGCCCCTTGTCGGGCGCCGGGCATCTGAATTACAGCGGCATTTTTTTTTTTAAGCGCCTGATTAGAGCCGTTGGCTCTAATGGGCGTCCTGATTAGAGCCATAGGCTCTAATAGGCTTCCAAATTGGTAAACAGCGGGCGCAATGCTGTGTTTTCGCTGTTTACTCAGTATTGTGTTAGGAAAGTGGAAAAAATTGCTTTCCTAACACTGACCCGCCTCTCAGCCAATCAGGTGCTCAGGTGTGGTTACCTGTCACCTGATTGGCTGAAACGACAGACGATGTGCCTATCAGGCTTCCAATCATAGCAGAGGACAGGAAGAAGACGGAGAAGACATTGAGGACTTGGAGCGTGGAGGACAGCGCCGTGACCCAAGACAGGTAAGTGCCGGGTGGGGGGGGGGGCACACTGGCAGCATTTGATGGGGAACAGTAGCGGCAGTTGATGGGCACAGTGGCAGCAATTGATGGGGCACAGTAAGGGCAATTGATGAGCACAGTGGCAGCAATTTATGGGCACACTGGCAGCAATTGATGGGTACAGTAGCTGCGTTTGATGGCACAGTGGCTGTGTTTGATGGGCACAGTGGCTGCACTAGATGGGCCCAGTGGCTGCAATTGATGTTGCTTTTTTTTTTCAGTTTGTTTGCGCCCCCCCCCCCCCCCAAAAAAAAAAAAATGTTGAGTACCAGCCGCCACTGGTGTGGCTTATGGTCTGAACTCTGACAGGCTGATCCCCCAACCCCTGCAGCAATGCTGGCAGCACTCATACATCTATTTCCTAAAGACAACCTCTGGATATTACGCTGACATGTGCACTCAACATCTTTGGTCGACCATGGCAAATCCTGTTCTGAGTGGAACCTGTCCTGTTAGACCGCTGTATTGTCTTGACCACCACGCTGCAGCTCAGTTTCGGGGTCTTGGCAATCTTCTTTTAGCCTAGGCCATCTCAGAGCAACAATTCTTTTTTTTCAGTTCCTCAGAGTTCTGTGCCATGAGGTGGCACATTGAACTTCCAGTGACCATTATGTGAGAGTGATGACACCACATTTAACACACTAGCTCCCCATTCACACCTAAAACCTTGTAACGCTAATGAGCCACATGACACTGGGGAGGGAAATGGCTAATTGGGACAAATTTGGACATTTTTACTTAGTACTAACTTTTTTTGCCAGCAGTTTAGACATTAATGGCTGTGTGTTGAGTAATTTTTAGGGGACAGCAAATTTACACTGTTATATAAGCTGTACATTCACTACTTTACATTGTAGCAAAGTGTAATTTCTTCAGTGTTGTCACATGAAAAGATATAATAAAATATTTACAAAAATGTGAGGGGTGTACTAGAGCTGCACAATTTTGGCTATAATGAGAATCACAATTTTTTTGCTTAGAATAAAGATCACGATTCTCATGGCGTAACATCATCTTTCACATTATACCAAAAAATTGGGCTACCTTTACTGTTTAGTTTTGCAACTTCTGCTTTAAGTGACAGGGACCCCCTGACAGGCATCCAACTCCCACTTCCTCCCGGTGCTCCACAACGCCGGAAGGAAGTTCACCTTTCCCCCCTCCCTCCCTGCAATTTTCTGGGACACATGACAGGTCCCAGAAGATTGCCCATGCATGCGCAGTGCGTGCCTGGCTGTGAAGTAAGAATTCTGGCACGGTGGAGAGAAGGGGGAGAGGAGCAGCGTGACTTAGTACGCCTGCATCGCTGGACTGTGGGACAGGTGAGTGTCTGATTATTAAAAGTCAACGGCTACACTTTTTGTAGCTGCTGACTCTTAATAAAAAAAAAAAATTTCAGGGGAACTCTGCTTTAAGTGGTCAAACTTCCCTCATCTACAGGCAGAAGTTCATTCATTTGACCTAAGAAGAAATGTTACTTTGTTTATACTTATCCTCCATGTTGTGATGATACTTGGCCGGCTGCCTGCTTCCCATAACCCCGAATATGCGTTCCAACCGCTCATCACTCATGTGCGATGGGATCTTCAGCAATTGCATGAGAGGTTAATAGCAGATGAGTCTCTGGGGGTGGATGGACACTTTTTGGCACATTGACATGATTGCAAAGGTATGCTATTAAAATACTGTGTGATTTATACAGATTTTAGCCCTGTCTATTTGGCAGTTTTATTTTTTTTCCCTGGGGACTGGTGTGCATGTTATGAGGGGGTGTTTGGTGCCCCTGCCCATTTTCTCGCTGAGGGGGTATGTCCTCTATGTACAAACATATAAATGGTGGTACACTGTCTGGTTGGAATAGCTTTTAGGAAGGGGGTCTGTCCCTGAAAACGCATAATGTCATCGGTAGGGATGCCCATCTCAGTTGCTGGAGTGGTGCAATTGTTAAGTTTGATTTTATTCTGCCTTTGGGAGTATAACATTGTCTTATGATTTTAATAAATGATTTTGGTGGTAATGCACTAGATGTTTGCGCCCTTTTGCATATATTAAGTACTATTATGCCACACACATATGCACCATTGCTTCGTGGACAAGCCAATATGCCCCCAGTAGATGGTCAGAGATCTAAATGGGTTCCCTTTATCCTGTACACCCTTGTTCCTTGGTATGGTCTCTACCCCTTTTTACTGACCCGGTTCTGAAACACTTTTGTTTAGCTCCTATGTTGTTTACTATGCAGCTTTGGCGAACCACTTACAAGAAGTACTCTCTCTTCACCATGCCCCCCCCCCCTTTCATCTAATGTCCTTTTTAATCCTCTTATCCCAGATAGTATTTCCAATGGACACATGGCTCCCTGGGCTCAAGACACTTTGTTTCAGTTACGTAATTTTGTCCATCAGACATCTCGTAAGCTGCTCTCTTTTGGGGAACTGCAGACTAAATAACATCCATATACAACTATACTATTCATATCTCGAAATTAGACACAATTTTTCATCCTCATCTCCATCCCTTACCTTAGATAGACCTATAAAATTTGAATTCACTTGCACCCAAGGACCCTACCAGCTCCATTTAATTTCCACTATCTATAAATTACTGCACAAAGCCATCCTCCTTACAGCAGTCCTTCATTCATATATCCAGAAATGATCTCATGTTCAACAGAGGCCCACCCCCCTTCCTTGTTGGTAAAAGATATAGACGTCTGTATATACAGTACAGACCAAAAGTTTGGACACACCTTCTCATTCAAAGAGTTTTCTTTATTTTCATGACTATGAAAATTGTAGATTCACACTGAAGGCATCAAAACTATGAATTAACACATGTGGATTTATACGTAACAAAAAAGTGTGAAACGACTGAAAATATATTTCATATTCTAGGTTCTTCAAAGTAGCCACCTTTTGCAGCAGACACATCTCTAGAACTGTTAAGAGGAGACTGTGTGAATCAGGCCTTCATGGTAGAATATCTGCTAGGAAACCACTGCTAAAGAAAGGCAACAAGCAGAAGAGACTTGTTTGGGCTAAAGAACACAAGGAATGGACATTAGACCAGTGGAAATCTGTTCTTTGGTCTGATGAGCCCAAACTTGGGGTCTTTAGTTCCAACCCCTGTGTCTTTGTGCTACGCAGAAAAGGTGAACGGATGGACTCTACATGCCTGGTTCCCACCGTGAAGCATGGAGGAGGAGGTGTGATGGTGTGGGGGTGCTTTGCTGGTGACACTGTTGGGGATTTATTCAAAATTGAAGGCATACTGAACTAGCATGGCTACCACAGCATCTTGCAGCGGCATGCTATTCCATCCGGTTTGCGTTTAGTTGGACCATCATTTATTTTTCAACAGGACAATAACCCCAAACACACCTCCAGACTGTGTAAGGGCTATTTGACCAAGAAGGAGAGTGATGGGGGGCTACCTCTTGAAGCTCATCAAGAGAATGCCAAGAGTGTGCAAAGCAGTAATCAAAGCAAAAGGTGGCTACTTTGAAGAACCTAGAATATGAAATATATTTTCAGTTGTTTCACACTTTTTTGTTATGTTTAATTCCACACGTGTTAATTCATAGTTTTGATGCCTTCAGTGTGAATCTACAATTTTCATAGTAATAAAAATAAAGAAAACTCTTTGAATGAGAAGGTGTGTCCAAACTTTTGGTCTGTACTGTAAGTCATCTAGATGTGTGGTGCAGGGAGAGACTGCTGTCAAGATATTCATGTTTTAGTATAGAACTCCTGAAATCCTACACCGCCATGATCTTTCCATTTCTTACTTTTGTTGGCGGTGTTGTTTGGCTATCGGTTCACATTTTCAAATTTTCTCAAATCGTCTTCCAGGGCAGCATCTGAGAAATAGGCTCCTCCTCCCTGAAACAGGAAACACATTAGTCCACCATTATAAATTTCACAGTCTCACCTGCTTGCCTCAGTTGTGTTTCCTCCGGACCCACAGGAGCTGCAAGAAACATTTTTTATTTTACCTTGTCTCTGTGCTAGTATCAGGAGGCCCCCTGCCAGCATCCTATTCAGCCCAGCAGGCCTTGGGAGGGCGGGCAGGAGCAGCAACTTTGAGTAAAAAACATGCTCTACCTGAGATTTCACCCCTACAGAGGGGTCTGCAACCACCCCCCCAATCTGAAACAAAAGCACTGGCTTTTCCCCATACCGCAATGATGCAGGGACCTGCTGCTTCAGCCCGGCGTGGCTGGATCCCACAGATGGCATCGCGCTGGTAAGTGTATCCACGAGGGATGCTGGTCCATCCGCCCGCCCGATCACCACCACCCAATTGCAGCCCCGGAGCCACCCGCCTCGGAAGGGCCACCTCACGAGGAAGTGAACGCCCAACCCTCCTACAGCACTCTATCAATGTGCTTCCTGCTTCACAGCAGACTTCCGGTCACACGGTTTCTGGTCGGCAGCCATTTTTCCAGAGTCTGGGGAAAACAAAACACACTTGCAGTGACTTATCTCCCAGACAAAACAGCAGAGTCCCCCCTCCCTAATGAGAGGTCAGGAAGGAGGACACCAGCAACCGTGGCATGTGCAGTTATGTCCACCAACCTGCATGGGGTCAGCTGGGGGGCCGGAGCTTAAGCAGGAAGCTGTTAAAAAGGCTCCTCTAGGCAGAGGATCCTGGTGGCTGACCATGTCTGACGCTTCTCCACCCTGCCCAGCAGATCCTACAAACCAGGACAGCTCCAAGGTAAGCCAGAATACTCCAGAGTCACCTCTGTCTTAACCTCACTGTAAAAACTGCCCACTCACAGGCAGTCTTTAACCACCCTTCCTCACGGGGGCCCTTTTTTTGTGCTTGATTTCAGGCAAGGACCCCAGAGGAAAGGAAAACAAAAAGCAACAAAACATGTGCTTCATGCAGCCACCGGGTTTCACCTGAATGGAAAAAAACCTGTATGCCAAAAATGCATAGACAAAATGGTGGCTAAAGAATTGCAAGGTTATCTGTAAGAACTGTGCTCAACTCTTTTAAGGAAGAGATGAAGAACATCATGGCACCACTACGCTCAGCTATTGAGAAGTTAGCAGCGCCGACAAATACTAGTCAGACCTGTACTCCATCTACCAGCAGGACATGCGTCCCTTCATGTAACGTAGGAACAGGCAGAACGACAGGAACAGGAGGAGGGTTCGGACAAATCCAAGCAATCCGCATTGCAGGATGGCATTTGCTCAGGAAGGAAGGAGGAAGATCTGGCCTTAGAGAGCAACTTATTTCTCTCAGAAGACATGGATAACCTTCTCAAAGCTATAACAGACACGCTAGGAATTAAAGAGCAAAAAGCCGCAGAGCTCACACTACATGACAAGATATACAAAGGGCTACAACCCAGGAAACCTAGAACATTCCCTGTACACCAAACTCTTAAAGATATTGTCAAAAAAGAGTGGAAAGACCCAGAGAGAAAACTCTTCATACCATCTGCAGTCAAATGCAGATATCCGTTTGCAGAGACAGACACCAAAACATGGGCTAAATGCCCATGTTTTTTGTCAGAGTGCGCACCCCCTCCCTTGGGACTACATCCCTGCGGGGAGACGAACAAAGTGTCTCCCCGCAGGCATGTAGTCCCAAGGGAGGGGGCGAGCACGCTGACTAACCCCCAGCCAGAACGACTCGCATGATGGGGGGAAGCTTGCTGAGGAGAAACAGGAAGTGAGAAATTCAGGCAAAGAAAAAAAAACATTTAGAAGGGAAATCAATTATAAGTTACTGACGCAATGGTACATGGTGCCGGCCGCTTTGGCTAGGATCTTCCCTAATGTCTCTGATAGATGCTGGAGGGGGTGTGGACAGAGGGGCACGTTCCTCCACATTTGGTGGGAGTGCCCGGTGCTTCGCCCGTTCTGGGATATGGTTACCAAACATGTGTCTGAGGGCCTGGTCATGGATATCCCCGCCCAGCCCAAACATTTCCTGCTCCATGTCCCCTCCATCCCTCTGTCACGATATAAACGTAGTGCTCTCTCCCACCTCCTCAATGCGGCAAAATGACTTATTCCGATTCATTGGAAAAGTTCACACATTCCAAGTGAACAAGACTGGTTGAGGAAGGTGGGGGAGATCATGGAAGCGGAGGATTGACTGGCTACTTGCAGGGACACCCGTGAAAAATTTTAGATCACTTGGGCAGAGTGGAAAGACCACGTACATGACACGGCTTTGTTCTCCTCCAGTTTGGATGAGGCACTACTTGTGCTAGCAGATCCCTCCTTTGGGTAACTTGTCCAGGCGCATCGTCAGTCGGACACCTGAGACCCCACGTCGATGTGGGTCCATTAAGTCTTGTGAGTGCTGGTCCACATGTCTTCTCATCTTCCCCCTTTCCACTCTTCTTGTCCCTTTTCTTGGTTCTCACTCTAATTCTCTATTCTCTGCTTCCTTCCCCCCCTCCCAACTGTTTAATGTGTAATTATTTGTTTAGTATTGGGACCACTGGTACAACCTCCAGTCTGTTTGACTAGTCCTGCCACCTCAGGCTTGTCTCGATTGACATGTAGTAAAGGGAGCCGTCTTGTTGCTTACTTAAGGGCGGGGACATTGGGATACGTAGCCCCCCATTAATTTGGGGGGAGACCTGCCCATGTGGATCGAATGTCCTGGGCGGGCGATGTGTCCTCCTGTCCCTGTACTGTTGTGGGCTATTACTCCCAGTTTAATGTTTGCCTGAGCTCGGACCAGATGCACCCCCCCCTTGGAGTCCCTTCTCTTTCCCCTCCCTTCTCCCTCCCCCTTGCCCATTATCCCGTGTCCCTTCCCCTTCTCTCCCATTACCCCCTGTTCTGGTTATTGTTATTATTTCGTATTGGCTTTTTGTCTGTTTGATAATGCTGCATTGTGCAACTGTCAATACTACTTGAAAATGAAAATAAATATTTTACAAAGAAGGGAAATCAAAGGAATAGGTAAGAGAATCAACAATGCACTAGCTTAAAGGAACCTATTTAGAAAATAAAAACTAACCTTTACAACCCCTTTAATAAAAACCATCCCCACACTGATGAGATGCCTCAGCTGAGACGTCAGGATATCTTCAAGAGCCACAGCGCTACTCAACTCAGCCCAAAGAGCCCTGGGGCTGAAATCTTGAGGAGGTGACATCACTTCAAAAAACAGGCTGTGCGGAATTTCATTCATGGAGAATTACTGTTCAGGCCTGAACTAGAAACAGTGCTGGACAGGACTGCAGCAAAGAACAAGGGTTTTCCCCAAACCAAAAAGAAACAAGGGAAGACGCCCTTTCGGCAGTTCAAGAAGCTTAACAAGGCGGGAGCAAAGAAGCGCTGGGGACAACAAAACAAAAAAGGCAAGAGTGAATTCATCCTCAAGCCTCCTAACCCAAAGAACAGAAAGCAATGACTGTCATCAGGTTGGGGGCAGACTCGCAGCTTTTTTTCCACCAACGGGTGGAAGCAACAAAAAACAAATTAATCATACGCACCATAACAGATGGCTACAGTACGCGATAGAATTTGCCACTCGCCCCCCAACCAAGTACCTAGTAACCATGTTACCAAAGGACAAAGAATCCCTGCAGAATCAGATCAGAAAGTGATCCGCCAGGTACCTCAAGAAGAGGAACTAAGGGGGTTCTATTTCCATATCTTTGGAAATAAAAAGCCGTCGGGCAAGCTGAGGCTCACACTGAACCTCAAGCCACTCAACAGAGGAATAAAATACAAAAAAATCAGAATGGAGTCTCTTTACTCGATCAGAAACATCCTACCATGGGAGACATTTATGGCAACCATAGACCTACAGGATGCCTACCTACATGTCCCCATAAGGGAGGATCATCAAAAATTCCTGAGGTTCGCAGTACAAGGGCCAGCAGACACTCTGCACCTGCAATATACAGCTCTCCCTTTTAGCATCTCCTCAGCACCCAGAATATTCTCAAAGATAATGGCAGGAGCACTAAAGGGTCTAAGAGAACAAGGCTTTGGCATAATACCATACCTAAACAATCTACTACTCTGCAGATTCAGTGGAAGCCCTAGAGAGCAACCTGCGCAGAAACATGTCCCATCTGCAAAACCCGGGGTGGATAGTGAATGCAGAGAAATTACACATGACCCCAAGCCAAAGAGTGATGTATTTGGGCTATATACTGGACTCCAGATTAACCAAAACCTTAACGGGAAAAAAGAATGAAAAAAACACCCAGGTGGTAACCTCTCTAAGAGGGACCAACGCCATTACAATCAGACAAGGAATGACAGTGCTGGGGCTGATGACATCTTCAATCCTAGCCGTCACCTGGGCACAGATTCACATGAGACCCCTACAGAATTACATTCTGTCCCAGTGGGATGGCAACCACTCATCCCTGGAAAGTCCATTCCAGTTCCAACCACAGTTAAACATACACTCCAATGGTGGCTCAACCCACTTCGATACATCGAAGGACGCAAATGGGCTCAACCCAACCCAGTCAGGAACCCCACCGATTCCAGCGCTCTAGGCTGGGGGCACACATGGAAGATCTCTTATCACGGGGCCCAGTCAACCACCCGAACCTCAGAATCCTGAATCTTCCAGCTTGATTACTGAAAGAATAAGACTTCAGAACAAAGGACTATCAGACAAGGTGATCAATACCATCCTAGACAGTAGGAAGCCCATGAACAGGGCAATCTACGAGAAACAAGGGAAATAGTTTTTTTCCTGGAACAAAAACAAACTGATCCCCATCAGAGGAATAATCCCAACAATTCTGGTTTTCCTGCAAGATGGAGCAGACAAAAACATATCCCAAGCCACACTGAAGGTACAAGTGGCAGCACTCTTCTCATTCATGAACACCAGACTAGCGGAGGATCCCCTAATAAAGTGATTCCTGATGTCACTTAAAAGAGCTAGACCAGCTAAAATGAATAGAACTCCAACTTGGGACACATTCACAGTACTTGGAGGGTTCCTCTCCCCTCCATTCGAACCAATAAGAGGACAGCTCAGACAAAAACCTCACTCTAAAAACTGCACGTCTTGTGGCCCTAGTATCCGCCAGAAGAGTAACCGAAATCCAAGCCCTGTCCATGATGGAATCATACTGCCTGATACACTTAGACAAAATAATTCTCTCGCCAGACCTGGCCTTCCTACCCAAGGTCTCTCCAACATTCCATAGAACTCAAAATATCATTATCCCTTCGCTTCCAAAGACTATGGACAACAACAAAAGACACAGCAAACTCGATGTAAGAAACACTCTTATTACATACCTCGAGAGAACAAAGGATTGGCGAAGAACGACCTCTCTCTTTATTTTCTATGCGCGAGTTAACAAGGGGAAGCAGGCATCCAAGAATACCATCAGCAGATGGATAAGAATGGCCATACAGACAACCTATGAGGCACAAAACCTCACTCCTCGGTCGAGCTTCACTACTTTCGCAAGGCACTATCATATAGACCAGCTGTCCGACCAAGACCAGGCATTTGGTCGCAAGGTGCTCCAGTCTCTAACCCCACCCTAATAAGTATTGCTTGATACATACTCTCGGATGCTGCCCTGGAAGACGATTCGAGAAAATAGAGTTGGGTATCCGGATAACTCTTTTTCTAAGAAGTCTTCCAGGGCAGCACTGGTTCCCACCCTTAAACGACAAATACCAGGTACAATGGGGAAGCTTTAAACTCACTGAGATTTCCTTCGGTACTTTAATACAAATGAGGCACGCAGTTAAGACTGTGAAATGTATAATGGTGGACTAATGTGTTTCCTGTTTCAGGGAGGAGGAGCCTATCTTTTGGATGCTGCCCTGGAAGACGACTTAGAAAAAGAGTTACCAGGTACCTAACCTGCAATGTCAACTGTTACAACCCTTTTGGGCTAATGTGATGTGTCTCATTCAAACCTTATAACCACTTCCAGCCCAATGCCGTCCTTGAATTTCAGTGGGAATATCTGAATGATGCTTGCAGCTACAGGCATCATTCAGATATCCTCTTTTTCAGCTGGCAATTCTTTGCACTGTAAGAACAATCATAGCGGCAGTTTAGCCGCTAGATCATTTTACAGGTGACGGGTGGGGACATCCCCCCTCCGCCACCCTCTCCGGGCTCTCCCATGCCATCTGGAACCTGGAGAAGGAATCGGCTGCCAACGGATGACGATCATAGAGATTTCCGGTGACCAATTTTTTATTTTATCTCATGCTTTCCAGCCTGAAGGAGAGATGTGGGGTCTTATTGACCCTGCATCTCTCCATAAAGAGGACCTGCCAAACACCATTCCTATTACAAGGGATGTTTACATTCCCTGTAATAGAAATAAAAGTGATCAAAAAAATAATTAAAAGAGAAAGTGAAAAAATAAAGTAAAATAAGCAATACAAAGAAAACATTTTTTTAAAGTGCCCCTGTCCCCGGTAGCTTGTGCCCAGAGGCGAACGCACACGTAAGTCCCGCCCACATATGTAAACGCCATTTAAACCACACAAGTGTGGTATTGCCGCATGCCTTAGAGCAAGCACAGTAATTCTAGCACTAGACCTCCCCTGTAACGCTAAACTGGTAATCTGTAAAAAAGCTTTGCCTATGGAGATTTCTAAGTACCGAAGTTTGGCGCCATTCCATGAGTGTGCACAGTTTTAAAACATGATATGTTGGGTATCTATTTACTCATCTTTCACATTATACAAAAAAATTGGGCTAACTTTACTGTTTGTTATTTTTTAATTCAAGAAACTGTTTTTTTTTTTTCGAAAACGAACGCGTTTCAAAAATTATTGCGCAAATACCGTGCAACATAAAAAGTTGCAGCAACAGCTATTTTATTCCCTAGGGTGTCTGCTAAAAAAACATATATAATGTTTGGGGGTTCTGAGTAATTTTCTAGCAAGAAAATTATGATTTTTACATGTAGGAGAGGCGTGCCAGAATAGGCCCGGTATGGAATGTATCCCTACCGTTCGACACACTCCATTACCTATTGGGACTCCCTTTCCCAGGACTTAAAAAGCCAGTTAAACAGCTGCTTTCTCATATTCTACTGGCAGCATGGAGAGCCATTCCTATGTGCTGGTTTTCAGTGGAACCACCCTCATCTCCCTACTCCTGAACACTATATCGGACATTCGAGAATAAAGAACCTCAACGCTTCTGCCAACCTTTGCCACAATTCAACAAAATTTGGGAAACCTGGGACCAGTCTCAATATGGGACTACAATGTCTACACCCTGATGTTCAACTTTTGTATCCGCTCCACCTTGATCCAAACCTCTGTCCTTCCTTCCTTAATTACTCTCAGGGACCCTTTCCACAGACGCTGATTGCACTGTTGTTCTCAATGCCTACTGACCTTTTCCTTTTGTGAGTACCCTTCTCTATATGTGTATTAAAACTCACTAATTTGCTACGCTTAGATTGGCGCCTGTGTTTTCTCCGCCACCCTCTCATTTCCTCCTCCCCTCCCCCATGGTATTGCCTTTTTACCTTACTGTCCCTCCCTGATGTCCCTAATCTCACATAATGCTGAGTTAAATTTGCCTCTTTTTTTTTTTTTTTGGGGGGGGGGTTTCATGCTACTGCTGTATGTAGCCTGATCCTATTTGTCAATTCTTTAGGAATTGTTTTCATTGTCTCATCTGTTTTTGAGAAATGTTATCACTATGTTACAGTCTATTATGTATAACTGTGACATTGTAACTCATATTTTCCTTTGAAAAACTTTATTAAATACAAAATAAAAAAGTTTAAGACAAGCCAATATGATCTACTTTCCTACCTATTTACCAATGCTGAATCTAATCTGAAAAAAAACAGCAATTGCCGCAGATAATAACACAAATATATGACATTGATTTTATACAGCTAATAAGAGCTGCATGTCTCTGTAGCGTGTTTCATTAGGAGTTGATTAAAAATTGTAAACAGCATAAGGAAAGCCGTGTGAAGCCTGTGATTCTGTTAGGTCTGCGTGTCATAGGTGCTACAGACAGGAGACCGCTGTGGGATTCATTTGTAATAGCAGCAGCTGGAAACATTACTCAGCATATGTCAAATTGTTTTGTTCCCTTGTGTCATATTGTTACACAGTCACCCAATCCTTACACAGCTGGGATGAGTGTGTGTGTTTTTTTCTTGCACCCACACAGCCATGCTCACAGCCTCTCAAATAAATACAGCCACATACGCACATAAAATAAAAATAGCCCCAGATGACACTGACCACTGATTTGTGAAATCTGATGTTTGCAGCTATTGTGCTCAGAAGCTTGTCAGGAGATGAATCAGGTCTTGTATTAGAGTGGGACTGTTCTTTTGTGTTGTTCAGAAGGTCAAGTGTGCATTGAATAGCTTCAGAGATACATACTAGCAAAAAAAAATATTGGATTTTTATTCGTTTTGGTAAACAAAATCTGATCTTGGAGTTTTGCAGTGGCTTATATTTATGTCATCAGGAAGCAATTCAGAACTGTATTGAATATATATCTGGTGCAAACACTTGCATTAATGAAAAATCCCAAATTAAAGTTATTTATTCAGTTACTTTAAAAAAAATAAACATGTTATACTTTACTGTCTCTGTGCAATGGTTTTTCACAGTGCAACCCCTAACCTCCTATTCTGATGTCCCCCATTGGCACTCCTGCTCCTCACTTGAGGGCCCCCATAGCAGGCCGCTTGTTATAGGGGCACTCGTATGGGCTCACTCCTGAGCCCATACGAGTGTGTCCATTGAAACACACAGCACAACTTGTCCCAGCCCCCTCTCCCTCATCACAGGATTTAATTGACACCAGTAAGAGCCAATGGCCGAGATCGGGCTCCAGGTGGCAAGAGGGATGGGGGGGGGGGGTGGTGGTTGACCGCACGATCCTCCAGACTGCTCCACAGTTTCCTGACGTGCCTGGCCATGCAACTGTCCACTCCCTTTTTTTTTAAGCAGTAACTATATCGCCATGCCATATTTGCACTGTTATGTATGATCATATGTTTTGAATATTTTAAATAATTTTATATATCTCTTAGGCCGTGTACAGACGACCAAACATGTACGATGAAACCGGTCCGCCGGACCGTTTTCACCGTACATGTCTGCCTGGGGATTTCTGTATGGTGGCTGTACTCACCATCATACAGAAATCCGCGCGTAAACAATACGTGGGGCGTGGCCGCGCCGATGATGCGGCGACGTGGGCGGCCCTGCCAGTTCAATGCTTCCACGCATGCGTCGAAGTCATTCGACGCATGCGAGGGATGGCGGGCGCTCGGACATGTACGGTAGGTCTGTACAGACGACCGAACATGTCCGAGCGGACAGGATTCCAGCGGGCTGTTTTAAAACAAGTCCAGAAATATTTGCCCGCTGGAAAAAGGCCCGGCGGGCAAATGTATGCTGGAATCCTGTCCGCTCGGGCCTACACACGACCGAACATGTCTGCTGAAACTGGTCCGCGGCCCATAAGAGTCAACGATCCCCCTGAAGATGACCCACCCTATGGTCGAAACGCATCAGGGATATATACCTACCTACATATGCTATGCAATCTTGTTTTACGCTTTGCATGTATGGTACTCTTGTTCTACATTTTGCATGTATGGCAATATTGGATTATGCAGGAATTTATCTGGCCAGACCGTTTACATGTTTTATTTATTGTAATTAATCGTGACATTTGACAACTCCCAACTCACAACCGCCGGACCGTTTTCAGCGGACAGTCCGCTGCCGGATTTCTGTCCGATGGTTGTACACACCATCAAACAGAAATCCCCGCGGACACGATACACGGTGACGTCGCCGCGCCATCGCCGCGCCGTGCGCAGCCCTGGAAGATCAATGCTTCCACGCATGCGTCGAATCACTTCGACGCATGCAAGGGCTTTCGGCCGAGCGGACATGTCCAGTGAGTCTGTACAGACGACTGAACATGTCCGACGGACAGGCTTCCAGCGGACATGTTTCTTAGCATGCTAAGAAACATTTGTCCGCTGGAAACCTGACCGATCCGCCAGACAATTGTCCGATCGGCCGTACACACGACCGAACATGTCCGCTGAAACTGGTCCGCGGACCAGTTTCAGCGGACATGTTCGGTCATTTGTACGGGGCCGTAGATGCCGAAAAAGCTTTCGACAGATTGCATTGGGATTATATTTAAAAAACCTATAGAATAACACTATCCAGGGACGGAGATGCGTTTCAGGAGTGGAATAAAGTGCCTCCACAGATCTACCACCGACAGTTAATTATGCATTGTCATTTTTTGACTAGCTGACCCAGGTTGATGTGGTCCGCCTTTAGTTTGGTGGTATTTTGGTTTAGTAGGCATGTTTGGTTCCACTCTTGTTTTTTTTTTGTTTTTCCAGTGCTCTTTTTTGCTAGACCAACTATAGGTAGGGGAGGGTTAAGGTGATCACCTGCCCCCTATCTATTGATTAGCACTCCTGTGCTCCTTTTTAGGAGACTTTAAAATTCATAGTTAGGACTGCAGTACACAGAGTGCCTTGACGCGGCCTGCAGCTCACACAGGTATTTGCAAATACATGCAACTAAACCTCTGTTTTTAATGCATACAGCTAGACAGATTAATTTGGTTTAGTGCTTTTTTGGTTGCCAATTTGGAGCCTGGCTATTATGGAAACATTTTTTATATTCCATATGTAGCGCTACCCCCTCAGGAGCTGCTGGTTAGATTTAGGATGGCATAATTATGTTACCTCTGTGATGTGTCTAGGGTTGATGGTGATTCTGAGAGCAGTGAAGGAATGTCCAAACAGCGAGTTGACGTTTTTAATGCTTTTATTTCTGGTCCAACACGACCAACAGTCAACTCGAGGTAGATAGAATAGGTTGGTGAAGAAGAGTAAACGTTGCAGATTCAGGCTATGCATAGGTTGGTGAAGAAGAGTAAACGTTGCAGATTCAGGCTATGGATAGAAGAAGCAGTCCTGCCTCCAATAATTATGTTTGTTTCCGCGCCACTCCAGCTGGAGTGGGTAAAGTGCCCCTGGACAGGTCCCTCTCACAGACCTGGCAGCCAGGGCATCACTCGGAACTGCTTGGAAGGAACAAGTTTCTGCCACCGACTTGACTCTATTAGATTCTTAGTTAGTAAAGGGTCTCTGCCACAGGCCCAGTACTCAGGAACATGAAAGTAGAGCGAATCCTCCCAGTCAATAATTTTGGGCCACCGACTGACAGTTTGCATTATACAACCTGCCAGTATTTGGTCACCCAGATCCCCGATGGTTCGTCCAAGCCCTATTGGATCACCTGCCTCCGGGCTCACCTCAGACCGACTCCCCACTGAACAGCACAGCCAGCTTGGGAACTTTCTCTCAAAGTGTGAGGACCCAGTAAGTCACTGTGGCCCCTTTGTAGCTTCAGTTGCTCTGAGCCATGAGGGCCCAGAGTCAGGAACTCTGCGTAGCATGTGCGCCCCGGCCTGGTAGGCCATATCGCCGGGGCCTGTGATGTGCGCACACCCAAAAGGTGGGTGCCGCACCCGGAACCAGGGACCCACGAAGAACTTCGAACCATGGCTTCAGCCACAGAAATACCCCTCCCCAGCATGCCCCGCGAGGGAAAACCCCCTCTGATTGGCTGCTGAGAAAGACTCCCCTGGTGCCACCTGCCATCCAGAGATGGAACTACATCTCTGGAGTACAGAATGACCCACAGGATAGTTCAGGGCTGGCGACAGCCAAAATTTAAACAGATCAACCCTGATGAGAGCAAATAACTCTCTCATCCTACAAAATTTAACATAGCACCTGTACTGAAAAGTACACAGGCGCTACACACACACATATATATATATATATATATATAATCGCATACTGCTAAAAACGCATCTCATTTAAAGTCCCAAAACCTCCCCCCCTTCTATCCATTTACAGGGATGGAGGCCTGTGGTAGTTCTATCATATGCCTCATCTAAAGTCCCAACCCTATCCCCCTTTTTTTTAAATATTTCAAAAACCTTAACAAAATTTGGCTTCAGTGGCTTTATTTAGCAATCATGGCTTTATATACCCATCCTAATGCAAAAGTTTACACATCAGGTATTTTATCTAGTAACTTCCCCTTATCTAATGGAACCAGACAGGGCTGCCCTCTTTCCCCTATAATTTTTGCCTTCGCTATTGAACCCCTTGCAGAAGAAATACGATCATCCCAAAACATTAGTGGTATTAAAATCAGCCAGGACGAGCACAAATTAGGTTTATTCGCAGACGGCATCATACTGCCATAATACCATAGAACCAACTATTTCTTGTATAAACTTTCTGGGCTGGCACGCCCCCTGGTTCATTTTTCTCTTTTTTTTTTATATCTGTTTGGACTTTTTTGTGAATGTGAACTTATAAGATATGGCCTGCACATAGAGCTGAGAGTTTTTTGATTAAGGTTTTTTCTGTTGGTTTTTCTCACTAATTTTTTACTCCATTTAGCATTAATTGCACACCACCTTGTCCACTGGTTGGTACAAGGTTTTACTTCACAAATTTTCCTGCACTACTATAAGGCACTTTGATAAGGACTTAAACTTACCACTATTGGGATAGAGGGACACTAGCAAGGGTGTGGTGTGCCCTCCGGACATCCCGGAATTAAATAGGGGTCACTAATTTATTTTATTTTTATTTTTATTTTTTGCTGTGACACGCACACAGGACATACCTTCAACCTTTTGCAGTAGAGCGATTCCAGGACGCCTGCACAGGGTCCTGTCCGTCTTCACCATCCATAGAGATCCTATGTTGTTTTTATGTTATACTGCTCTGCATTAACAATTGTACCTGACATCCACAATCTGGGGCATCAGGTTTGGCACTAGCCCCCGTTTTTTGATATCTCGTCACTAACCATCTATGTGGTAGTTATACCTACTGGCACCAGTAAAAAGGGTAATCTTTAGGATCTGTGTCCTTCAATAAGGGAGGTTCACTGCATTGGATTCATCCCTCACACAGACTACCCAACACCTGTGTCCACACAGGGACTGTGATCACCTCAGAGTGACTTAATTTGCAGCGCCATCATCCCAACATTATACACTATACTGACACTAACGAACCCGGAAATTTCCCTTCCGGGAGTACAATCAATTCTAAAAAAAAATAGATATCTCATACTACAAAATTAATCAAAATAAATTCTATATCCTCCCTATGAACATCCCGGACATGACAATCAATTCTCTACGCACAACACACAAATAGAACTGGGATAATAATTCGATAACATACTTGGGGATTCAACTCACTTTTCCCCCAACTAAAATGTATGACGCCAATTTCCCTGCACTTTTAGACCAAATAATCCGTGATCTTCTTCTTATTCAAAAAACTTATTTATCATGGGTTGGTAAAATAGCTGCTTTCAAGATGCAAACTTTACAGTACCTAAAATCCTATATCTTTTTAGATGCCTCCCCATACCAATACCTGCCAAATTCTTCACACAATTAAACAGTAAACTCAGACAAATTTATCTGGAACAAAAAAAAACCCAGAGTGGCATTTTCGATTGTCACTGCTAACAAACTCTTTGGTGGAATGGGCCTCCCAGATATTAAAAAATTACTATTTCGCTTGTATCCTAGATCAGATGAAACACTGGTTTACCCCTGCAAAAGACAAATTATGGTTAAATATTGAACGTGAAGCTACAAACAATTCTGACCTCTACTCTCTCACAATAGCTAGCGCCACTCTCCCTAAGGTCTCAATTCCCAACCTAATAAGCATAAAAACTACATTTTTTGCTTGGAAACACATTCTCTCAAAAACCAAGCATATGGGGAAAAAAATCGAATTTATCTTTACCAACAGAAGTTATTAACTATTGTAGAATAAGACTCTCTGTATCCGATTGGATTATAAAAGGATATTCTCTGTACGAAAACCTACCCTTATCAGTTAAAAAATATCTATATGAGTAAGATTGGCAAGTGTACCCGACTAAAAGATTTCAATCCCAATGACTTGATCGAATTCCCTTCGACTCTTATGGAGTATTTCGCCCCTCAGAAGTCTGACAATAAGAAGTGCATATCTTTCTTTTATGACATATTATCCTCTCAACTATTTGCCAAAAATACAAACATGTTGAAATGGGATCAAACCTTCTCCCCGAATCAATGGATAAAATAATTTCAAACAATAAATAAATCATCCTCTTGCATTGAACATTGGGATAATGCCCAACAAATAATCAATAGATGGTATTTAACCCCATATAGACTAAAATCTTTCCATCAACTTCCGATATCTGTTGGAAATGTAATGAGCAAACCGGTAATCTCCTGCACACACTGTGGAGTTGTAAGACCCTAATAAGCTTTTGGAACTCTATCTCATCCTTTATCGCAGACCTGACTGGTAACCTTGCCAAACGTACTCCTGCCACAGCTTTACTAGGCATCGATCTTGACAAATATCCCGTCATATTCAGAACTATTGTATTGCATATATTAATTGCTTCAAGAATTACAGTGGCCTCTTTATGGAAATCTACAGATGCACCAAATCTACCTATGGTGATCACCAGAGTGAATACCCAAGCCCAGTTAGAACTAATGCTAGCCTATAAGAATCATTCTCTAACCCTTTATCGCAAAAAATGGAAAATGTGGTTTCTCCATCCTAGAGCTTCCAAATATTTAAAAGATTCCTTATTCTAATATTTATCCTTCATTTTGAAGAAGTATAGTATACACCATTAAAAATTAGATGTAGAAATTTACTAAAGTCAGTCTTTATTTATTTTTGTTCTCCCCTTCCCCCCCTCTTTACTCCTACTTACCCAGTCCTACAGTAAGTACCCAATTGGGGTAGGCTGGCCTAGGTCACCAAGTACCAAACATCTTCTCTGTTAAATGTTTGCCTATACAAGGTGATTATGTTACTTATGTTACTAGCAGGCGCAAGTACGTTCGTGAATCAGCGTATCTAGGTCATTTACATATTCTACGCGTAAATCTACGGAAACGCCCCTAGCGGCCAGCGTAAATATGCACCCTAGATACGACGACGTACTAACACGTTGGTCGGAGGAAGCTATAATTCAGGTGTATCTAGCTACCAGAATGGCACGCATAGATACGACGGCACTTCTTTCTACTTACGCAGCGTATCTATAGATACGCCAATGTAAACTGTTTCTGAATCTAGCTCTAAGTCTCCAAAAGAGGGACAATCTCGCCAAATGAGGGACATTTGAGAGCTAAGTAATAGTGCTTGAGCAGTCCCCTGAAAACCAGTTTTGTCTGGAATGTCTTGAAAAATTACTGCGCTTTTTGGTACGCAGGACTTGACAAATTTGCTTTGAATCGAGGAGCCAGCTAAAAAAGTTAGGAGCCAGTTTTTTTATTTTAACTAACAAAGCTTTATTTTCAACGACAAAACCCCTTCTCTTATGTACAACACAGATTTACACACAGAGAATACACGGAGGGGCCGGTATGTGAAGAAGAAAAAAAAAAAACTTTAGCTCTGCTGCGAGTAAGCAGCAGAGATAAAAAATGTTGGTTTGTTTTTAGATGTTGACCACTTGCCTACCTGGCACTTTCATCCCTTCAGTGCCCTTCATTGAATACTCCATGTCACCAAGCCAGTTGTCCCACCACAGTTCCTGCTGTCGGTCATCATGTAATATATGGTCGTTTGTATATTTCTACAGTCACTAGAGGGCAAGTAATGCACACCTTTTGCAAGCATGTTTCAGCATGTCCATGTCATCCTCCCTCAAGTAGGTTGTCAATTCTCTTAAAAGGCGAAGTGCACAGCCTTGGCCTGACATTCATGGACCTCTGTAGTAGGGGTGCTGAATATAATCGTTGCATCGATGCATCGCGATTCGGGGGTCCCAGTTGCGGCATCAATGCATGTGACCGCATCAATGTCGGGGGACGTCATCCGGACTTGCCCCGCCCCTCCCGGGAGAGCGCTCCGAGCGTGTGTAATAAAATACCAGTTTTGCAATACATGCCGTTATAATCCATTAAGTGGCCACTGCTGCATGTGCTTTTTAAAATATACAGTGTTTCATACCTGCATTTCTGTCTGTATACTTTGTATATTCCGCTCATGTGACTGTTCGCTCCGGCCTGCCTCTCAACTCCCACGTCTCTCCTGACGTCAGCCCCGCCCGCCTCTCTTCTGATCTCATAGCTAGCTATAGTACAGTCAGTGGGCGGGGCTGAGAACCCCCACTTACGTCAGGAAAGAGGAGAACAAGAGGCGGGTCGGACAGAGTCACATGTGCGGAATATACAGAATATACACAGACAGAAATGCAGGTATGAGAAGCTGCATATATTTAAAAAAACATATACAGCGGTGGCCACTTAATGGATTATGACGGCATGTAGTCCAAAACGGGTATTCTAACAGCAGTATGATTTCTTCTCCTCCATGTGCTCTGTGTCGACATTTCCCTGGGCTCCCAAGTTTGTACATTCCATTGTGTTAACTCCTAGTGTGCTGGAATGTGCAAACTTGGGAGCCCAGGGAAATTTCAACACCGACAGTACAGGGACTTCACAGGGCTGTTTGCTGTGGATTCTAATCCCTCCTGACCTCCCAGCAGCCACATGCGTATATTCCTGTACCTTGTAGTGCACCATATTAGTGCCCTTCCTAAAGAGGAGTTCCACCGTTTTTTAGTTTAGTAAAAGTCAGCAGCTACAAAAAGTGTAACTGCTGACTTTTTTTAAACCGACACTTACCTGTCCCACAGTCTAGCCATGCAGTCGCACAGAGCCCCGTACCTTTCCCCGCTCCTCTCCTCAACGCCGTCATATCTACTGTGGGCACTCGGCCATGATTGCTTACGGCTTCATGGCCAGGCGCGCACTGTGATCTGCAATCGGCCAGACAATTTTCGGGGACCTGTGTTGTGTCCCAGAAGATCACTAGCAGGGAGGGGCCACCTAGGGCGAGAGGAGGAGTCACCTAGGTGGCCGGGACAGGAAGTCCCACTAAAAAGAGGACACCCCAAAAAAATGAGTGCTTAAAGCGGAAGTTCCACTTTTGGGTGGAACTCCACTTTAAGGGCGTGAGGTTATTTTTATTTAAAAGCAGAGTTCAGTAAAAAAAATTATTAAAAGTCAGCTGCTACAAAAAAAAGTATCTTCTGACTTTTAATAAAAAGACACTCACCTGTCCCACAATCCAGCGACGTGGCCACCCGAACCCTCCATTCTGTCCACGGCGCTGGCAATACTACTGTGGGCATCCGGCTGTGACAACTTGCAGCTTCACAGCCAGGTGCGCATGTCTCACTGCGCTGTCCTGCATAGCCGGGCAATCTTCTGGGACCTGTGACGTGTCTCAGAAGATTGCAGGGAGGAAGGGCTGCCTAGGCGGCCCAAGCGGAAGTGAGAGCTCGTCGGTAATCGTGATGCATCGCGGAATCGAATCATTGACCAGTTAATCGTAATTGAATCAAATGGTGAGATCAGTGAAGATGCGCAGCCCCTACTCCGTAGGCAAACAGAAATTGGGTAAAGTGGTTGTAATTACTCACATATACCCAGGAAAGTCACTAGCCTCGGGTAATACAGAGATGAAACAAAACCTCCTACGTAAGTTACACCTTTTTATTTGCAGCCTTTTTGTTCTGCAGATCATTCTAAGGCCTCTTTACACTGCAGCTTGAAAGAGCTCAATACAGTTTCTCTTTTTTTTTTTACTGAGCTAAAATACAGCCCATTAATTGTAATGTCCTTATGGACACAGGCACGTAAACAAGCTCCGTGCATTCTTCAGTAATTTTTTTTTTTTTTTTTTTTTTCGGTCAGTAATTTAAGCCTCATGCATGTAAATGTGTGCAAATACACACAAATGCGCAAATGGCTATTTACATATTGTGCAGAACAGGAATGCAAGAAGAAGTTTTGGCACACTTGCACGCAAAATTGCACGAACGTATATATGCGAAAATGTGCGTTAATAAGCGCAAATACAAAAGTAGATGCTCAAACAGAAGTATCATATACAAGAGGCCTAAAACAACACAGATTACAGGATTTTTCTCAGCTCTAGCAGGTAGGGGTAGGGATCTGATGTCACACAGTACACTACAGAGCTAGAGCACCCCCCGCTACATAGGCTAACATGCTCATTTAGCCTGCTCAAGTACAGAACTAATGCTGCGTACACACAACCGTTTTTCATGACGTGAAAAATTACATTTTTTTAATTGGTCATTAAAAACGATCGTGTGTAGGCTCCAGACGGAGCGTGTGTAGGTTTTAACGACGGGAAAAAAACACACATGCTCAGAAGCAAGTTATGAGACGGGAACACTCGTTCTGGTAAAACTAGCGTTTGTAATGGAGATAGCACATTTGTCACGCTGTAACAGACTGAAAAGCGCGAATCGTCTCTTACCAAACTTTTACTAACACAAAATCAGCGAAAGGAGCCCAAAGGGTGGCGCCATCTGAATGGCACTTCCCCTTTATAGTGCCGTTGTAACCGCGCTTTGCTGAAGCATTTTTTTTTTTCACAATCGTGTGTATGCAAGGCAGGCTTGACAAGAATCGCATTGAGATAAACGTTGTTTTTTCTAGGACATTAAAAACGGTCGTGTGTACGCAGCATAAGACTTTGAGTCACCTGCTGTGGGCTGGAGGGTGCACACTATAGTGGGATGTGCTTTGTTCCTTTTTTATGTCTGGAGTTTACAACTACTTTAACGTACAAACACAGGTGTTTGTCATGCTTCCAAAGTAGTTGAAGTTTCGCTGTGTTGCTAGTTTTATACACATTGCAGGACCTGACAAATTTACTTTATATTGAAGGAAGGCTTGACCAAAAATCTAATCTTTATTATGTCAGTAGTGTACTGTCATTTTCACTTCCCTTCATTTGTGTTTACAGGCGTGTATTTCATCAGTGGAAGCTGGAAAAATTGTAATTTTTTCCAGCAACTTTATTAATGGCTAAAAAATTTCCAAAGACTTTTCTTTACTGCGTAGTCATAGTTAAAAGTGCATGATGATGTTGCTATGGAAACTTGCAAGTCTAGCAAACAGTTTTCAACTGCAGTTTGCAATTAACTGTAAAGTGTCAAACGTTTCATCACCACCCCCTTTAAAGGGAAGATAATCATATATTGTGTGTGTTTTTTCACCAAAAAAATAAAAGAAAATAAGATGTGCAAAACACTATATTCAACAATGGGCAGCAGATGATATTTACTGTAAGATCTGTTCTCTCATGAACCTAAAGGCCAATAATATATTTTCTTAAAACATAAGTCTAGTATTTTAAAACCCCCTGTCTTCCTCCTCCCTCCTAAAGGAAAAAAAAGGATTTACAATGCCTTAAAAAAGTATTAATACCCCTTGAAATTTCTCTTGTAAAGTGGAAGGAAAATGATAAATGGTTTTTTCACATTTTTTACAAATAAATTTCTGAAAAGTGTGGCATGCATTTGCATTCAACCCCCTTGAGCCAATACCGCAAGTCTTTTTGGGTATGTCTTTACCAGCTTTGCACATCTAGGGAGTGACATTTTTGCCCATTCTTCTTTGCAAAATAGCTCAAGCTCTGTCAGATTGGATGGAGAGTGTCTGTGAACAGCAATTTTCAAGTCTTGCCACAGATTCTCAATTGGATTTAAGTCTGGACTTTGACTGGGCCATTCTAACACATGAAAATGCTTTGGTCTAAACCAGGGATATGCAATTAGCGGACCTCCAGCTGTTGCAGAACTACAAGTCCCATGAGGAATAGCAAGACTCTGACAGCCACAAGCATGACACCCAGAGGCAAAGGCATGATGGTACTTGTAGTTTTGCAACAGCTGGAGGTCCGCTAATTGCATATGCCTGGTGTAAACCATTCCATTGTAGCTCTGGCTGTATGTTTAGGATTTTTGGCCTGCTGAAAGGTGAACCTACGCCCCATCTCATGTCTTTTGCAGACTCTAATAGATTTTCTTCTAAGATTGTCTTGTATTTGGCTCTATCCAGCCTCCCATTAACTCTGACCACCTTCCCTGTTGAAGAAAAGTATCCCCACAACATGATGCTTCCACCAGCATGTTTCACAGTGGGGATGTTGTGTTCAGGGTGATCTTTTCCACCACACAGTGTTTTGCTTTCAGACCAAAAAGTTACATTTTTGTCTCATCTGACCAGAGCACCTTCTTCCACATGTTTGCTGTGTCCCCCACCCGGCTTCTCCCAAACGGCAAACAGGACTTCTTAAGGCTTTCTTTCAACAATGGAGAATGTGGATAAGGGGGCGCTGGTGAGCCAAATACATATACAAAATAAATCAAAGATATACAATTAGATACATAAAGTGCATGTGCAGTGATAGTAATAAAAAACTCGTGATAAGATAAAGGAAAAAGGTGTGCAAGTACACACAAAAAAAGTCCATATAGTGAAATGAATGCTCTATTTAAAAGTCCATAGAAATCTGGGTTTTCACTGTGCCTGTGGTAAATAAATCTGTAGAATTCCACCTTCACCGACCTAAGACACCCAAACGTGTGTAAACAGATGGATCCTTACCGCATGGAGTTGACCTAGTTCGTTAGAAAGAGGTCAAATAATGCTTGTTTGTCACTTAAGGACAAAGATAAGAATGCCTGGAGTTCCTGCTGGTCAGCTGGTATGGAGCATCATAAAATATAAAAGAGAAATATCGCCATCGTATAATACTGTTTATTTAGAAGTTGCCGAATGGAGGCTTACTTTTTGCGGTGCCCGCATCCCGGCACTGAGGCTTGAGGCTATGTGAAGCTGCGGGTAGTGTGCCCGGAATATTGAGAGGATGATGTCCGCGCTGGTGGAGTCTCCGGCGTGCGCTTCACCTCGCTTGAGCCGAGAAACCAGCCGGACCGGAAGTTTACTTTGCGTGGTCTGCGTGTCGCCTCGACGTACGTTTCAAGTTATGTCGTCATCAGGAAGCGCGCTAGACTCACGCAATAGACGAGATTAAATAGGTCTAATGGGAGGCCAAGGCAGATTGAATAGCCAATGGGAAAGCCTCAATCTCGGTTACTAGGCAATTGATATATACAAAAAAAGGCTGTAGTACAAGCCGTATATAGTATCAATGGAATATAATCAAAGAATAATACGTAGGTATCTAATGCATGGGTGACACCAATTATATTAAGTTACATACAATTTACCAATATATACGAATTTAAGATTTAAAATTAAAAACTGAATTAATTCTAAAATAGTTAAAATTATGTGTTTAAAAAATATATATTTTTAAAAAATATAGATATATGAAAAATTATTAAAAAAATACGTATATATATATTTAAATGCACAGATCTTTTAAAGGACTCCAATAACAGCTATTCATTGGTCAGGAAGCAGTTCAGATCAAGTTCGATATTGAGACCCAGTGGTCGCATGGTCCTCAGGCGATGCAACCACTGAGTTTCATTTTGGGACACCGCTCTAGTGAGGTGGGTGCCCCTCCAATGGCTGGTAATTCTGTCAATACCAAAAAAGGTTAATTTACTGGGATCTCTATTGTGGAACAAGTCAAAGTGTTTGGACACACTATGGTTGGGGTAACCATTAAGGATATTGGCTACGTGTTCGTTGATCCTTATTTTTAGTTCTCTGGTGGTCCTGCCCACGTACTGGAAGGTGCACGGGCATTCTAAGACATATGTTACATACTTAGAGTGGCAGGTGATCAGGGGCTTAATTGAAAACTCTTCTTTTGTCACTGCAGACCTGAATTTGGTAATTTTACGATTTTTTCTATTAGTAGATTTGCAGGATCTGCAGCGCGTGCAATAATGAAACCCGGAACCATCCAGGAAGGTGAGGGGTCTCTCCGGAGGGTCAGGGACATTATCCGCTATTCTATTTCTAAGACCAGGGGCTCTGCGATAAATGAATTTCGGTTTAGGAGGCAGTATTTTGGCCAGATCATTATCTTTTAATAAGATTGGCCAGAATTGCTTAAAGATCTTTTCCACATGCTTGAATTGTCTATGGAACCCGGACAAGAAAGAGATTTCACCCTGGAAAGGAGATTTAGGTCTAGATTCTAATAATGTACTCCTATCCATATCTTTTACTTCTTTTTTGATGTCCAGTAGTTTTGCATATGAATAACCCTTCGCAACAAATCTATTGGTTAACAGGTTTGACTGTTCTTCAAAGTCGCTGATTTCATCACAATTGCGGCGAATGCGCATGAATTGTCCTTTGGGGACTGCTCCCAACCATTTGGGATGGTGGCAACTGGTAGTTGGAACGTAACCATTTCTATCGGTAGTCTTGAAAAAGGTTTTAGTACAGATTTTATTGTCTTTTTTCATAATGGTCAAGTCTAGATAGTTCACAGATGACAAGCTATATTCCGCTGTGAAACTCAGACCATAATTGTTGACATTCATTTGTGATATGAACACAACAAGAGATTCCTGGGACCCCTCCCATAGCATGAAAATATCATCTATGTACCGTTTATAATAAGTCAAAGACTTGTCATGTTCTTTGAAAATGGTTTCTTCTTCCCACTTATCTAGGACTAGATTGGCAACACTGGGGGCATAACGAGCCCCCATAGCAACCCCTTTGATTTGCTTATAAAATTGGTTCAGCGCCCAAAAATAATTGTTGCCCATGGCTAGTAAAAGTCCCTGGACCAAAAAAACAATTTGGGCCTCCTGCAGTGTAGATTTCTTATGAAAGGCCTCTGTCACTGCCACAATGGCATCAGATTGTGCGATGTTAGTATATAAAGATTCAACATCTATAGTTACCAACCAGGTAACATCTGTAACCGTGACAGAGGTCAGAGACTTAACAAGTTCCCTACTGTCTTGCAGGTAGGCCTTGCCTATGCGAACCATGGGTTGCTGCAAAAATATGTCCAGATATTCTCCGACTCTAGCAAAAAGCGAGTCGATCCCACTAAGTATGGGTCTACCAGGAGGTTTGGTCCTGTGTTTATGTATCTTTGGGACAATGTACAGCACAGGAGTGCATGGAACCTTTGGAACAAGGTACATTGCTTCTTTTTGGGTCAGAATGGTTTTTGACTCACCATCACTGACCCAACATGAGAGTTTCTCTTTTAATTTAATCATGGGGTCTCCTGGAAGGGGTAGATAGGTGGTAGTATCACTCAAAAGACGTTGGATTTCTCCATAGTAATCTTCTTTCTTGAGCAATACTACCCCTCCTCCCTTGTCCGCTGGTCGGACTACTATATTTTTATTTTGTTCCAATTTTGTAATACCTTCTGTTACCATTTTGTTGTTACTAATATTCTTGTTAACCTCTATTTCTCTGACTTTGTCCTGAACCATATTTTTGAAGACCTCTATATGGTGGTGTGTACCTTTACTAGGGTTAAAAACAGAGTTATTCTTTAGCCCACTGTGTTGATAGAGGGTAGAGGATGGTTTGGTTGAATTGTTAACCTGGTGCGAAAAATGTTTTTTAATAAGTTTTCTTACAAATTTTTCAATATCCAAGAAAACATTAAATTTGTCAATGTTTTTGTTTGGGGCAAATTTAAGGCCTTTGGAGAGAACTAGTATTTCTGCCTCTGAAAGTTCAACTTCTGCCAGATTAAAAATCCCCTCATCTAGTTGTCCCGAGGCCTTTTTCTTTCTGGCTCCCCCTCTTTTACCTCTTGGTCTAGTTTTTCTATAGTAGTCTTGATGATGGGTGGGGGAATCTTGTAGGGTTCTTTCCACCCCCTCCATTCCCCCCCCATTTGTTGGTTTTGTTGCTGTGTTGGTCTACCCCTATGGCCCCCTCTATAATTCCCTCGTGGGGGTCTGGGGCCGTAGTGGTGTTGGTTCTGCTGGTAGTAAGAATGAGATGGTTCCATTGGTCGATAATCCAAGGGAGCAAATTTGTTATGGGTAGAGACATTGTAGGGAGAGGAATGATGGTCGTAGGAGGGTGGATAGTGGCCCCCATGTTGGCCACCTCCACCTCCTGCCTGATAGGAATAAGATTGAGATGGAGTCCTGGGTGGTTTAGGTATATGTGCTTTGATTTTTGGTTTAGATGCTGCCTGAGTAACTGGATTTGAAACTCCGTCGCTCCTCTCTGTGGAAGTGTCTGTGGCTTGGGAAGGGCCAGGGACAACTTGCCATTTATAAACTTTCTGGTCACTATAGTCCGTGATATCTCTCTGATATTTTTTGAGTTTTTTATTTTTAATATCCCCATCGTACTTGCATAGGTGGGTTTGGAGAACCTGCGATCTCTCAGTAAAACCTTGGGAGCCCATAAAGGGTTCCATTAGTTTTTTAAGTTCTGCAATATTGGCTTCAATTAAAACGTTTTTTGATTTTCTTCTTCTGATCATGAGCTGTAATAATTTTTGCTCACAGGCATTAAAAAACTGAAACCAATCGTCTAAAAGAGAGGGGTCTTCAATGCCATCATTCGGGTACACATCCCACCTTATACTGCGAGGGGTGATGTTTTTACTAATATATACCTCAAAAGACGCTATGTCCCACCATAATCTAATCTGCTTTTCCATGTTAAGTTGGAGTTGTTTAAATCCCCTTTCGAGGTCAAGATTAGGGGTGGGTTTTTCTTGGAAAATATCTTCTAAATTAGTCTGCCGACTTTTCATAAAATTGAAGACATCCATGGCTGCGTAGATAAACTAAAATATAGTAAGACAATGGGGTAAGGGATCTCGCGCCAACAAAAATAAGTGAATAAAAGAATAAATGAATAAAGCTGCTCCCCACGAAAATTCAAACTTGAATCTAATGTATGGAGAATGTGGATAAGGGGGCGCTTGTGAGCCAAATACATATACAAAATAAATCAAAGATATACAATTAGATACATAAAGTGCATGTGCAGTGATAGTAATAAAAAACTTGTGATAAGATAAAGGAAAAAGGTGTGCAAGTACACACAAAAAAAGTCCATATAGTGAAATGAATGCTCTATTTAAAAGTCCATAGAAATCTGGGTTTTCACTGTGCCTGTGGTAAATAAATCTGTAGAATTCCACCTTCACCGACCTAAGACACCCAAACGTGTGTAAACAGATGGACCCTTACCGCATGGAGTTGACCTAGTTCGTTAGAAAGAGGTCAAATAAAGCTTGTTTGTCACTTAAGGACAAAGATAAGAATGCCTGGAGTTCCTGCTGGTCAGCTGGTATGGAGCATCATAAAATATAAAAGAGAAATATCGCCATCGTATAATACTGTTTATTTAGAAGTTGCCGAATGGAGGCTTACTTTTTGCGGTGCCCGCATCCCGGCACTGAGGCTTAAGGCTATGTGAAGCTGCGGGTAGTGTGCCCGGAATATGGAGAGGATGATGTCCGCGCTGGTGGAGTCTCCAGCGTGCGCTTCACCTCGCTTGAGCCGAGAAACCAGCCGGACCGGAAGTTTACTTTGCGTGGTCTGCGTGTCGCCTCGACGTACGTTTCAAGTTATGTCGTCATCAGGAAGCGCGCTAGACTCACGCAATAGACGAGATTAAATAGGTCTAATGGGCGGCCAAGGCAGATTGAATAGCCAATGGGAAAGCCTCAATCTCGGTTACTAGGCAATTGATATATACAAAAAAAGGCTGTAGTACAAGCCGTATATAGTATCAATGGAATATAATCAAAGAATAATACGTAGGTATCTAATGCATGGGTGACACCAATTATATTAAGTTACATACAATTTACCAATATATACGAATTTAAGATTTAAAATTAAAAACTGAATTAATTCTAAAATAGTTAAAATTATGTGTTTAAAAAATATATATTTTTAAAAAATATAAGTTAAAACATAGAAAATGCCGAATGGAGGCTTACTTTTTGCGGTGCCCGCATCCCGGCACTGAGGCTTGAGGCTATGTGAAGCTGCGGGTAGTGTGCCCGGAATATGGAGAGGATGATGTCTGCGCTGGTGGAGTCTCCGGCGTGCGCTTCACCTCGCTTGAGCCGAGAAACCAGCCGGCCCGGAAGTTTACTTTGCGTGGTCTGCGTGTCGCCTCGATAGAAATGGTTACGTTCCAACTACCAGTTGCCACCATCCCAAATGGTTGGGAGCAGTCCCCAAAGGACAATTCATGCGCATTCGCCGCAATTGTGATGAAATCAGCGACTTTGAAGAACAGTCAAACCTGTTAACCAATAGATTTGTTGCGAAGGGTTATTCATATGCAAAACTACTGGACATCAAAAAAGAAGTAAAAGATATGGATAGGAGTACATTATTAGAATCTAGACCTAAATCTCCTTTCCAGGGTGAAATCTCTTTCTTGTCCGGGTTCCATAGACAATTCAAGCATGTGGAAAAGATCTTTAAGCAATTCTGGCCAATCTTATTAAAAGATAATGATCTGGCCAAAATACTGCCTCCTAAACCGAAATTCATTTATCGCAGAGCCCCTGGTCTTAGAAATAGAATAGCGGGTAATGTCCCTGACCCTCCGGAGAGACCCCTCACCTTCCTGGATGGTTCCGGGTTTCATTATTGCACGCGCTGCAGATCCTGCAAATCTACTAATAGAAAAAATCGTAAAATTACCAAATTCAGGTCTGCAGTGACAAAAGAAGAGTTTTCAATTAAGCCCCTGATCACCTGCCACTCTAAGTATGTAACATATGTCTTAGAATGCCCGTGCACCTTCCAGTACGTGGGCAGGACCACCAGAGAACTAAAAATAAGGATCAACGAACACGTAGCCAATATCCTTAATGGTTACCCCAACCATAGTGTGTCCAAACACTTTGACTTGTTCCACAATAGAGATCCCAGTAAATTAACCTTTTTTGGTATTGACAGAATTACCAGCCATTGGAGGGGCACCCACCTCACTAGAGCGGTGTCCCAAAATGAAACTCAGTGGTTGCATCGCCTGAGGACCATGCGACCACTGGGTCTCAATATCGAACTTGATCTGAACTGCTTCCTGACCAATGAATAGCTGTTATTGGAGTCCTTTAAAAGATCTGTGCATTTAAATATATATATACGTATTTTTTAAATAATTTTTCATATATCTATATTTTTTAAAAATATATATTTTTTAAACACATAATTTTAACTATTTTAGAATTAATTCAGTTTTTAATTTTAAATCTTAAATTCGTATATATTGGTAAATTGTATGTAACTTAATATAATTGGTGTCACCCATGCATTAGATACCTACGTATTATTCTTTGATTATATTCCATTGATACTATATACGGCTTGTACTACAGCCTTTTTTTGTATATATCAATTGCCTAGTAACCGAGATTGAGGCTTTCCCATTGGCTATTCAATCTGCCTTGGCCGCCCATTAGACCTATTTAATCTCGTCTATTGCGTGAGTCTAGCGCGCTTCCTGATGACGACATAACTTGAAACGTACGTCGAGGCGACACGCAGACCACGCAAAGTAAACTTCCGGTCCGGCTGGTTTCTCGGCTCAAGCGAGGTGAAGCGCACGCTGGAGACTCCACCAGCGCGGACATCATCCTCTCCATATTCCGGGCACACTACCCGCAGCTTCACATAGCCTTAAGCCTCAGTGCCGGGATGCGGGCACCGCAAAAAGTAAGCCTCCATTCGGCATTTTCTATGTTTTAACTTCTAAATAAACAGTATTATACGATGGCGATATTTCTCTTTTATATTTTATGATGCTCCATACCAGCTGACCAGCAGGAACTCCAGGCATTCTTATCTTTGTCCTTAAGTGACAAACAAGCTTTATTTGACCTCTTTCTAACGAACTAGGTCAACTCCATGAGGTAAGGGTCCATCTGTTTACACACGTTTGGGTGTCTTAGGTCGGTGAAGGTGGAATTCTACAGATTTATTTACCACAGGCACAGTGAAAACCCAGATTTCTATGGACTTTTAAATAGAGCATTCATTTCACTATATGGACTTTTTTTGTGTGTACTTGCACACCTTTTTCCTTTATCTTATCACAAGTTTTTTATTACTATCACTGCACATGCACTTTATGTATCTAATTGTATATCTTTGATTTATTTTGTATATGTATTTGGCTCACCAGCGCCCCCTTATCCACATTCTCCATACATTAGATTCAAGTTTGAATTTTGTGGGGAGCAGCTTTATTCATTTATTCTTTTATTCACTTATTTTTGTTGGCGCGAGATCCCTTACCCCATTTTCTTTCAACAATGGCTTTCTTCTTGCCACTCTTCCATAGAGGCCAGTTTTGTGTAGTAAGTAACAAATTATTGCGCTCATTCTAAATGTGAAAATAAATGAAAAAGCTGCGGCCAAAAAGTGTTATACCACACAATACAAAAACAGAAAGCAGATCGCGCTAATATATAATGACAAGCTATCTGCAAAACCTGTAAATCAAATTCAAATGACAACGTATGCAGTGAGCTGTAATAAATATGACTGTGCTTAGTGAAAAAAACATATATATATATATAGTCCTTAGTGAAAAAACATATAACTCATAATGAGAAAAAAATGGTGATAAGTAGGTCTTATGAATGAGCCAAAAGTCCACCATATAGAAGGTTCAAATTAAATATGTCCCCAGTGCAGGATAAATGAAAAATCCAGGAAAGGTGATGAGAAAGGCACTTCCACCAAAGACAAACACTGCCTCTTACCGAATTTTATTGGTCTCTGTTTAGGGAGACCAAATACATGTAATGATGTGATTCAAACAGATGTTCCCACAGGTTTGTCCAACTCAGGGCTCTCAGAATCGATCAATCATCTTCAGAACTGCTTTCAGCCTAGATTCACAGTAGTGCTGCTGTACAATCGTGCTTCTTTCAGTACGTTTTCTGCTGTGACATCATTGCTCTGTGTCACTATACAGTTCCCTGAGGAGATAGAAGCTCTCGTTTTTCAGAAGAACAGGCTCACAACCCTCACTAATGGCAACAGCACTTCCTCCACCTCAGGTGGAGGAAGTGCTGTTGCCCTTAGTGAGGGTTGTGAGCATGTTCTATCCTATACCCACAGTTGATCTACAGCAGTGGTCACCGCTAAATGTCCAGGTCATCAGTGCACATGATGAATTCACGTGCACCCGGCCCGCAGACATTTTAACCCCGGTCGGCTTTCTTGGGATAATAACCGGTGCGGCTAAGAAGCCGCTTGGCTGTTATCCCCAGCAGGGGGAGGGGGTACCCCCCTCCCGATGCTTTCCACAGCTCGCCCGGGCTCTACAGTCCAACCGCCACATCCGCTGGCTAGCCGGAGTCTCGGTTTTAGTAACCCGGAAGCGATGTCATCACATCACTTCCAGTTTACGGAAGATTTAAAGGCACCAAATTTTAAAGGATTACAGCATTCAAAACAGCCAAAGTTTGAATTTTGAATGCTTTTAGGTGCAAAGGATCCCTCCATAAAGAGGAACTGTCACTGCCTATTACTGTCACAAGGGATTTTTACATTCCTTCTGACAGCAATAACAGTGATCTGAACATTTTTTTAAAGGGACAGTGTAAAAAAATGAAATAAAATATAAAAAAAAAACATTGAAAGAGCCCTCCATGCTCGCACGCAAAAGTGAACCCATATGTAAGTCGGAACCGCAAATGTAAGCCGTGTTCAAACCACACATGTGTATTGCCGCAATCGTTGGAGCGAGAGTAGTAATTCTAGTACTAGACCTCCTCTGTAACTCTAAACTGGTAACCTGTAGAATTTTTTAAAATGTTGCCTATGGAGATTTTTAAGTACCATATTTTGTCGCTATTCTACGAGTGTACTCAATTTTAAAGCATAGCATGGGGGGGTGTAATATGCATGAGGGGCTGGGTAGGGAGGGGGGCTGTGTAATGTAAAGGGGTCCAGAAGTGCGGGGGGGCTGTGTAATGTAAAGTGGTCCAGATTATTATCTTATTTTATTAGCAGGTGAATGCAGCCCTCCATGCATTCACATACTGTACATTCAATCCGGCCCTAAGTGGAAAAAGATTTGCTTCAATGGGGGAAAAAATCCCTTCTGATCCCCCCAATGGGCAATTGGGTATTTCATGGAGCAACTTTACCATAAGATATTAGTATTCAGTTAGATTTTGTTCATTTAGGAAAGAATCCAGAACTTTTTTTTAAAAACAATTACTGATCTGGCCAGAACCAGCTCTTGAGGGAGTATATTCCACATTTTCACAGCTCTTAGGCCCCATACACATGAGAGGATTTATCCGCAGATACGGTCCGGCGGACCGTATCCGCGGATAAATCCTCTCGAGGATTTCAGAGGATTTCTATGCGATGGCGTGTACACACCATCGCATTGAAATCCGCGCTGAATCCTGGCGATGACGTGTCGCGCCGTCGCCGCTATTATGACGCGGCGACGGGCGCGACGCTGTCATATAAGGAATTCCACGCATGCGTCAAATCATTACGACGCGTGCGGGGAATCCCTTTGGACGGATGGATCCGGTAAGTCTGTACAGACGAGCGGATCCATCCGTTGGAATGGATTCCAGCAGATGGATTTGTTGTGCATGTCAGCAAATATCCGATCTGCTGGAATCCATCCCAGAGGAGATTTCTCCGCGGAAAAAGATCCGCTGGCGTGTACACACCATAGGATCTATCCGCAGAAACCCATTTGCTGGGATTTATCTGCGGATGGATTCTATCGTGTGTATGGGGCCTAACTGTGAAGAAGCCATATTTGAAGGTTAAAATAAATTTTCTCCAGATGTAAAGAGTGCCCTGTTGTCCTCTGTAATGACCTTAAAGTGAATAACTCAACACCAAGTTCACTATACAGACCACTTATTGTCAAAGCGCCCCATGCCTCTTATCAGTTTAGTAGTCCTTATCTGCACCTTTTTTCAGTTCTCCAATACCCTTTTTCTTAAACTGGTGCCCAAAGCTGAACTGCAGATGAGGTCCTACTAATGATTTGTACAGGGGATGATGTCTCTTTCTGCAGTCCATACCTCTCTTTATACAAGAAAGGATTTTGCTTGCTTTTGCACAGCTTTTGCGTTGCATGCTATTATTAAACTTATGATATGCAAGCACACCTAGATCCCTCTTCACCATTTGTTCCCCCAGTTGTCCATTGATACTCCACCTAGTATGTATGATGTGTGCATATTTTTAGCCCCCAAGTGCATAATTTTACATTTACTGTATAAACATTAAAGCTCATTTGCCACATAGTTGCCCAATTAAACAGTGCATTGAGGTTGGCTTGTAATTTGGAGAGTCTGTGTGTCTTGGGGGGGACATTGACCTGAATCCAAAGTAACATAACCTCAATGGTCCCCGGGCATACAGCTTACAAGAGCAGAGTTTTCCCAAATGCCAGGGCCCATGATCGGTAGGCAAGAGGCTAGCATATTCAGTCCCCTCCAAAAATCTCTGTCCCTGCCAGGTCTGTCACAGAGACATCTTGTAAAAATGTTATTCCGGTGCATAGCTTGGTGTGATCTGCAAAGACTGAAATTGTACTTTTAATCCCAGGCTCTATATAATTTATAAATATATTAACAAAGTACTGGACCCAACACTGAACCTTGGGGTACACCACTAATACCCGCAGACCAACCGTAGACCAATCAGAGTAAAAATAATTTACCACTGCTCTCTGAATAAGGTATTTTGGCCGGTTTTCTATCCATTTACAAACTGATTTGTTCAAGCCTGTAGACTTTACATTAAACATTAGCTGTGTGTGGGGAACTATCTAATCTTTTTTAAGCATAATATAGTAGTATATACAGTAGTATAATATACTATATCTACAGACACCCCTTTCTCTAAGTTTTGGATTACATCCTCATAAACAGAAATCAGATTTATTTAAGTTCTGTCTTTCATGAGTCCATGTTGTCTATTGCGTAAAATATATTTTTCTTGCAAAAACTCATCTGTGTGGTATTTTATTAAACTCTCCAGTATCTTCCCAACTATACAGGTTAAAGGGGAACTTCACCCAAAGGGGAAGTTACGCTTGATTGCATTCTTCCTCCCCTGCCACATTTGGCACTTTTTTGGGGGGAGCGAGTACCTGATTTTGACAGGTGGCGATCTACGAGGATGTTCAGCACCTTCTCCTTCCCCTGCAGCCTTCTGATGGTTACACTCTGCTGATGTAAGAATCTAATTGGTGCTGTGCCAGTTGCATGACATAAAAAAAAGCTTTCAGAATAGAGAATTTTAAAAAAATAATAGCAATAAAGTGTTTTAAAGCTTCATACAGATTTATACTTCAAAGACATTTTTTTTTTGTAATACAATGGTGGAGTTTAAGTTGACTAAAAATAGCTTTCACTTTTTCACACTGTAAATATATCTGGAGTCGTGCCCCTCCAGCTTGTGTTTATGGTGTGTATGTGCTGGGACTAAACGGGAGGTAAGGCCTCCATTAATCACATCTCATATCCCTCCCCATAGTGTTTAGCAATATGAGGACATTGAGGAGGAGGGAAGAAGAGGAGTGTAAGTTACCACTACGTATACACTCACATGTGTGACTCTATAGTCACATGTGATGCACAGAAAAGGAGGAAATGGACAGCTTAGAAAGAAACTGAAACTGGAGCATGCGCTGTCAACAGCTGGTCTACACAACCTCAGGCTACAGTAGGAACACAGACGAGGAGGGTGGGACAATGAACGGCAGAATCAACCAGGATTTTCGCATTCTACAGAAATCCAATGCTCTAGGTCAGGGGTCTCCAAACTGCGGCCCGATGTGGCCCTTGCTAGTCTTTATCCGGCCCTTGGGGCACTATTCCTCCCACTGATATGAGGTACTTTTCCCCCACTGACACCAACAATGGGGCACCATTTCTTCCACCGATACCAATGATGGGATGCTATTCCTCCTACTAAGAGGGACAGTACTCCTACTTCTATTGTCCATCAACCCTAAGGCCATATTTATTCTCACTCATGCTGGGCTTATGACATTTTCTGCACCTGCTGGCCACAAACCGGCCCTTCTCAAGTCTGAAGGACAATAAACTGGCCCTTTGTTTGAAAAGTTTGGAGACCCCTGCTCTAGGTGATGAGCAGTGTAATATAGCATATATTGACAGTTTTTGATGATTTAGGTTTAATGACACTTTAAATAAATAATTAAAGGTTTAATTAGTCTAGAATCTTAACTGATCGAATGTTCCTTTTTTCCTTTTATATGTTGATGCTTAACTGTACTATACCATTTATGTTAAACATATAAGTTTTTCTTTTTTCTACATTTATAATTTTTGTTCCTCATGTAGTGAACCGCCTCTTGGCAATATGGCATCCGATTTTGAATCAGAGATGGACAGCACTGAACAACTGGCATTAGGAAGTACAGACACCTTGTCCAACGGACATAAGGCTGATCAGGAAGCAGCTAAACGCTTGGCAAAGAGACTTTACAATCTTGATGGGTTCAAGAAAGCTGATGTAGCAAGGCACCTAGGGAAGAAGTACGTGTGGGTATTGTAAGGACTATATATAACAAAGATCTGTTACCCAGTATCTGTCATGTGGTGACACCTCGACTTCATCTCCGATCAGCACCAATGTTGTACCTTCAGCACTTCTTTGAGTGCTTCATGTCTGCATTTACAGGTTGCATGCAAACATATGCTTTATAAGTGCACCAAAATTCATATCAGACATCTATCATTTGTAAAAGATTTAATGTGAGAACAGTATTTGTGGCACAAAGTGGTATTAAACCCCAAACCAAAAATGTAATAGATTGCAGCTTAACAATCCTTAGATTTTGTGGCTGCATTTGTTTTATTTTTTTAGGCTGGCCAGTAACACACCTTCTGTATATGCCCCCACTCTGGGTGAATATAAAGGCCCAGCAGACAGCAGCATTTTTAATCTGGGTGAGTGGAATGTTAGATGGACAAGCAGATTTAGATAAACAAACGAACTGAAGCCAAACTCCAGCTCACACTGCAGTTACACAAACAGTTACAGCAACTGTTTTTTTATTTTTATTTTGGGATAAAGGTTTTGCATGAATAAATACAAGCTGATAATTGTAAGCACACCTGACAGTGGTAAATGGTTTGTCTCAACGCTCTTAACTGATAAATTAGCATATGAGCAAGTTCTGTTGAAAGACAACTAACTTACTGGCTAGATCGAATTTCGCGAAAATAAAGAAAGCATAAAAAAGAAAAATAATGCAGCCACCATGTCTAAGAATTGGTAAGTTGCAATAAAATAAATGTTTTCTTTTGGGTTTAATACCGCTTTAAAGTTGTTTCTGTCATCAGAGGCAATACTAATACTTTTTAGGATCAAGTCTGCTTTATTAAGTTCTCATTTTTTGTTCTGGTGAAATGCTAAAAGAGAAAAATGGCTTTAAAAAAACAGTCATACTCGCCTAGATAGCTGTAACACTGAACCTAGCTGCAGCTGTCCCCCGCCGCCTCTAAGACCAAGAACTGAGCTATCAAAGACTGCTGAGAAAGAATAGTAACTATCCTGCAGAGCGCTGGACTGTACAAGGGGCAGGAGTAGCTGGCTTACGCTTTCAGAGACTCGCCTAGAGACTGAGCCAGCTGCCGGTCCAGGTATCTGGGTAGATCCCAGCCATCTGATTTGGTTCTTTTCAGAGCCTGGACCGGCTTTGTGATGTCAATGAACAGCGGGCTTTAGCCCACTGCTGAAAACTGCGCTCTTTGTAAACCATAGGAGAAGTTCAGCAAAAATAGCTTTGGCTATACTTCTCATTTAAAGGGACACTAAAGGTTCCCGTTTTTTTTTCTTTTTAAATAGCAAACATGTCATACTTACTTCCACTGTGCAGCTCGTTTTGCACAGAGTGGCCCTGATCCTGGTCTTCTGGGGTCCCTTGGCAGCTGTCTCAGCTCAATGGGGTTAGCTTGCGGGCACACTCCTGTGATACAGCCGACAGCTTTAGCCGCTGACTGTATCACTCGAGGCCGCCCCCGGGGAGCCACGTCATTGATTTGATTGACAGCAGCGGGAGCCAATGACTGCGCTGCTATCAATCAACCAATGAATGAGCCGAGAAGCCAACACGTTCACGTTGTGGGACTTTCGAGGGGTCAGGTAAGTAAACGGGGGGGCTGGGGGGCCACTAATCCTTGGATGTTATTTCACCTTAATGCATAGAATGCATTACGGTGAAAAAACATGTACCTTTACAACCCCTTTAAGTGTAAGCCAGGTTATGAGTTATGTTCTAAGTAGCTGTAGGGCTATAGGCAGAAGCAGCCTTACTTAGAGTGAACATGTGCAAGGGTATGGACATTCCAGTATTCACAATTCCTAACAAGCATTAAATGAGTTTGACAACCAGCCCCCATTGATCTCAGCAGATGTCAGCAGGGATAAATGGACTGGTACAAGGATAGAGCAGGTCATAGCAAACTAAAGGGTAACAGAATGTGATATCACAGGTGGTCAGGAGGCAAAAGTGTATTCTAGACAAGCACAGAACCACAGTAGACGTTTAGGCTTCATGTACACGGGACGTTTTTACAACTGCTCCTCAAAGATTTAACTTGACAGATGGTGACCCACAATTAAAATGTCCGTTTTGACGCATTTAGCAGCGTTTAGCCGCGTTTGGCATCTGAAACGTGGAAATCTTCGGCGTCTGAACCAATTTTTTTTGCTTTCAAAGAACCGCTGTTAAACGCAACTGCCTAAACGCAATAAATGAGACTGTGTACATGGTCACATAGGATAACATTAAATGAGTTTAGGGGCAGTTGAAAAAAGCATCCAACTGCCTCTGAATGTACATTTAGCAGCTTCCCGTGTACATGGGGGCCTTAGGAGAGTTTTAATTTTTTTCTGCAAGTAAGCTTCAATAAAACACGAAGCAGAGGGTTTTTATTTATTTTTGCCTCTAAATGTTGAGCTCAAAATATGCCTGTAATCGTCCTAATGTACATGGACACATAGAATAATATTGAGCCACTTCTACAGGCAGAACACAAAACTCCTATAGAAGCAATTTTTTTTAAGCCAGTGTGCATGGAGATAACAAACTGAGGGAGACGGGGAGAGGCCAGGATTCAGCTGCTGGAGAAAAAGACACAATTGTCTGTCACTTATCCCCCTGTGTGGACCCCTCTGTGTGCTCAAGCCCCCTACAAGAGGACCGGTGGTCCCCCTATCAGTGGCCCTGGAGACAGCAGAGTCGGTGTAAGCCGGGTCATGCACAGATATCCACGGAACAAATACAACCTGAATCAAGCAAGAGCACAACAGGTAGCATCCGCCATCATGAGCACTGGTAGTGTGTGAAACAGGTGCTTTAAACATGAGCAGCAAGGAGCTGGCAAGTCACTGTTGTTTCCTGGTAAAGGCTGTTTTAGATGAGTTTTGCTCAGCCTTAAAGGCCAGCACAAGTCTGGGTACTGACACATCTCAGATCAATCTGTCCCCTCCCCTTCTACGGGGGGGGGGGGGGGGTAGCTCTAGAGGAGCTGTAGTGCCAGATAAGAGATCAATGGAATAATCATAACTGCGATGAGGTGGTAAAGAGTCACCCAACCCTTTGGGAGATCTATCCAGGGAGTGCTTGTAACAAGGCCTAGTCTGTTGGTAAGCAGCAATCTGGTTAGAATGCAGCATGAAGGTTTGTACGCACTAATTGAACCATGCCAAAATATTCCTTGTTCTCCAATTAATCACTGGATTGTGACCCTAAAGCCAAGGAAGGTCTAGAATCAAAGGTGTGGATAGAGAATTAATGGCAAGACAAAAGAACTTCTCCCAGTGTGAAGGACTTGAAGCTGGAAAGGGTCAGTGGCCCATAGCATTTAGCTTTGTGAGAGGGGCAGATTAGCCACAGAAATCGGGTGGACCAAACAGCCCAGAGCATGAGTTTTCAGAGACAAGTGGGTGACTAGAGCTTGATCAATAAACTTTCCGGGGGCTTTGGAGTCCATAAAGGCCAATAGTTCATGAGACCCAGACCGATGGTGAACAACAGCAGGTATCCTTAGACAATTGTCCTTTTGCAGTGATAAAAGCAAGCCTATGGTTATCTTTATACGATCGCCAAGAGTCCTGGAGTTTTCCTGGACGGTGGGGCAAGAGTAAAGCTTTGAGGCCACAATACAAAGTCCCAAGTTGCGATAGTGAGTGCGTTCCTGAGCAGAAAAACAAGTAGCTGCATAGGTTCATTCTTAAATATGGCACTGAAAGGGGGGGGGGGGCTTGGTGACAAGGAAGGCACAGGTTTCGCGTCAGCTCTGCCAAGTTCCAGTCTCCTCTCCTGCTAATAACGGTCAATTCTTATGACCAATTTCATGGCCTCCTCCGGAGAAGCTGAGAAGGGGTAGTAAATCAAAGTATCTTTAATTGCCTCGGAAAATCTGAAATATCTCACTGGAGTTGGCCGCTTGCTGTAAGTTACACAGAGCTGTTACTGCAGCACAACCTGGGTCATCATATAGTAAGACCAGGTCTTTAAAGAAGGCATCTACTGTTTGCAGGGCTGAATAGTTTGGTTCCTGATTAAAAATCCAAGCCTGGGGGGGCTTGCATCTTGGATGATGATTTGCACCCTCTGTGTTTCAGAGTCAGACGAAGATGGCTTTAACTTGAAATATATAATTTGCAGCTGTTCTCGAAGTTACAGAGCCCCCCTATGGTCCCCAGAAAATGTACATAGCTAGGAAATCTTTGGTTCAGGTGGCAGAGTATTGGCTGCAGTAGTAGGAGAAGGAGATTGCACCTGAGAGAGAGCTCTGTGGCCAGTTCCTGATGGGATAAATGGCATAGTTCTTGAGCAAACATCTAAGCTTGTTCCAAATCCATTAGGTTGCCTTCCTCTTTAATTGTATGGTTTGTGGTAATGTCAGGTTCAGGAGTATGGATGCCAATGAAACTGTTCAACAGTGCTACAAAGCAGATAGTTCAATAATGAATAGCACATACTGTGAAAACGTAGGCAGAGCAGACCAAAAGGTAACAGAGTGACAGAGACAAGCCGAACCATACACAAGTCAATCAGACTCCAAAGCGGTACAGAATGACAATGGAGAAAGCAAGGTCAGAGCATCTGGATCATGCAGGGATATCCACAGAACAAATACAAGATGGATCAAGCAAGAGCACACCAGGCAGCGTTCGCTATCCAAAGCACTGATGGTGTTTTAAACATGGGTAGCAAGGAGCTGGCCAAGTACTGCTGTTTCCAGGTAAAGGCTGTCTCGGGTGAGTTTTGCTCAGCCTCAAAGGACCAATACATGTCCTGGTACTGACACATCTCAGCTCAATATGTCCCTCCTCCTAGAGGACTAACAAGAATACTTTTGCTGTGAATTTGGGAATATGTTGTAAATTTCTCCACAGTTTATGCCGTTTCCAAAGTCAATGAAGGCTTGTTTAGAATTTCGTTTAATGCTTGTTAATAGATAAATACATGAATGTCCATAATCTGCCCACAGATTCATGTTAAAATCCTATTGCCACAACAGGTGATGGCCAGAAATGTTGTCAAATAATTACTGACCATGGAAGAACATCTTCTTACCACACTTCTCTAACATGGTGAAATGGATGGAAATCTGCTAATCTTATCATGCACAAGAATATATCCATATCTGTACACTGGAGGGATGTTACAACCAGAACAGTTGGTAGGACTGAACATACTTAGCCCCTGAACTTCGAACCCAAAGCATACACTATTGATTGTACTTTTAATCTCTAGAAAACATTCAGATCTTAGATAAGGATGGGTAGTTATGTATTAGCTGTAGAAATAGGATGGGTTCAGTGGTAATGTTATATTATGCTTAGTGACGATTGTGAAAGTGAATGAGGTACTGAATGATAAAATGTGCTAGGGAGCATGAACAAAAATAGCTGGCAGTAACAGTATGTTATAGGTGCCCTGTGAGTGCCTGACAGTGACCGACTTTTCCCTGGTGACACAATGAGAATTTAAGGTTAAAGTGGTGTAAAATGCAAAACATTAAACAAGCAAAAGTAAAAAAGAAAAGATAAGGATGTTAAAATGCTCACATTGCCTATACAAGACTGTATAACTGTTTCTTGATGTGTTTGAATTTTTAATTTTTTTTTGCTACGATTGTCGGTGAAACACGTCACTTTTTCACATTCATTAATACATCGCCTTGACATGCTTTTGGAAACTTGGTTGTATAATATATTAGACTTGTACATATGTTTTGTGCCTTCTTCCTTCTATATGACCAAAAGGCCAGTAATAATTTTGTTTTTAATTTACAGCAATGAGTTCAGTAAGATGGTCGCAGAGGAATATTTGAAGTTTTTCGTCTTCACAGGAATGACCCTGGATCAAGCCCTCAGGTTTGTTCGTTTTAGATTAATCCTAATTTTCAGAAGCCAAACACAAGAAAATGCTGCTGCATGTCCTCTGACCTATCAAACAAATATGATAGAATTCACAGGAATTTCCTTTAGTATGAACAAACAGAGAAAGATTTTCCATGAAGCACAACAGGCCAATGCATAAAGGAGGCAAAGAAGCACATTTTTCCTGTTTTAGTTATTAGCCACATACTGTATATTTCCTTATCAAGCGCAATACTCTGATCCTATATAAGCTTATTTATACTTTGTGCCAATATTCAGAGCCACAACTAGAAAAGGAGTGCCAAATTTTGTGTGCCTACAGGCATTGGTGATGGGAATGCAGCCCTGTTGACAAATCTTATAAATGTTATAACTGGCATGTTATTTTTCCTATATGGATTAAATTACTCTTGGTTATAGGATTGTGATCTCTTTAGGATGTAAGGTGTATGCAGCTAAGGATGGTTTATTCTCAGTTTAGAGCAGCTCTCTTCTACAGACTACAGGGACCTGCAGTAGTCAGAACTATTACAGCAACAGACGATGATGGCAATATGGCAGATACATTTGATAAAAATTACCATATATGACTGTTTTGAAAGTATTTGTATTTTGTATCGCTAAAGGAACAGCTTTAAATGTGGAAATAAGAGCAGTGTTTTAAGGAGAAGGGCAACCGTGTATTCATTTTCTTTGGAAAACAGATATGAAAGTGAAATAAAATGTTTCAATACTTTTTACACTATATCAACTCAGAAAATAGGGGAGAGTGGGGGCAAAGGGCTAGTAGCTGAAGCTAGACCTGGAGCTACCCACTCAAATGGTTTGGGGGGGACTATCACGGTACTGATAAATATGCATAAAACATAATGATATAAAAAAGTTTATTGATATATAAAAATTGCAAAACAAATAATTGTACAATTCATTGATTGGTCAACGTCGACTAGTTTCGCGGGGTTTCTGCTTCGTCAGGACAGCCAATCTATAGAGTAATGCAATAAGAATATGTAACAAACATCAGCAATACAGTAATGATTGATAAAAAACATTGATAGTTGCTTACCGAATGAGTCAATTGATAATGCGTGGAACCAGGCGGCCTACGGCCCCTATTTTCTATTATAATTGGGATGATGGTACACTTTTATTCATTTTATTATTCCATACATGAGGCCATACTCCCCATTTTGTTGACTATATCAACTCAATAAATAAATAATATATAGAAGGATGAGAGTGCCACAAATCAAAAATAAGTCCAGTAAAAATGATTTCTTACAAGAGGTCAGAAGATAAAGCCAAGCCCTGGAATTTATAAAGATCGGTGCAGATTTTGCAAAAGTGATATGCGTTCTAAAAGTGGTGCAGCATGTGCCAAATTAATTTACCTGTCTAGAACATGTACTTAAATTTGGTGCATGCTGCACCACTTTTAGAAAGCATGCAAGACACTTTTACAAAATCTGCCTCTGTAAGACACAAGAAAGTTGGTCTTAATTAGCTCCACTTTCATACGATACAATTTGTATGTTTTTTATTTAGAATTTGGGACAGGTGTTGCACCACAATGTAGAAGTGAAGCAAATTCGAACTATCTGAATTTGACGCACAAGTCACTATCAAAACCAAAACTGTGGAAGATGTTTTTAGAGTTAGGCACAGCACATTAATTAACAAGAGCAATTAATGCTGGAAAAGTGGTACAGTAGCTTTATTGAATTTCCCCCCAGTGTGTTTCAGGGGCTCGCAAATCCCCATTATTTAAGGTTATAAAACAAGATAACAAACACATATTATAAATAAAGAGATCTAAGACAACTACTCTATAATCTATATTTTACATACTGTATAAATAGAAATATATGTATACTAGAAAGAATTATGGCTGTTACTGATTAAAATTTTCGTGTTCGATGAATTTTTTTTTTTTTTTTTATCGATTAATCGACTAATTTCGATTAATTATAACGCACATACAGATCCAACTACTTTTAGCTGATCTCCTTGCATTGCAACTCTGCATTCGTCAGTGGTAAATGTGGTATACACTATATACAAATCACCCGACACTCCTGCTCCACAGATGCAAAGGAATTTTGATCGATCAAAAAAATTAAAGATTAATCAAGGAATTAATCTTTAATTTCCCCAGCCCTAGAAAAAATATATCCAAATTGTATAATTTGCTCCTCTCTATATGCTGTGTAGCAGATTGGCATGCTTGTTGCCACTATCTTCTCCTGCTCACCTGTCACTGGTTGTCAAGAACACTGCTGGCTTTGCAGCTTACAGACTCCTAGCAATCAGTGACAGTAGGCAAAGTCTGATATAGAAGCTGAGGGACAAGTTCTCCATCAGGTCCACTCTCTGCCTGTGTTTGACAGCAGGCTATGGGCAGATTTTAAAGCCAATAACAGTTCTGTCACATGCATGATGAAGGGGTCCTGTGAGGCTCTGAAACATCGCCTTTGTAACTATGATGTGATCACTGAGTAAAGCTTTGGACCCATTCTGAAGATACTTGGTATTCTGGAGGCATGCTTCTCACTTTGAATGTCTTCAGTTTCCAAATGGTGGTTGCTACAGCACCCATTTACATTATAGAGTTCATATGAAGCGCTAAGGAATAAATGAACGGAATCCAAGAAAGGTAATGGTGAATGGAATAAGCAAGACCCTTGCACCAACTTCAGTGTGTAAGGCTACACACCACACCACTGTGCTTATATCAAATTTCCTTACATTAACAACTAGTTTCAGGAACATGTGCACTGGGAATATTGTGCTTGTTTTCCTTTTTAGGACAGTTCTGGAAAAAATGTGTGTTTGCCCAAAAACATGTTTTACTCCAGTGGAGAAAGTTGGTTTGTTGTGTAGGGAGTCCTCAATGTAGGTATATGATATTCATGGATAACCTTGGGGGCTATAGGGGGCTATGTGTGAGCTATAAATATGGAGATCCTATTTAAATTCATTTATCTCATATATTTTTTTTATTTAGTAGCTTATTTTCTCTCTTATTCTGTTTTTGGAGTTCTATTTCTCTTTGGCCATGTTGGAAGCACTACACAATTTTTGATTATGTCTATCCTGGTTCTGTGGAATCATGAAACATGTGAAACACATTGACCAAATTGCATGTGGGAAAATAGTGTTATATAGACGGATTAGAGACTGTTTGCTTGCTGGAGACAAGCCATCATGCATCTCTATTATTGCCTTTACAAATTCTCACCAAATTTAGGCCCCCTGAAGATCCAGTTTAGTAAAAATGTGCACCACCCTTAATCCTAATGAATAGTTTGCCAATGAAAGACAAAAGGTGACTTTTAGGGACAGTCAACTTTCTAAACCCAATACATCAATATTGGCGCAATGACTCATCCTTCTAAGCATAAAAAAATCTGCCCTTACAGGAGTAGAGGAAAGGTGAAAAAAAACTTTATGTAGGTTTTTATCATGACAAATTTTCAGGAACAAATAATGGAAAGCTCTTAGGGTGGTATAACTTGAGGTGGTCAATGAGCTAATCAAATGGCCTGTGAGGTGGCAGGGCCAAGCCAGATTCCTCAGGAAATACATCCATGAAATACTGATAACAGGGGACTGGAATGTCCAAAGTCATGGCAACATTGAGAATGGGGCAGCTGAGACAGGAACTAATGCATTTAAACAGACCGGTCAATCTGGTGGTTCTAGTGACATAATCAAAGATACCAGAGGATGATGGGGTGAGGAGGAGATGAGATGAGTCAAAAGTACATGTGTTACTGGTGTAAAGCTCTTACCATGAGACAAAATCTGGGGTTTTGTAACAAACCTTACAGAGAGACAAAGCTTGGCCCACAATAGTTAAGAGAGAAAAATAAATGTTTAAGAGGAGTAAGTGGGATACCTAGCCATTCAACCAACGGTCCATAAAGTTACCTGCGGAGCAAGAATCCAGGAAAGCCGAGAGATGTGAGGATTTATACTGTAAAATAAATTTGGACACATACGATAAACCTATTACTGATGGGGCAAAATAATTGTTGGACTGCGGGACAGCCCCATACTCTTTTGGACCCTTGACATACAATCTGCATTACCAGCGTTGGCATTTAAGTGCTGGCCAATGTTTGTTGCTAATTTTCCTTTAGAATAACAGCATGCAGTTAACTGACATGTTGCTGTTCCTGTAGAGATGCCCCATGTTTACCACAAAGATAAAATGCAACTTCAGACAAATCTTTATTTAGCTAAATTTGGATAAAATGGGACAGTTTTAGAACTCCTGTCTGATTTTTGTTACTCTTTCTTTCTCCTCTGGTGAGATTTAATTTCTCATCCTGTGCCATGGACACAACAGAAAGTGGGAACATTAATCCTGAATTTGATGATTATGAGTAGGTATCTACGTTCCTTCTACTCCTTTTGCAGCGAGAAAATGGGAGAATCCACTCTATCCAAAACTAGAAATAAAAATGTGGATGAAGTTTTATAAAGGAAACCTGCCCTTTGCTAATGCCTGCTCCTGCATATGCAAGCCTTTCTTTTGTACCTCATTCACTCTGTTCACTACTGGGAGTGAAAGGAACCTGTTCAGTTCTCATATTACATTTTTGGTAAATTTAGGAGATTGTCCAGTCAGATTGTAACATGTATGCTGAGAACTTAAAGAAGACGGCTACATGCCTGTATGATTTTTTTTTTAAATACGTTAAGCTAAAAAATAAAATGTTTTTCACAATTTAATCACTTTAAAACATTTAGCACACCAGACTCCTACACACAAATACATTTTTTACCAATATTCTGACCCTACTATGTTACCTAATATAGACATTTACAAATCAAAATAATTTGGTTTGATGTGGATTTTTTCTCGTTTTCAGTTTGCCAAAGTCTCCCGTTATGCTATTTGCACATAAAAGTCGATTAGCTATTTCCTCTAGTCTAGAACATAAAATCTCACGTGTTCCCGTCGTGCAGAGAAATGCACTGCACTTTAGCAGATTTGCAGTGGTGCCATTAACAAGTAATGTAGTGGTGCCATTAACAAGTAATTAACAAGTAATGGCACCCCATACGTCAGGAACTGTGGCACATCTTTACATGCGCTACCCCACATGGTGCTATAACGCCATGCGATTCAATGCAGCACAGTTTTATAAAAAGTTTTGTGGGCTTTTTTCTCCACTTTTCTGCAGGTAGGGCAGCCCTTTTGAAATTAATAGGCTGCCTACACTCAGAACGCAGACCCATATAGATCTAAACGAAGGCTAAATATTAAATACAAACAAGTAACAATAGAAAAGTCTGTCTCAGTAGTGTTGAAAGGAAGCTGTACCCTCATCAGCTTGTAATAAATATTAAAGATATGGTAAAATTTCCACCTGTTTCTTCAGCAGGATGGAAATAACAAGGCTAGACTCAGGCCCCATACTCACGACCAAACATGTCTGCTGAAACTGGTCCGCGGGCCAGTTTCAGCAGACATGTTCGGTCGTGTGTGGGCGCGAGCGGGCCGAATTCCAGCAAACATTTGCCCGCCGGGCCTTTTCCCAGCAGACAAATATTCCTGGACTTGTTTTAAAACAGTCCGCTGGAATTCTGCCCGCTCGGACATGTACGGTCGTCAGTACAGACCTACCGTACATGTCCAGGCGCCCGCCGTCCCTCGCATGCGTCGAATGACTTCGACGCATGCGTGGAAGCATTTTAAAGGCGGGCCGCCCACGTCGCGGCGACACCGCGTCATCGACGCGGCGACACCGCGGACACGCCCCGCGTATTGTTTACGCGCGGACTTCTGTACGATGGTGTGTACAACCATCGTACAGAAGCCCTCTGGCAGACATGTATGGTGAAAACGGTCCGACGGACCGCTTTCACCATACATGTTTGTTCGTGTGTACCCGGCCTCACATGACCTCTATTTTAAAACAATGTTTTGTCATTTATTCCTACTTATTTAAAATGTTTAACGGTTTATGAATCATGTTTATTTAAAGGTACAAATAAATACCCATTCTCTATAAATATTTCAAGGATTGTAATGAATATTTATGAAATATCTGCAGTCCACAAAATGCTGGCATCATATCGAGTAATGCTGTTTTGCTGCCTCTTTTGGAAAGCACACATGAATTATAATGAGGTTTAGCAAAATCACAAACATTTTTCAAATGTATTTCATTTTAGGTACTATATATGGGTAAGGGATCCTTTATGCTGAGCGGATAGAACCACTGAAAGATATAGGTTTCCTGTATTTTGGTCGACCATGTGAAAAAAACTTTTTGCCAAGTTTATAGTGCCATTGTCGGGATAGGAGGAGAGCATTTTTTTTGGTATTTTTATGCAACACATTTTATAGATTTTAACAATATATTTTCTACTGGATTCTGTAATTTTTTAAATAGTGCTTTTCCAGAACGGAAGAAAAATAAAAACACCACCTATATAGTACTGAACGTTTTCATTGACAATGGTGTAGTCTGCTGTATAGTCTGAAAATACATGAGGTTACTTTTTTAAATTTGTATATATTTATATATATATATATATATACATATATATACACACACACACTATATTACCAAATGTTTTGGGATGCCTGCCTTTGAATGCACAAGTGTTACTAAACCCACAATGGTAAAATCAATCTGTATATGCAGTAAAGCATGCTTCTTAGGCCTTGTACACACGACCGAACATGTCCGCTGAAACTGGTCCGTCGGACCAGTTTCCGCGGACATGTCTGACCGCGTGTAGGGCCTACCGGACAGTTTTCCGGCCTAGCAGACAGGTTTCCAGCGGACAAAAGTTTCTTAGCATGCTAAGAAACTTGTCCCCTGGAAGCCTGTCCGTCGGACATGTCCGATGGTTAGTACAACTCATCGGACATGTCCGCTGGCCCGAAATCCCACGCATACGTCCAAGTGAATCGACGCATGCGTGGAAGCATTGAACTTCCTGGTTCGCGCACGTCGCCGCATTATCGTCGCCGCCACGTCACCGCGTATTCTGTCCGTGGGAAATTTGGTCTGATGGTGTGTACACACATCAGACCAAAAGATCCCAGCAGACATGTCCGATGAAAACGGTCCGCGGACCGTTTTCATCGGACATGTCTGGTCGTGTGCACGAGGCCTCATACTCATGCTTAATTCCAAGCATTGTGTAAAAAGGATGTTTGATCCTGCCTTCCCTGATCCTTCCCTTCTTCCACTGCCCCCTAATGCTTTCCTGATAGTATGCTCAGTTTGGTGTATATTACTAGATGGGGTTTTTTCCTTGGGGGAGAGTGCATGTGATCAGCACAAGGCCAATCAGCACTGTCCAGACAGAGGATCAGGGGTCATGCAGCCTTAAAGGACAGTCAGAGTAGAATGAAAACTCCTACAAGCTTTAACCAGTGCTTGTCCGGCCACTGATAGAAGTCACATGACTGCTATATACTGCTGATGAGAAAGGGTATTTATCAGTTTATATCAGTTTATATCAGTTTATATTTAATAACATAATTGCATTTCCATGTTCTGTGTACTGTGGGAGACTAGATATAGTGAATGCAGGGTCCTGGGTTTAGTCACACTTTATTGCCATTCCAGTCTTAGTCTGCTGGGTTCAATATTGAGTTGCCCCACCCTTTGCAGTTATAATAGCTTCAACTCTTCTGGGAAGGCACATTTGTGAGGTCAGGCACTGATGTGGACGAGAAGGCCTGGCTCGCAGTCTCTGCTTCTAGTTTATCCCAAAGTTGTTTTGTTGGGTTGAGGTCAGGACTCTCCACCTCAATCTCGCTCATTCGTGTCTTTATGGTCCTTGTTTGTGCACTGGTGCACAGTCATGTTGGAACAGACAGGGGCCACCCCAAACTGCTCCCGCAAAGTTGGGAGCATGGAATTGTCCAAAAGGTCTTGGTACGCTGACGCATTAAAAGTTCACTTCACTTAAACTAAGGGGCCAAGCCCAACCCCTGAAAAACAACCATGCACCAAATTATTTGGCCCAGTGCACAAAGCAAGGTCCATAAAGACATGGATGAGCACGTTTGGGGTGGAGGAACTTGACTGGCCTGCAGAGAGTCCTGACGTCAACCCGATAGAACACCTTTGGGATGAATTGGAGCGGACACTGTGAGCCAGGCCTTTCCTTCCACATCAGTGCCTGATCTCACAAATGGCTTTGGCCCTGCAGTCTCATCTACGGAGCGGACAGTTTTTCCTTGAACCATGAGTTGGGCTATGCCTGTCTCTTCTCCCTCCTGCATTTGCCTTGTTACACAAATAACCAGGATACACCAAGAAACCAGGTATTTAGTCTTGTAGATGCTCTTCACACATCCAAACTGTGCTTAATCATTACAATGACTATACTAAAAGTTGAAGCTTAGATAAGACCGCCCCAACATCAACAGGTGTTCATTAGGGCGTTCAGAACAAGCAACAGCTACACAACATGATCAGTGATTACATACTAGAGAAGAGCGTCTATCCTACAAACAATGAATTGTATATAAACAATGCATATAAACAGTCACATATATCAAAAATGAATACACATATATAATGAAAGATACAACATCAATGCATATACATATGAATGAATACATGAATGCATTGATGGGTGGAAACCCCTACCCTGGTACCTGACCACCTCGATGTGGGGTTTAGCTCCAGGATACTCTCTGATCACTCGCCCTATTGGGTGGCCCTTCGTATGCCCTCAGTCTCCTTGGTCCGCATGTGGTGGCAAAACCCATTTTGGCTCGCCATCATGTCAGACCTGGAGGGTATCCGGTGAGAATGGGACCATTTTTCTGCTCCAACCTACGGTCAGCCTCAGTAGCGGTGGTGTGCTAGGCTTTCAAGCTGCAGGCTTGAATGATTCTTTCCGCACGCATCAATAGACACAAAGCCAAACTTGTTCTACAGCAAGCTGAGGAGTGACTGAATTCTCTTGAACAAGTGTTCCCCATCCACGGGCACTGATGCCCTCCTGCATCTGCAATCTAGACTCACCAACTGCACTTTGAGAAAGCCAAGCAGGGAATCTCTTAGCAAGCAATGAGTCTATGAACACGATGAATGTGTGGGCAAGCTGCTTGCATATATGGCTCACCTAGATCATAGGCCCCCCAGTGGTGGTCCAGCTTCAGTCAGAGTCTGGAGCCATGATCACAGACCCGGTCCAGGTGGCAGACGAGTTTAAGCGTTTCTACTCTGACCTCTACACCTCAACTTCTAGTCACTCCCAGGACAAACTGACTTTCTTCCTTCAGAACATTAACTTTCCCACCTTTACCCACTCCCAAACCAACCAGCTGAAGGCGCCCATCACCACAGATTGCATAGCAGAGGCATTAGGGCATCTTCTGACCGCTAAGGCCCCTGGCTTTGACAGTCTTCCCTTGGAGTTCTACAATCAATTCCAAGAGGTCCTCATCCCTAAATTGCAGGCGTTATATGCCCACATCTTCGACTCGGCCACTCTCCCTAACTCCATGGGTGAAGCCCCTATTGTCCTAATTCCGAAACCTGGGAAGGACCCGATTCTCCCCGAATCGTATCGCCCCATTTTTCCTCCTACAATTAGATGTTAAAATCCTTGCTAAAATCCTTACCCTGTGGCTTAACAAGGTGATCCTTAGTCTCATACATTCGAATCAGACAGAATTTATGCCCAACAAGAACACTCTTCATGAATCTCCAGGCTGCACAAGACATTACTGGTTCCAGGGTAGTGGTCAGCCTGGACGACGCTAAGTCATTTGACTCCGTGGAATGGAGCTATCTGTGGGAGTGCCTCCGCAGGTTTGGCTTCAGCCCAAATTGTATTAATTCCTCTACCAGGCTCCCACTGCCCGGATCCAAGTCAATGGTAGGATTTCGGACTCTTCCTCGCTATCCTGGGGTAACCGTCAGGACGCAGGACAATTTTCCGGCGGATCGGACAGGTTTCCAGCAGACAAATGTTTCTTATGCCTAGTACACACGATAGGATTTATCCGCGGATACGGTCCTCCGGACCGTTTCCGCGGATAAATCCTCTGAGGATTTTGATCCGATGGAGTGTACACACCATCGGATCGAAATCCGCGCCGAATTCCCATCGCGATGACGTGTCGCGCCATCGCCGCGATGATGACGCGGCGACGTGCGCGACGCTGTCATATAAGGAATTCCACGCATGCGTCGAATCATTACGACGCATGCGAGGGATGGGTTCGGACGGATCGATCCGGTGAGTCTGTACAGACCACCGGATCGATCTGCTGGAGCCGATTCCAGCGGATAGATTTCTTAGCATGCTAAGAAATTTGTATCCGCTGGAAATCGGTCGGCCCGTAATATATCCGCGGATAAATATCCGCTGGATCGTACACACCAGCGGATCTATCCGCTGAAACCGATCCGCAGATCAATTTCAGCGGATCGATCCTCTCGTGTGTACGGGGCCTTAGCATGCTAAGAAACATGACCGCTGGAAGCCTGTCCGTCGGACATGTTCGGTCGTCTGTACGACTCACCGGACATGTCTGCTCGGCCGAAAGCCCTTGCACGCGTCGAAGTGATTCGACGCATGCGTGGAAGCATTGACCTTCCAGGGTCGCGCACGTCGACGCGTCATCGTCGCGGCCACGTCACCGTGTTCGCTGTCCGCAGGAAATTTTGTCTGATGGTGTGTACAGCCATCAGACCAAAATCCGCCAGCGGATAACTGCCACTACCTGCTGTTAACTACCTCTACTTGCTGATAAGTGTTGCTATTGGCTGAAAACTGCCGCTAACGGCTCATAACTGCTGCCACTTGTTCACACATGCTGCTACATGCTGATAACTGTCATTACTTGTTGATAATTCCCGCTACTTGCGGATAATCGCCTCTACCTGCTAAAAATCCCTACTATATGCTGACAATTCCTGCTACTTGCTGATAATTGGCGCTACTTGCTGATAACTGCCGTTACTGGTTGATGGCTGCCGCTACTTGTTTATTTTTGAAACCTCCGAAGTGGATTGAGCTTCCTTCTAAATAATATTTATATTATTAAATGATATTGAAGGTCCCCAAAGGGCATCTAAATTATAGAATTTTCTGATTCAAATGGGGGGGCTGGGCATATTTATGGGCTGTTCATTGGTGTTTATCTTTCCCTGAGGAGGAAGAAAAATCTAACAGACATATATGAATATCTCATAACATCCACTCATTTTCCACATGCCATTAATAATAAAAAATAAATAAATGTGAGAGGGAAGTCAGGTAAATCGGGTAAAGGGGCACCGCCTGCAGCGAGCCCAGGAGGCATTCAGCGATATATGTCAGCAGAGACAAGTATAATAGAAGAAGAGCATGGTAGTGAGTTTCAGCACGTACTGGGGCTGGGAAACAAAAAATGACAGAGGAAGATCCCAAAGTTGGAAAGGTGAATGAATATCTGCTACGCAACCAAGAAATGCTGAAAATGTCTCCCAAGGAAGCTCCAGAGTACAAAGTGGGGAACAGAAGATGAAAAATGGGGTGAACTCAGAGATAGAGGAGGATTTAAGGCCAGAGGAAGTTCAAGTAGGCCTACAATCAAATTGTAGCGATGCTGGCAGAGATGTTGGCTAAGGTTGAAGTATCACTGAAAACAGATATTGCGGCAGTTAGAGCGGATATTGGGCAGGTTCTGGGCAGAGTAGAAGAAATTGGAGGAAACAATGGACATATACGATGGAAGGTTGGAGGAAATGAACGAGCAGATGAAATCCATACAGAAAGTTAATAGATAGCTTTTATATAAAATGGAGGATCAAGAAAATCAAAGCTGACCACAGAAGTATAAGAATTATGAATTAACAAAGGTGATGCAGGAATCCTATGCTGGGGAAAGAAACAGTAGAAATATTGAAAATGGATAGAGTACAAGATATCAAACTCGGGCGGAGGATAATCCAAGAGATGTAATAGTGAGGTTCCATTATGCTGAAGAGAAATCCTAAATTTTGAAAGGAATACGGAGGTCGACAGGAATCTTATATGAAGGAACTGAACTGCAAATATTTTCGGATCAGCATAGAAGAAGAAAAATGTGTATAAAACTTGTGCCTGATTAATAAAAAATCTTAAATAAAAGCTGCTTTCCCCAACTGACCAAACTGGAAAGACATAGTAAAAAAAATAATATATACCAATATATTAATGGGGGCGCTCAAAAGAATAATAATACAAAACATTTGATTATTTAGTGATATAAACACCAGACTGCCCACACCATCTGAATTACTAAAAATGGTGTGTGAACCTATAGAAATTTTTATTTTATTTTTTGGAACGAATAGAATAAATTAATGAATGATAGAGTGCACTAATAACATGTAAACCATGGGTAATTGTAATTGTTGGAAAGCAATAACCAAAACAAAACAGAACTGAACCAGTCCTAATAAAGTCCTTAAAGGGGTTGTAAAGGTAAAAGTTTTTTTACCTTCATGCATCCTAAAAAAACATCTGACAGCACCAAACCCCCCCCCCCCCCGAGCCCCCGTTTTACTTACCTCACCGTTCGAAAGTCCTGGGCGCGTGCTTGTCATCTTGTTTGGTTTCCAGCCTGGCCGTTGATTGGCTAGGCTGGGCGGATTGATAGCAGCGCAGCCATTGGCTGGTGCTGCTGTCAATCACAGCAGATGACGCAGCGCACCGGGGGCGGGGCGGAGTGATGCAGTCGGCGGCTATGCCCGCCGCTGTATCACGGGAGCGAGCTCGCAAAAGCTTTTCACCATGCGAGGGAGCTTGCATGAACGTGGAAAGCATTTGCGAGGAGGAGCCGAGACAGCCGCCGAGGGACCCCAGAAGACAGGATTCGGGGCCACTCCGTGCAAAACGATCTGCACAGCGGAGGTAAGTATAACATGTTTGTTATTTAAAAAAAAAATTCTGCCTTTAGTGTTCCTTTAAAAAGAAATGTGTGCATAAACACAATAATAATGACAATCTTGGTGGTGGTTTTCTTGAAAAACATCCATTGAGGGAACCAATCCAAAACTTAAAGTGACTTGCTACATTCACCTTCACCACAGTTGCAAACAATAAACGACACCCAAAAGTTCTCAAGGTAAGGATGGCAGCTTACCAAAACACATTGGCCCTTTTAATTAAAAAAAGAGGTCTAATGTGCTTGTTATATTGGATGATGGCAGATAGAGAGAATTGATGCAGACAAGATCAGAACTTCTCATACACTGGCAGGCTCAAATCAGGATATGCAAATAACAAGATAGACCGAACATAGTGTAATCCCATTTAATAAAAAAGTTTAAAATTCAAATAACATGTCAAGTGGCCGCTTACATTTGTAGGTGCCTCGAACCCGGCACTGAGGCTGGATAGCAGTTACTATGGCTGAGTACACAAAGTCTCATAATGGAGATGCCTGGCGTGCGTTCCACCTGTGACGGCGGTGAACCAGGGGGACCGGAGGTGATGTAATCATGTGACCTAGTTGCGCCTCGACAGCTGTTTCGTTATGCACGTCATCAGAAAGCGCTTCCTGATGATGTGCATAACGAAACAGCTGTCAAAAAAAAAAGGTTCACACTTTTTAGTAATTCAGATGGTGTGGGCAGGCTGGTATTTATATCACTAAATAATCAAATGTTTTTGTATTATTAATTTTTTGAGCGCCCCCATTAATATATTTTTTCTTACAAGAAGAAGACGCCTTAAACCCTGACAGAACAAATGCGGATATTGAAAGGGTCAAATCAGTGGGGATTTTCAGCATGTCTTAAGGGGAAAAGGGATGGTCGAAATGCAGTACTAAGATTCCCAGATCTCCAAAACAATAGTGTAGCAAATTGGATCTTACACCCCCCCCTTCCGAGATAGGAAGAACACAGGGGCAACATAAGCTCTAGGCAGCAGGCAATGGACTTACAATGAGAGGAGAGGGGGAGGTATTTAGGAGGTGAACTATTTAATGGGACAAGACAGCTATGCCCCTTCTCTCCAATGCTGCATTGGAACCCCTATTAGCTGCAATTCGTAAAAATCCGGACCTTAGAAGGATAAGAGTAGGGGAAAGGGAGTATAGAGTACGTGGATGATCTGCATTTCTATGTCTCTAACCCTAGAATAACAATCTCAATTATATTAGAGGAGTTGAGGCGATCCAGAAAACTGACCAACTTTAAAATAAATATGTCCAAAGCTGAGATATTGAATATTACTATTCCAAGGGAGGACCAGCGGGGGAAATTCAACCTAAATTCCCCTTTTTGTGGTGTAAGGAAGGATTGGGGTACTTGGGAATAAAACTGACCACATCTCCGGGGACTATGTTTGGGGCTAATTATATACCAGTGCTTAATAAGATCAAAGACAGGTATTTGCACCCACTTCCAGGCATCGATAGCCGTATTATCTGCGGGTATCTACGCCACGTCCGGTGCCCCCCCCACTGTCTTCTGGGAGACACACATGTCCCAGAAGACAGCAGGGACCATTCAGATCACGCATGCACTGTAGGGAACCTGATTCCCTTACCGAAGATGGCAGTGGCAGCATCTGAGTCCCGAGCGAGAGATCGGCTTTGGGTGCCGATCACGGGCGCGCTGGACAGGTAAGTGTCCTCATTTTAAAAGTCAGCAGCTGCAGTATTTGTAGCTGCCGACTTTAAAAAATATAAAAATTGGCGAACCTCCGCTTTAAGAACAGCCTGTTTTTCCTCAGGCGATACAAAGACAGTAGAAATGTGCTATTAACGCCTGGTGAGATGGTACATGTCCCATACAGAGGGCACATAGGTTCGGGGCAATAGGACCCCCAACTTGCTGGAGGAGCTGTGATGCTCTGGGGACCTTTGCGCATCTGTGGTGGGAATGTACAAAGATACAACCTTATTGGGAGGGAATTTTAGCAGTGATCCACCAAATAACGGGAGAATGGATTCAGAACGGCTAGTGGGAATGTGTATTTCCATGATACGAGGAAAACGGTCCCCCAATATAAGAATTCCCTAGCCCCATTCCATTTAAACGCAGCTAAAAGTTTGATCCGGAGTCTATGGAGAACCCATGATGGAGTGGGCAGTAAGGGTTGAAGCAGTGAGAGCCATAGAGTAAACAATTCATACAGTAGAGGATTCATTAGAGATTATTGGAGTATTGGAATATATGGGGAAAATGGGCGGAGTTGAAAGAATCTGGAGGTTTGAGGAATTTGATGGAGATTTAGGGGGAGGGGGGTTCGTTTTTTATTTTATTGTTTTTGGGAGGGTTTGGGGATATAGAGAATAAATGTATAGATTTGATGAAATAAGGAACTTAGATATTGGAATGTGACTTTTATCATGTGTATCGGTCTATAACTGTTTATATAATGAAATACAGAATATTAAAAAAAAACAATGTATGTATTACATTATGTTAAGTAATGACAAAATTATCGCTGAATAAATAGGCTCATAGCAGAAATTAGAAAATTGCTCTGGTCCATAAGGGGTAAACAGGTGTGAGAGCCAAACTGCATTGCTGCTGTAGACCTAGCTAGGGATCCCAACCTGTCTGTTGTATTTTGTATTTTTTTATAATATATATGTTGTGAAGAAAGCAAGAAAAAAGTGAAAACACCCAAATATTCATGGTGGATATAATCATAGCTAGATCATACCACTGGAGCCCCCTAGAAATATAAGATGCCAGCAGGTTACACAGCCGACCAGACCAAACCTATTAAATTTCTAACTATATTTCCTCCTTTCACAGTTGATTCCTAATATTTAAATAGTGCATTGTGGGACTATAATGCAGTCTCTTTTTTTTACTTCCTAGGATGTTTTTGAAGGAGTTGGCTCTTATGGGTGAGACGCAAGAGAGAGAGAGAATTTTGGCTCATTTTTCCCAACGATATCATCAGTGCAATACCAACAGTATTTCATCTGAAGGTCAGTATCTGTCAAATTGTAGATTTGATCATGAGATCATTGGGATATAGCAAAAATGAAAAGTTTATTTTTGTCCATCAGTCCACTTACTGTGATAAAAAGGAATTACCAAATGCCACCAGTGCATAATGGCAGGAGCCTAAGAACAGACACCGTATTTAGGCAAGGTTCACATTGCTGCAATCCAATTTCGATCAGATTTTCAGTGCGACTTGAATAACTTAGATGTAGTTTGCATATACTATGAGACCAAAATTGTGCTGGAATTGCACCAAAGTAGTACAGGAACCTTTTCCAAAATCCCACCATGCAGGGCTGGTGCAAGAATTTTTAAAACCCTAGGCAAAACCTCATTTTGCCGCCCCCCTGGCTCCACCCCCTTTGCCCTGCTCATGTATACCCTACCGTTTTAATGAAGCGCCCATCTAATGCATCCTTACCAGCGCCCATCTAATGCATCCTTACCAGCTCCCATCTAATGCATCCTCACCGGCGCCCATCTAATGCATCCTCACCAGCGCCCATCTAATGTGTTTTGTAGCATTTTAACCACTTTCCAAACAGCTCATGCAGTTTTTGTGTGGCAACGTGGCTCGGCTGGGCAAAACAACGTTATGTCACGTCGCTTCGCCTTGTGGCCACTAGCGGCGCACCCGCGATCGTTGATGACAGAGCGAGATTTGGGAGCTGTGTGTGTAAACACACAGCTCCCGGTTCTTTCAGGTTGAGAAATGCCTGATCGTTGTTCATACAAAGTATGAACAGTGTTCTGTCATTTCCCCTAGTAAGTCCCATGCCCCCTTCAGTTAGAACACATTTAGGGAACACAATTAACCCCTTGATCGCCCCCTAGTGTTAACTCCTTCACTGCCAGTGACATTTTTACTGTAATCAGAGAATTTTTATAGCACTGTTCGCTGTAAAATTGTTAATGGTCCCAAAAATTTGTCCCAAAAATTTGTCCCAAAAATGTGTCCGCCATAATGTCGCAGTCCCGATAAAAAACACAGATCACCGCCATTGCTAGAAAAAAAAAAAAAAATGCCATAATTCTATCCCCTATTTTGTAGACGCTATAACTTTTGTGCAAACCAATCAATATACACTTATTGCGATTTTTTTTTTTAGAAGAATACATATAGTCCTAAACTGAGAAAAAAATTTTTAAAAAGAAATTGGCATATTTATTATAGCAAAAAGGAAAAGATATTGGGGGTTATTTTCGAAAGGCAAATCCACTTTGCACTGCAAGTGCACTTGGAAGAGCAGTCGCTGTAGATCTGAGGGGAAGATCTGAAATGAGGGAAAGCTCTGCTGATTTTATCATCTAATCATGTGCAAGCTAAAATGCTGTTTTTTATTTTCCTTGCATGTCCCCCATAGATCTACAGTGACTGCACTTTCAAGTGCACTTGCAGTGCAAAGTGGATTTGCCTTTGGTAAATAACCCCCATTGTGTTTTTTTCAAAATTGTTGCTGTTCTTTTGTTTACAGCGCAAAAAATAATAACCACAGAGGTGATCAAATACCACCAAAAGATAGCTCTATTTTTGGGAAAAAAATGTATTTTGTTTGGGTACAGCATCACAGTTAAAGCGACGCAGTGCCAAATTGTAAAAAGTGCTCTGTTCAGGAAGGGGGTAAAATCTTCCAGGGCTGAAGCGGTTAATGCACGTTGTCATCCATTGTGAAATAAAAGATCCCTGTAAGGGTCAAAATACTAACAATGCATTTTTTATATCTTTACATTCAATTGCATTACATTTATATGCACGTGCATTGTTTACCATTAAAATGTAGATGTTAGCATTTTAACGCACATGTACACAACATTGTGGTATGCATGTGGCACATAGAAAACTGTTTCCTATGTGCCCTACGCAGTAACCTGGTTACTACACATGAGGGTTGATTTACTAAAACTGAAGAGTGCAAAATCTAGTGCAGCTGTGCATGTTAGCCAATCAGCTTCTAACGTAAGCTTATTCAATTAAGTTTTGACAAAACAAAACCTGGAAGATGATTGGTTGCTATGCACAGATGCACCATATTTAGCATTCCCTGCTAGCAGCTACAAATTAGGACCCTTGCTTTCTGTGTGGAAACAGTTGTTGAGGTCTGATTCACCTTCCTAATAGGGATGAGCCAAACACCCCCCCCCCCCCCGGTTCGGTTTGCGGCACAACATGCAAACGGACCGAAAGTTCACGTGTATCAATGCAAAAAAAGCTTTCTTTTGGTGGTATTTGATCACCTCTGCGGTTTTTAGTTTTTGCGCTATAAACAAAAATAGAGCGACAATTTTGAAAAAAAATAATATTTTTTACTTTTTACCATAATAAATATCCCCCAAAAATATATAAAAAAAACGATTTTTTTTCCTCAGTTTAGGCCGATACGTATTCGTCTACATATTTTTCGCAAAAAAAATCGCAATAAGCGTTTATTGATTGGTTTGTGCAAAAGTTATAGCGTTTACAAAATAGGGGGTAGTTTTATGGCATTTATATTAATATTTTTTTTTTTACTAGTAATGGCGGTGATCAGCGATTTTTTTTTCGGTACTACGACATTATGGCGGACACTTCGGACACTTTTGACACATTTTTGGGACCATTGGCATTTTTATAGCGACCAGTGCTATAAAAATGCATTGATTACTATAAAAATGCCACTGGCAGGTAAGGGGTTAACACTAGGGGGCAGGGAAGGGGTTAAGTATGTTCCCTGGGTGTGTTCCAACTGTAGGGGGGGTGGATTCACTAGGGGAAATGACTGTTTTCTGTTTATACATTGTATGAACAGACGGTCAGGCATTTCTCCCCTGACAGGACCAGGAGCTGTGTGTTTACACACACAGCTCCCGATTCTCGCTCTGTAACGAGCGATTGCGGGTGATCGCGACCACCGGGCACGTGCGCGGGAGTCAGGAGCGAGCGGGGGGCGCGCGCCCCTATTGGCTAATGGGAGAAATTACATAGATCTACGTGATCTCGCCCAGCAGAGTCGACCTGCCGCCGTAAAACTGCGGCGGCTGGTCGGCAAGCAATTAAAGTGAAAAAAAAAGTGAAATATTCCTTTAAATATCGTACCTGGGGGTGTGTCTATAGTATGCCTGTAAAGTAGGGCGTGTTTCCCATGTTTAGATCAGTCCCTGCACAAAATGACTTTTCTAAAGGAATAAAAGTAATTTAAAACGGCTTGCGGCTGTAATGTAATCTCGGGTCCCGGCAATATGGTCGAAAATTATTATTAAAAACGGCGGGAGTACCCCCCCCCCCCCCCCAGCCCATTACCAGGCCCTTTGGGTCTTGTATGGATATTAAGGAGAACCCTGCACCGAAATTAAAAAAAGAAAAGGTGTGGGGCCCCCGGGCCCTATATACTCTGAACAGCAGTATACAGGCAGTCCAAGCAAGAAAGGGACTGTAGGTTTGTTCTTAAGTTGAATCTGTAATTTGGGGTTATTAGGGAAACAAGGATTGGTGATAAAGCATCAGTGGAGACACCTTTTTCCCATATTAACTCTTACAGGAGAGAATTTCCCTTCCTAGGGGTAGATGAAGTCTCACTTCCTGTTGTCTCCCTCCATTTGTAAGTAGGTGTCGTTTGTAAGTCGGATGTTTGAAAATTGGGCCTTAGGTGTTGGTGGTACCAGAACACTGTAAGCCCTCACAATTACTCTTGGTGGGTGCTGGAACTGGCCCTGCTGTGAAATATTATATCAAGAATTGTAATTGCACACCCCTGTTAAACAGGGGCAGAAAAATTGGGCCTTAGGCACTGGTGGTGGTGCCACAACACTGCAACCCCTCACAGATACTCTTGTTGAGCGTAGGAACGAGCCCTGTTGTCAAATATTACAGAAAAAAACTGTAATTACACGCCCCTGTTAAACAGGGGCAGAAAAATTGGGCTTAGGCACTGGTGGGGGTGCCCTGAAACAAAAATGTTTTTAGAAGCTAACAACATGAACATTGAGCAGGAATAGGATAGTCACTCAGCATAACAGGATAGTCACTCAGCATCAGTATAGGCAGTCTTCAAGGGATCTCACGTTCATAGAAACATTATTCGGTTACATCAACATCAGGTGCTTGGTAGCTGGTGATTCAAGACTGATTCATTTTTATGAAGGTGAGCTGATCAACTGAGTCTGTGGACAGGCGCACACTCTGTGATCGGTTACAAAGCCTCCAGCAGCACTGAATGTGCGTTCAGAAAGAACGCTGGAAGCAGGACAGGCCAGTAGCTCAATTGCATATTGTGCAAGCTCTGGCCAGTGATCCATCCTCAAGACTCAGTAACCCAGTGGATTTTTGGTTGGAAAGGTCTCCAAATCTGATCTTGCCCCTAGGTATTCCTACACCATGTAAATCGGACACTGGAGATGGTTGCTGGAACCGATCAGACCTTGGGGCTGCGGACTAAAGAATTGTCTGAACGCATCGGTCAGACGGCCACCTTCTCCACCGCTCCTTCTGTGACTGACCGAAGCCTCAGCAACACGTTGTCCAGGAGCACCAGGAAATTGTAACCTCCCAGGCTCTGGAAACACATTGCACAAACCTTTCTGCAAGGCCTTCCGAAGATATTTCATCCTCTGCTCCCTCTGCGAAGGCTGGATAAGTTCCACAACCTTTCCCTTGTAACGTGGATCAAGAAGGGTTGCTAGCCAGTAATGATCCCTCTCCTTGATACCACGAATCCGAGGGTCCTTTCACAGGCTTTGCAGGATCAGGGAGGCCTTGCAGCGTAGGTTTGCTGAGGCATTCAATCCGGAGTCCTCTGGGTCACCAAGGATGACATGATCCGCAGCCACCTCCTCCCAGCCATGTACAAGTCCATGGGTTTCTGGGGACTGAAAACGATCCCTTGAAGACTGCAGCTGATGCTGAGAGCTATGCTCCACCTACATGCTGACACAATCCTCATCCTTCCCTCTCCTCCTCCTCCTTTTCCTGTGTGATCGGCGGGCCCACAGGAATACTGTTTGGATAAAGGGGGCCTTGACAGGTAAGGAAGTCCTCTTCCTCCCTCTGTTCTGCCTCAAGTGCCCTGTCCATTATTCCATGCAGCATGTGCTCCAACAGGAAGACAAGAGGGACAGTATCACTGATGCATACACTGTCACTGCTCACCATCCTCGTGGCCTACTCAAATGGTGGCAGGACAGTGCATGAATCCTTGATTAGTAGCCACTGACGTGGCAAAAAAAAACAAGCTCCCCTGACCCTGTCCTGGTGCCATACTCACACAAGTACTCATTGATGACTCTCTGCTATGTGTGCAGCCGCTGCAGCATTGTCAATGTTGAGTTCCACCTGGTGGGCATGTCACAGATGAGGCGGTTGTTGGGCAGGTTGCATTCCTTTTGAAGGTCAGTCAGCCGAGCACTGCCATTATATGTCTGGCGGAAATGCCCAAAGACTTTCCTGGCCTGCCTCAGGAGATCCTGTAAGCCCGGGTACCTGCACAAGAACTGCTGCACTACCAAATTAAGGACATGAGCCAAACAGGTAACATGGGTCAAGTGTCCCTGTCAGAGGGCAGAGAGGAGGTTGGTGGCATTGTCACAAACAAACCATTCCTGGCTGAAGCTAGCGTGGCGTCAACCACCTCTGAGACTGTCCCTGCAGAGCTGACAGAATCTCTGCCAATGTGTGGCTCCTGTCCCCTAAGCAGATCAACTCAAGCACTGCATGGCATCTTTTTGCCTGAGTGCTTGCGTAGCCCCTTGAGCACCGTTGGTTCACAGGACAAATCGTCAGAGGAAGATGCCATAGAAGAAGAAATAGAGGAGGAGGTGGAGGAGAGCGCTGTGGCAGAATCACCACTACTAGCATTTTGGTGGTGTGGTGGCAGAACAAGCTTCAACAATACTGCACTCTGTCCTGCATTCTCCCAGCTGCCAGCAGAGTTACCCAGTACCCCATGAAAGAAAGGTAACGTCCCTGTCCATGCCTGCTGGACCATGAGTCAGCGGTAATATGCACCTTACCGCTGACCACCCTGTCCAACAAGGCCAAGACATTGCCTTCTACATGCCAGTAGAGAGCCGGAATGGTCTTCCGAGAAAAAAATGGCGTTTATGAACCTGCCACTGAGGTACCGCACATTCCACAAATTTGTAAAGGGGGCAGAGTCTACCAGCTGAAAAGGCAGCAGTTGGAGTGCTAGCAATTTAGCCAACCTAGCATTCAGACGCTGAGCATGTGGATGGCTGGGACCGAATTTCTTTCGACGGTTTAGCAACTGGGGGTAGGAAAATTTGTCCTTCAATCCAGTGATGCAGCTTCCTGGAGCTCATTGGTGGCCGCCTACATCTTTGAGTGGCGGCTCCCGGGTATCGATTGACGGCTGTTTTCATTAGCCAGGCCGATATGACATCACTTGGGAGTTCAGTCAGCTTCAGCATTACTAAACTTTCACAGTGAGCTGCGTGTTAGCAGCTCACTGTACAGGGGTGGAGAGGCAGGTAAGTAGTTTTAATGCAGAAAAGACAAAGCATGTCACTTCTGCATTTAAAATCCTGCCTGTTTTCCCATTTTTGTTGTTTACATAAAGTTCCATTTGAAGACTGCTATACTGTCACATGGATTGAGGTTTAGATATCAACTGTAATTTTCTTTCTTGTCCTCTGTTATTGTGCCATGCTCAACTTGGTCATTCATTCAACCACTTCTAATTGAGATACATGTGATAAACCTAGTAAGCGAGATTGCCATATTATATTGAAAGTGAGCATCTGTTCTGTGCTTGATAAAATATATATAAAAAAAAGAAAAGCAAAAAACTTTGAAGCAGGCAGAGTCCTTTAACATTTACTTTTTCAAGTTTGGAGAAACTTCAGTGAGGGACCAAGTGAAACACAATACAAAGGTAGAGAAGTCCATGTAGAGTTTGTAGTGCCTTTAAGGTACTGTCACAAGAAACGTATAGGTGTTGGCCCACGTTTACAAGTGCTGGCTGTCTGCTCTTTGTCTGTTAACAATATTACAATATTTTTCATTCACAAATGTGAAACAAGCATGCTGCAATTCAGTGTCAACATTGCTGATCTCTATATTTAAATTGGGACTTTAAACAGACCACCACAAACCGTATTATGCTGCGTACACGATCAGACATTCCGACAACAAAACCATGGATTTTTTTACGATGGATGTTGGCTCAAACGTGTCTTGCATACACACGGTCGCACAACTGTCGGAAATTCTGACCGCATGAGCGCAGTGACGTATAACACATATGATGGCACTATAAAATGGAAGTTTAATACCACGTGCGCCACCCTTTGGGCTCCTTCTGCTAATCTCATGTTTGTAGAAGTTTGGTGAGAGACGATTCACGTTTATATGTCATCTGCTGCTGTTCCCGATCTCTCGGAGTCCTGGACCAGATTGTGCTCCCTATTATATGTACTCCTCAGGCTACCAATTTTGTCTGTCAAATAGTTGATGTGTTCGCTGGGGTACAAAGGCGTTGCCAATTTTACCAGTTTATCCAGCGTTGCCTTCCTCTTTATTTTGTTATGACCCCTTATAAATGTCTATTTTTTTACAAATACTTGCCTTTGTGTTTTACTTCAAAAAGGCAGGCACATTTCAAAAATACAATGTTAAAATTAACAAGGGACATCAACATCAACCAACCTCCTTGAGGTTAAAAAATACAAGATAATAATGCTGTTGTGGTAACTTGACATACAAAACGAAAAAAAAAAATATTATGGAGAGCACTAGAATTATTATTTGTTTTAAATAAAAAAACCAGGAGATCTTAAATAAAAAAAATAAAAAAAAGATCACTATAAAAAAAAATTCAAAACATTATTATGGAGATCTGGCTTAAAAAAAGAAAAAGATTATTCAGGAGATCACGAGAATAATAAATAAATCAGTTTGTCAGAACTCTGCAGCAAAACAACTGCATCGTTCTAGCATTATAAAGAAGAAAAGAATGTGCTGCATTAAAAGATTAAAACATTTGCAGCGTGACAAATGTGCTATCTCCATTACGAATGCTCATTTTACCAGACGGAGCGCTTCCGTTTAGTACTTGATTTAGAGCGTGGAATTTTTGTGCGTCGGAATTGTTTCCACACGCTCGGAATTTACGAGAATGAATTTTGTTGTCGGAAAATTTGAGATCCAGCTCTCAAATTTTTGTTGTCGGTAATTCCGACAGCAAATGTCCAATTGAGCCTACACACGTTCCCATCAAACATTTGTTGTCGGAAATTTCAAGCATGTGTAGTAAAAATATACAGATTTATTGAACATTGATAACAATCAACAACATAGGAGTGGAAATAAAAGCAACAAATATATTGGCAACAGAAATGGAAACGGCTAAAAAGAAAGCCCAAAACCTGTCAGACAGACGGAACGTCCAACGCGTTTCAAAAACACAAAATGCAGATCTTCTTCAGGGACAGAGGGCTTACGAGTTCCAAATCTGTAGCTTATATCTCAAGTGTTAATGCTCCACCCATACAAAGATAGATCATAACTCAATAGTGAAGAGAGAGCTATGTCCATCAGAGCAGCACACAGGCATCACACCAGGGAGATGGCGACAGCCAATGATCCATATAGGATGAAGTAGTCCCACTACAGTGTTTGTGGTATATATTGACAGTGACTCAAATGGAGATATGGTGCTTGTTCCCCATAAACCCGGATCAGGTTGGTGTAGAGTAGATTGTGTTTCTAGGATCCAAACATCCAAACCATCAAAGGTTATGAGATATTCAATGGATCAACCTGATGGCTAGATGGGCCCTATTGATCTTCTACCTAAGATGGAATGGTGTGGCTGTTTGTGTCTGCCAGGTGGAACAGGTTTTTTGGTCCTTTTAAAGTCCCAATCTGAGGAACCTGCTTTTACTCTATGTATTAGGGATGTGGTCCACAAACGGTATAGTCAGCTAGTTGCTACAAATAGTCTATGTATTACTGATCTCTATATTTGTTCCAGATCAGAAACTCGCAAAGCACTGAAGTTAAAGCATCAGCATGATAGCCAGGGAACTAACCTTTCTCAAAGGAGAGGTTAGCAATGGTCCTTTTTGTTTGACAACAGAAGTTTGCCATATGTTGTGCTTTGGGCCCACATGCAGATGCCCACCTGTGGAACAAATCTCCTAGCATGCATTGGCGTGGTGCTCTATAATTGGAGGGTTTGGGCGGTGTTTTGTAGTTGCCTGTACTAATCAATTATTCAAAAAAGGGGGTGTGGCCAAATAAATAATGGATAACGGTAAAGTTGACCATTATATGGAAAGTGAAAGTGGTAGTCCTTTGCTGGTCCTCAATACTGGAGGGCTGGAGTCTGCTGATGTATTTAAAGCCTAAAAGTTAGAATGGTCCAAGGCAGCCCACACAAGCCGCAGGTTAAATTAAAAAAAGTTCCCCTATCCACTCAATGTGGGTGGGGGAATCACTCCCGCTGTGCTTTTGTGTTCTGACAGTGGGGAAACTTACATTGACCAGCGCCACGGGATATATCCGACTGAGCTGATCGTGAAGAAATTTTACAACAGGCCGCTGAACCAGCTGAATTTCAAATCATGTATGGTCAATTCTAGGATTCAGAGAACATTTGCTTAGGCTCTTTACAGTGCTAATATAATTATCTGTGGAAGCTGAATTCTAAAAGACATACTAGCACAATTATGTACTCTTATCTATAATGTTCAGTAAGCGTGAAGTTTAGCAAACCAATGAAAAGTAGGGCGCTAACACATGTGATGATTGCATGTGAACAAAGGAAAAAAAAATATCCAAATATACTTGAGACCCCAAAGGTGAGAAAAATGTTATTTATAAGAATAATTAATGGATATTGCACAGTTAAAAAAAATAAATAAATCCTGAATCTTGCTGAAGAAAGTTCCAATCACTGTGCTCCTGCTCTTAAAGGTGCCTCAGATACTCCTCATATAAGTGCTCCACCGCAAAGTATACAAAATGCATGCATACCAACAGCATCTATGATATGCGCCAGGGCTTACTAATATTTCATAAGCCCAGAGTTTAGTTTTAGGCGTATAATAATTGTATTTATTTTTCTTTTATCAATAAAAGATATTTATATATTTTAGTAATTGGAGTTGTATACATTTTTGCGGTTATTAGAATTTGATGTTTGGAGGCATTTTAGTCCCACATGTGCAAAATTTTATTTTTTATTGCGCAGTAGGGATATCTAGGGGTTAATACGGTTTTGTGCTCCAAGCAGAGCAAGACCAAACGGATCATAATAATTTGTCATGTTAATTTAGTCCAGCCTTGCATGAAATATGTTCATATAGGCAGTAAATGTTCTCCCCGGCCAGTTATGAGCAGCGAGCCATCTTTCTGTAATACTTGCTAATCTAGCTTCACTTTAGTTTTTTACAATTTACAATATTTCATGATGAATTAAAAACAAAATGTCTGCAAATGTTTTTATTCAAATAACTATGTGGGCTACATACTGTATAACATATTGTGCTGTATAACAAAAGCATCTTCTTTAACTTACTCTTAGAAAATATGTTCATTTTAATTTTCTAACGTGCAATGGTAACAACTCCACTTCAGAAATGTGTTCTGTTGCAATAACAGTAGTTTTAAAAAAAAGCCTGGATAATCATTTTTATTAGAAGGTTAAGTTGAATAAGTAACCATTAATATTAGTAAGAAATTGATAAAAAAAAAAAAAAACCTTCTTGGAAGAAAGGGTATTCACATCTCCCATTCCATTTCCAAAAAATATTTTCAGGACAGTGGGCAGAGACTAGCAAATCTGTGTGCATCAATGGCTAAATGCACATCCAGAACCACTGGTGTATAGTGCAAATATAGCCAAATATTATAAAGTCGTGTATTCCAAACTGCATATACAATAGCGGTTTTAAGCTTTTTGGCCATCACCAGTTCAGTGTATGTACTATAAACCATAGCTTCTATAAAGCAGAGTTTGGTACCCAATGAACAAGTATAACCATTATGGTGATCATAGGAAGGGACATAGTACAGTAGAGCTTTCTTAAAACAGAAGGTTTTTGCATGTTTCATTATCTCCCAAAAATAAAAAATTATATTTAACTTTATTCTGTTGGATATAAAAAGTTTTTATTAAGGTATGTGGCTATTATACATAAGGCTGCCCTCTGTTCTCTTCGTTCAGAATCATAAATAAACATAAAGTGCATTTAGACTAGACAAAGCAAAAGTATCAGTCATGGTAGACATCTGCCATCTTCTCTCAGACAGGTTAGAAAAAAAGCAGCAAGTCTCTTCCAAGTTTTTTATGAGTTATCCTAGTGATGGGATGGAAATGTGTCAGGTCACCTGTGGCCAGGTGACAAGTGCACCCTGTAGGGGTCAGGGATGCACCGCAGGGAAGTGAACCCTATAGCCGACTACTGCTGGCAGGGAGGAAGCGTGACCCAAGATCACCCAGGGCGCGGAGTCTAAGACCCAGTTTTGTATTCACCAGAGCCCTTAGTGGTAGGGATGGTCTTGGCCGCAACTGGGTCCAGGTCGCGTTCCCGGGATTCCTCAGGTCACACTCCGCAGGGAGAAGGGGGAAGCAGCCAGCAGAACAAACAGTGGTGATGGGCAGGCCGAGGTCAGGGCAAGAGGCAGACAAGGATAACCGTGGAACATGCAAATAGTCAGGGGCACAGGCAGACAGGGAAGTCGGGGACAAGCCAAAACGGTACACGGAAGATGATCGTAGCACTCTGCAACCAGGAACTAGCAATACACTGCAGACAGGAACTGAGCATTGGAACACTGTTGAACAGCACTGCAGACCTGTAGAGCAAAGGTTAATATAGGCTTCCTGGGATGGACTAGGGTGGAGCCATACAGGAAGAGGAAGTGATAAGAAGGGAAACCAGAACAGGATCTGCCTCTAATGAACACATGGAGATCAGGTAGGCAGACAGACATGATGCATATTCATGACAAAATGTTGGTACAATGAACACAGCGTTTTATCCCAAAGTTTACTAATTCTCTTTATTTTGGTGGTTTGCCATACACCACTTTGCAGTCGAGCTATACCAAGTCTAAAATGTAGTCTATTCTTAGAAATCCATACAACAGTGTTCCAAAATTAAATCCAGTAAAATATACTGTATGTATATACTGCATGTATGTAAAACTGCCTGGCTCCCACCACTTCTTCCAGCTTTTATCTGATGAAAAATCCCCCCCTTTGCTGACCCTTCTGTACAGAATGCGTCGAATTGCACTTGGTACTTTTATCTCCAACATGTTCCTGGACCTCCTCTATTTTTCCTATATTTCTTTTTTTAACTTCCGGGAAAATTATCAACTTTCTTAGCATAAAAGAATGTATTTTAAAATTGTAAAGCAACTCTAAAATTGTAATAATCTGAATTATGCTTCAATGCTATACAAGATTTTATATAGCTGCCTCTCCTGAGGACAGTGAGTCAGAACACCTTTGTGTTCCCGAAATGCAGCTCCCTGCAGCACTGTCTTCTGGAAGTTTTAAAATGTTGGCGACCCCTGCTATTTTCTGTGGTTCTTTCCTTAAAGCGCTACATCACTACAGGAGACAACAGTTACGTAGGGGTTGGATGAAGGAACCATGGCAAGCACTGAGGGGTGGAGGCATTTGACACCTAGAAGTGTTGAATTTCTAACTTTGGTAGAGGTTGCAAGTATTCAGAATTTTCAAATGCTGGGGAAATTGCTAAGAATATTACAGGAAATGAAACATGCCTATGTTTGTTATCCTCAGCCTTTCTTAACCACTTAAGACCCGGACCAAAATGCAGCTAAAGGACCTTGCCCCTTTTTGCGATTCGGCACTGCGTCGCTTTAACTGACAATCGCGCGGTTGTGCAACGTGGCTCCCAAACAAAATTGGCGTCCTTTTCCCCCACAAATAGAGCTTTCTTTTGGTGGTATTTGATCACCTCTGCGGTTTTTATTTTTTGCGCTATGAACAAAAATAGAGCGACAATTTTGAAAAAAATGCAATATTTTTTACTTTTTGCTATAATAAATATCCCCCAAAAATATAAAAAAAAAAAATTTTTTTTACTCACTTTAGACCAATACGTATTCTTCTACCTATTTTTGGTAAAAAAAAATCGCAATAAACGTTTATCGGTTGGTTTGCGCAAAATTTATAGTGTTTACAAAATAGGGGATAGTTTTATTGCATTTTTATTGATTTTTTTTTTTTTACTACTAACGTGTAGCCAGTAAAAAAAAAGGCAATATTTGGAGCAAAGAGGCGTGCATAAAAACTCTGCCAGGATAATTTTCATTGACAACATAAGGGAACAGGCGCAAAAATCAGTGATTTTTTTTCGTGACTGCGACATTATGGCGGACACTTAGGACAATTTTTGGGACCATTGTCATTTTCACAGCAAAAAATGCATTTAAAATGCATTGTTTATTGTGAAAATGACAGTTGCAGTTTGTGAGTTAACCACAAGGGGGCGCTGATGGGGTTATGTGTTCCCTGAAGTGTGTTTACAACTGTAGGGGGGTGTGGCTGTAGGTGTGACGTCATCGATTGTGTCCCCCTATAAAAGGGATGACACGATCGATGCAGCCGCCACAGTGAAGAATGGGGAAGCCGTGTTTACACACGGCTCTCCCCGTTCTTCAGCTCCAGGGACCGATCATGGGTCTCTCCAGCTGGTCCCCTGGTCCCGGTCACGGAGCTTCGGACCGGGTCGCGGGAGCGTGCCCGCGACCCACGGCTGGGTACTAGTACAGGACGTACCTGTACGTACATGTGCCCAGCCACGCCATTCTGCCGACGTATATGTGCAGGAGGCGGTCCTTAAGTGGTTAAAGAATAAAAAATACAATATTACAGGATAGCAATACAGTCACACAAAAAGTGACTTAAAGGGGTAGTAAAGGTACATTTTTTTCCCCCTAAATAGCTTCCTTTACCTTAGTGCAGGTCTCCTTCACTTACCTCATCCTTCGATTTTTCTTTTTAAATGTCCTTATTTCTTCTGACAAATCCTCACTGTCTGTAACTCCACACAGTATTGCAAGGCTTTCTCCCTGGTGTGGAGTGTCGTGCTCGCCCCCTCCCTTGGACTACAGGAGAGTCAGGACGCCCACTAACACACAGCTCCTTTCTCTATCTGCAACATAGAGAGCGTCCTGACTCTCCTGTAGTCCAAGGGAGGGGGCGAGCACGACACTCCACACCAGGGAGAAAGCCTTGCATTACTGTGTGGAGTTACAGACAGAAGAACAGGAAGTGAGGATTTCTCAGAAGAAATAAGGACATTTAAAAGCAAAATCGAAGGATGAGGTAAGTGAAGGACTGCACTAGGGTAAAGGAAGCTATTAAGGAAAAAAATTTACCTTTACAACCCCTTTAAGAGCACTCGCATGTAGACAGTCTACCAGTGTATACAGCTTGGTCCCATTACCACTTCTGGATGTCAGCACATACTGCTTCTGCCTTCCTACTCGTTTTGCCAAAGAGATTACTTCACTGTCAGCTCCTTTACTCTCCGGTTCATCCCACAAGTTGGTGACTCATGGCTTATTTCTAACGCCTTTCCCTGAGGTACATTCGAGCAAGGAGGATTTCATGTTTGAAAGAGTTTTTTTTTTTTTTAGGAACTGAGAGATACAGTGTGTAATCTGTTACTGACTATCATACTGCAACAGATTATATACTGCGACACTGCAAAACTATGCTTCTTAGGAACAGAAGACGATGGTCCATTCATCCAAGAGAAGAGAGAAATGCATGTTTTTATAAGATTAAATAAAAACATACATGGCACATATCAAGTCTTCAGATATAATATTCCATGATTTCAAGGCAACTCGGTAGTCAACCAAAGTTTTGTATCAGGCAAGAGTTAGGCACTAACTAAACGTGTAGCCAGTAAAAAAAAAGGCAATATTTGGAGCAAAGAGGCGTGCATAAAAACTCTGCCAGGATAATTTTCATTGACAACATAAGGGAACAGGCGCAAACAATATTATTTCTCTAATACCCAAAGAGGTATGTAGGAAGTTCATTAAAATTTCATATATCATGGCGATAAGTTGAAGTCCATGCACTGAGGGCTGCCACCAATGTAGAAATAGAAGCCAATATCCAGCAGATATAAGTGAAGTGAACTCCTGCGCTGTCTAGAGTGAGGGGACAAGTGAAAAGTGGGGATACTGCTGCAAATAAAAAGGAGGTCTACCTCGATAGACAAAAAGTGATAATTGTAACAAGTGAAATATTTGCGCTGTAAAGTGTTATACAAATTAATGTGTGTGTGCATATAACCACATACATATACAAGTACAAAAAATGGGTGGGGAAAGTCCAAAAAAGGGGGAGTGACACTAATATACCAGTAAACAATATTGTTGAATAGTCATTAATCGAGGGCACAGTGCTGAAGAGGTCCAGGTACAACAAAATCCAACCATGTAGGGGTGCAGTTCATCAATACTTTATCCAATCAATAACGTTGTGAAGTGAAAAATGTTGAAAAACACAACAATAAAAATAAAATATAAAAATAGAAATAAAAATAAATATAAAAATAAAAATAAAAATAGGAATAAGGGTCAAAGTATTTCAGAAGAAGGAGGCCTTGTATCCAAAAAGGGTGAAAGATAGAGAGTGAGCCGTAACCAAGATCTCATATATGCACCTCTAGTGATCCCAGCAGCTCACCTCTAATCTGGCAAGCTGGATTAAATCAGCCTGATCCTGATGGGTGTGGTCCGTTGTTGAATATCACATACGGGTCTCCATAGAGTGTATTACATGAAAAAGTAAAAGGAGTAGAAACCAAATGGTGTGATAACGTCACAGAGAGGGATAGCAATGTCTTCTGATTTAAACCAGTGGAGATGCACTCACATGTGGGTGAAAAAACTGGGGCTCTTATCCACGAACGCCGAGCTCGTCAGTCCCTCCTTCCTCTCCCTTATTGATTCTCCAGGGTTAGGAGTCCCGTGTCCCCAATGGTTCACGAGTCGGCTCTTGTTATGTATGAGGATCTCGGTGGTGTATGTGGGGTAAGAGAGAAGGACAAGCCTGATCGTGTGATATCATCAACAATAAACAAAAAACCCCCCAGGAATGCCCAGGTAGTAATGCACTCACATGAACAATATAACATAAAAGACCTTCCTCCACGAGTGCGGACTCACAATAAATCTGTGCCTCCAACACTTCCCCTCTATCTGTGGCTCAGTCCGGACACTCAGATGTGGCAGTCATACATGGGGGGAAGTGGAATAAACAACCACAGCGTAGCCCAGTCAGACGTGAAAAGTTTATTTTAAAAGCACTTAAAAACTCACATTTATGAAGTCACATGTTGACGATACGCGTTGGGATTGGAGGGCTTGACACACTCCAGCATCCGACCACTGGATATACGAGTTCGCCACTCGTCGGATTGATGCAGCAATTTCGATTTTAAATGTGAGTTTTTAAGTGCTTTTAAAATAAACTTTTCGCGTCTGACTGGGCTACGCTGTGGTTGTTTATTCCACTTCCCCCCATGTATGACTGCCACATCTGAGTGTCCGGACTGAGCCACAGATAGAGGGGAAGTGTTGGAGGCACAGATTTATTGTGAGTCCGCACTCGTGGAGGAAGGTCTTTTATGTTATATTGTTCATGTGAGTGCATTACTACCTGGGCATTCCTGGGGGGTTTTTTGTTTATTGTTGATGATATCACACGATCAGGCTTGTCCTTCTCTCTTACCCCACATACACCACTGAGATCCTCATACATAACAAGAGCCGACACGGGACTCCTAACCCTGGAGAATCAATAAGGGAGAGGAAGGAGGGACTGACGAGCTCGGCGTTCGTGGATAAGAGCCCCAGTTTTTTCACCCACATGTGAGTGCATCTCCACTGGTTTAAATCAGAAGACATTGCTATCCCTCTCTGTGACGTTATCACACCATTTGGTTTCTACTCCTTTTACTTTTTCATGTAATACACTCTATGGAGACCCGTATGTGATATTCAACAACGGACCACACCCATCAGGATCAGGCTGATTTAATCCAGCTTGCCAGATTAGAGGTGAGCTGCTGGGATCACTAGAGGTGCATATATGAGATCTTGGTTACGGCTCACTCTCTATCTTTCACCCTTTTTGGATACAAGGCCTCCTTCTTCTGAAATACTTTGACCCTTATTCCTATTTTTATTTTTATTTTTATATTTATTTTTATTTCTATTTTTATATTTTATTTTTATTGTTGTGTTTTTCAACATTTTTCACTTCACAACGTTATTGATTGGATAAAGTATTGATGAACTGCACCCCTACATGGTTGGATTTTGTTGTACCTGGACCTCTTCAGCACTGTGCCCTCGATTAATGACTATTCAACAATATTGTTTACTGGTATATTAGTGTCACTCCCCCTTTTTTGGACTTTCCCCACCCATTTTTTGTACTTGTATATGTATGTGGTTATATGCACACACACATTAATTTGTATAACACTTTACAGCGCAAATATTTCACTTGTTACAATATCCAGCAGAGCTGAAAGTAAACTCCTAAGTGTAGGAGTAAAAGCAATTTATTAAAAATATCCAAATGGCAACTCGCATAGGAATGGAGTATAACAGGCACATCTGTGTAAGAAGATATCTCGGGAGGTTAGGACGGTGGACTCCGCTCATGGTGCTGCAAAGCATAGGGTCCTCGCTGGTCTGCACTGATGGTAGAGACAGCCGTGCAATGAATGATCCCAAAACGATGCTTGGTGTGTAGAGAGCAGAACGACGTAGGGCAATGACGTCACCAAGATGCAATGCGTTTCTGAGCATGTGCGCTGAGGTATTCTATCGCAGCTGTGCTCCTTTTTCAAGCAGTACTACTGGGATATGGGGCAATACTTCATAGTACATGAGGGGGAGGGGCCAGACGGAAAGTAAACTTATAGGCAGGGCTCAAAATTTCAACTCCTGAGCTACTAGCCAGGCAATAAGGGTTACTCCCCACCAGCTGCCCCACCTAACTCCTACCATGCCCCACCCTAATCCCGCCCCTAAATACGCCCTCATAAATTATCTCATGAAATGACACTTAAATGTTTTATGCAGAATTAAGTTACAAAAATAAATATTAACAAATTTATCAGTGCTGTCTCAGTTCAGCCTCACCAGTGCCCATCAATGAAGCCTGACCTGTGCCCATCAATGAAGCCTGACCTGTGTCCATCAATTTAGCCTGACCAGTGCCCATCAATGCATCCTGACCAGTGCCCATCAATGCAGCCTGGCCAGTGCCCATCATTGCAGCCTGACCAGTGCCCATTAATGCAGCGTGACCACTGCCCAATGCAGCGTAACCAGTGCCCAACAATGCAGCGGGCCTTTGCCCATCAATACAACATAACCAGTGCCCACCAATGCAGCGTGACCTGTGACCATCAATGAAGTGTAATCTGTGCCCATCAATAAAGCGTAACCAGTGCTCATCAATGAAGCTTAACCAGTGCCCATCAATGCAGCCTGACCAGTGCCCATTAATGCAGCCTGACCAGTGCCCATCAATGCAGCATAACCAGTGCCCATCAATGCAGCGTGACCAGTGCCCATGAATGCAGCCTGACCAGTGCGCATTAATTCAGCATAGCCAGTGCCCATCAATGAAGCCTGACTAGTGCCCATCAATGCAGCATAACCAGTGCCCATGAATGCAGCCTAGCCAGCGCCCATGAATGCAGCGTGACCAGTGCCCATGAATGCAGTGTGACCATTGCCCATGACTGCAGCATGACCAGTGCCCATGAATGCAGCCTGACCAGTGCACATTAATTCAGCGTAGCCCGTGCCCATCAATGAAGCGTAACCTGTGCTCATCAATGAAGCCTGACCAGTGCCCATCAATGCAGTAGATCTGTGCACATCAATGCAGCGTGACCTGTGCCCACCAATGTAATGTGAATTGTGCCCACCGATGTAGCGTGACCAGTGCCCATCAATTCAGCGTAACCTGTGACCATTGAGGCCTAGGTATGATTCAGACAACATATCTATGCCTCCAATTACCCCCCCCCCAATCCAACACATCTATGCTCTCATCCCACCCTCCCCACTTCCTCCCAGCGCACATCTTGTTTAATCCTCCATTGTACCAATGCCTCCAGCAGACTGTCATATGTATCATTCTCCTGCAGCCACGAGGGTGCACACTGAGGGTGGACCGAGAGGGTTTGTGCCTGCCCACTTAGGATTGCCTTGCAAAGACATTTATCGTCCCACTCCTTAGATTGCAGCAGGTGGAAGGCGGAGAGGGGCGGTCTCGGGCATCTCTTTCACTTCCATGGAAGTGCACTCTGTGTGCCTGTGTGGGGCGGGGATGTCTGGCAGGAGGGAGGTGGAGACGGCGGTCCCGGGCGGCTCTTTCACTTCTATGGAAGTGAACTCTGTGTGCCTGTGTTGGGGCAGAAGGAGGGAGGTGGAGAGGGGCAGTCCTAGGCATCTGACTGTTCGTATTGAAATGGCCCACGCTGCGAGGCTCGCAGCGTGGCGGGGGGGGGGGGGCACTGTCCATAACCGCCCTCCTCATCCAAATGCGAGCGCAAATTTTGAGGGCTGCATATAGGTGTCCGTTTATGAAACTGTGAACAACGGTGATCCCAAGGATTGCAACTGATCACAGTCCATAAACAGTTTATGAAACAGAGATTATCGGGGGAGAAGTGTTTGAACATGTTCTCCCGCCGATGATATCCGCACAGTGAATATCCTCATTGACTGACACAGAAACAGACAGTTTATGAAGCTGCGATGTCAGCGTTTCACTGGCGATCTGTGTCAGAATTCACCCTCCCCGATTCACCAGCTCAGAGGTGGAAAATCAGGGAGTGAAGAGGAAATCTGGGGGGATCTGAGGAAGGAGGAACTTCTTTCGACCTTGTTCAGACCCCCCAAGACTGTAACCTAGTCCCCCTGTCATATTTATTTGTGTGTATATATACATGTGTATATATAATGTGTGTTCATGTATACATATATATATATATTATGAAGGGGGACTCGTTATTTTATTAACATTAACCACACTGTCTGTCTGTGTACTGAGCAGTGATAATTTATCACTGCTTAATAAACTGACATCTCTGTGTTTCTGTGAATTTCTGGTACTGTAATCTCGTTGGGTCTCATGAGATTCCAGTATCAGGGGCCGTTGTCCACTGTTGGAGAGTGTTGGCAGATCACTTCACTCCTCCAAAGGTGAAGCGATCTACACAATATATTTCACTGCTTCCAAAACGGACACCATAATGACAATGATTTTGTTTCTCAATAGGAATATAAAGGATAGAAACCATACACTGGAATGTTATGAGAAAACAATCTGCATTGAAAATTATTGCAGCAATGCCAAATATATAATAATAAAGAATAAACCGTGCTAAATGCTACATACAACAAAGTTAATATTGAAACACTGAATTAAATAAATAAATATATATATATATATATATACAGTACAGACCAAAAGTTCACACAGTCTTCTCTTAACAGTTCTAGAAATGTGTCTGCTGCAAAAGGTGGCTACTTTGAAGAACCTAGAATATGAAATATATTTTCAGTTGTTTCACACTTTTTTGTTATGTATAATTCCACATGTGTTAATTCTTAGTTTTGATGCCTTCAGTGTGAATCTACAATTTTCATAGTCACGAAAATAAAGAAAAATCTTTGAATGAGAAGGTGTGTCCAAACTTTTGGTCTGTACTGTATATATATAAAAACATTTTTTTTTAAAACACACTAAAAAAACAATCGCTGGGAAAAGTCCCCAGTGAAAAAGTGCTTGTGCTGTTGGACCAGTATTGAAGGTCTCATACACAGTGCTGTGACTTGAAATATGGATGAAAAATTCCGTGCTCCTTATGTGCTTAAATAGGGTGCACCCCTAGTAGATGTGCACTCACCCTTGGGATTTGACCAACTATCGCTAGTTAGGTCAGATGCGTTTGTGGGACGACCCCTGTAGGTATCCTCTGGACTGGTGGTTGCATATGGTAAAAAATCCTCATGTAGATAGATATAATGGAAAAAAACTTACTGCACAGTTTAAAAAACGTTATTACAAAAGATTAAAAGAAGGTATTCAACTCACATGTAAGAGTGCCTGATATCCTGGCACCCAGAGTGATCAGCAGGTAAAGAAGTCATCCATGAAAACTGCCCGATCATACATGAAGCCGCTGTCGTGGTGAGGGCTTGATTTCCTGGTTTGGACGCCTAGGTGGAAGTGTGTCACGAACATGTCACTCAACCTCTATGCATTTCGGCCTATCAGACCGGCCGTCTTCAGGAAGTGTACTGAGCAGTGATAATTTATCACTGCTTAATAAACTGACATCTTGGTTTTTCTGTGAATGTCTGGTACTGTAATCTCATTATATCTCATGAGATTCCAGTGGCCGTTCTCCACTGTTGGAAGTGTTGGCAGATCACTTCACTCCTCCAAAGGTGAAGCGATCTACACCGCTTCATAAACTGACAAAGAGAGGAGCGAGATCTCCTCTGTGAATGCCAGAGAATGAAGCAGTGAATATTTTTCACTGCTTCATAAACAGACACCATAATGGCAATGATTTTGTTTCTCAATAGGGATATAAAGTATAGAAACCATACATTGTAATGTTATGAGAAAACATCCATAATGTCTGTGCAAATGGGGCAAAATAATATACTACCAATAGAAATGTACAGGGGAAGGTGTGAGTTGCTAGACTAGAGGATACTCGCCACCCCTGTAATACCGTAAGAAAAAGAATTGTTGGTCATTACAAGGAATTGATGTTTAAAAAATATATATAAATAACCTTTTCATACAGTAAAAAAGCTAAAGTACTAGGAAACAGTGGAAATGTATTTTCTTTTGTTCAAACCTCCTGGTGAAAGGGCATCAAGATTACAAATTCAGAAGGTTTATCTGGTGCATAATCTACGATATCGTTCAGCTGCAGAGAGGGATCTGGGCACCTGTTCAATAACCCACACCTGAAGACCAGCAGTAGATTGTGTTATTCTGCAAAATGGCATGGGACACGGTTTGTCATTACCCTCTTCTATGAGTCTTCTATGTTCGCTGAAGCGCCGTCCAAGGGTGTGGATGGTACAGCCAACATAGGTCAGTCCACAGGGACAGAACAACCCATAGACAACAAAATCAGAAGAGAAATTGTAGAAATTCTCTAACTGATAAGTTTTCTATTTGGGACAAAAACATTTCTTACTTTTTTTTGCCATACTGAACAAATTTGCACATCTTACAAAGGGCATTATGGCACTGGTACATACCAATAAAATGGATCCGTACTGGTAAAATGGGTTCAACAGCAGAAGATTTTAGCTTGCTGGGGGCAATTTTATTCTTAAGGTTTGGGGTCCTGCGAGAAGTAACTCTGGGGTAATCAGGAAGAATAGGTTGAAGGTGGGGGAACTGTTACAGTATGTTCCAATATTTGGTAAAAATTATTTAAATTTTCTTGTGCTGAAAATCAAAGGTAGTAATGAATCTGGTGGAATTGTCACCTGATTCACAAACTTTCTTTGGGGGGGGGGGGGGTTTGGGCGCTGGCAGTGTTAAAGGGCTCTGAAAGCACTTGGGCTTTCACATTGGGATTGCAGATGAGGCTTCACTTGAATAACGTTCGAAAAATGCTCCAAAAACACCCCAGTGTGAAAGGGGCCTTAGAATCCTTTCTCGCCCAAAACCCATTCATTAAACCCAGACAGGCCACATTTGATTTGAAAGTAACCAAATATGGCGACAGAATCTCTTCTCTGCCAACATTGTCTTCTTCGGTAGATACATTGATGATATGATCATTAGGGATGGGTGAACGCTTTCAGCCTGAGCATAAGTTTGGGTCGAACTTTGGTTGTTCGGGCGTTCGGCCAACAACGAACATTATGCTTATTTTTACTACTTCAATACAGGGCTTTAAAACCCACCTCTATACCGGACCTATTCTGGCACTTCTCTCCTACATGTACAAATAATCATTCTTTTGCTAGAAAATTACTCAGAACCCCCAAACATTATATATTTTTTTTAGCAGACACCCTAGGGAATAAAATGGCGGTCATTGCAACTTTTTATCTTACATGGTATTTGCGCAATAATTTTTCAAACACCTTTTTTTTGTAAAAAAAAATGGTTTCATGAATTAAAAAAATAACAAAACAGTAAAGTTAGCCCAATTTTTTTGTAAAATATGAAAGATGATGTTACGCTGAGTAAATAGATACCTAACATGTTACGCTTTAAAATTGCACACACTCATGAAATTTCGTTACTTAAAAATATCCATAGGCGATGCTTTAACATTTTTACAGGTTACCAGTTTAGAGTTACAGAGGAGGTCTAGTGCTATAATTGTTGCACATGCTTTACCGCACGCGGCGACACCTCACATGTGTGGTTTGAACAACGTTTACTTACGTGGGCGGGACTTACGTGTGCGTTTGCTTCTGAGCATGAGCTACCGGGGACAGGGGCGTTTTAATTTTTTTTATTCCTATTACAAGGAATGCAAACATCCCTTGTAATAGGAATAGTGTGTGACAGGTCCTCTTTAAGGAGATATGCGGGGTCATAAAGACCCCACATCTCTCCTCCAGGTTGGAAAGAATGAGATTTCACATAAAAAAAATCACATATCTCATTCTTACTAGCCGCAATTGCGGTTTGTTTACTTACGGGTACCCGGGCATGACGTCATCACATCGCGCCCGGGCCTCCGACGGTCATAGAGATGACTGGTGACCATCTGGTCACCAGTCATCTCTATGCGTCACATCCGGCGGACAGCGATTATCTCTCCGGGCCCCCGATGGCACGGGAGAGCCCAGAGAAGCACCGGATGGCGGCGGGAGGGGGGGATGTCCCCTTCCCGTCGCCTATAAGAACGATCAAGCGTCGGAACCGCCGCTATGATCATTCTTACGGTGCGCAGGATCGCTGCCGGAAGAAAATTATATCTGAATGATGCCTCTAGGTGCAGCCATCATTCAGATATCCCCGCACAAAGTACAGGATGTCATATGACGTCCACCCGGGATAAGAGATCCCCTTTTTGGACGTCATATGACGGGGTACGGTTTTGAAGTGGTTAAAGGCTTATATGCAAGTTATTGCCATAAAAAGTGTTTGGGCCTGGACCTGGATCCTGCCCCGGGGGGCATGTATTAATGTAAAAAAAAGTTCTAAAAACTGCATTTTTTTTTCAGGAGCAGTGATTTTAATAATGCTTAAAGTGAAACAATATAAATGTTATATTCCTTAAATATGGTGCCTGGAGGGTGTCTATAGTATGCCTGTAAAGTGGCACAGTTTTTCCGTGTTCATAACAATACCACAGCAAAATTAAATTGGAAAAACTGATCGTGGCTATAATGAATTGTCGGGTCTCAACAATATACAGTGCCTTGCGAAAGTATTCGGCCCCCTTGAACTTTGCAAACTTTTGCCACATTTCAGTCTTCAAACATAAAGATATAAAACTGTAATTTTTTTTGAAGAATCAACAACTAGTGGGACACAATCATGAAGTGGAATGAAATTTATTGGATATTTTTTAATCAAGAAAAGGTTTATTGAAGCAAAGAAAAATAATCAAACAGCACTGTAGGATGCATACAAAAAATAACTTACATATGTTCACAACTGGGCGAAAGCCCATCCAGATAAAACATTTAAGGATATACAATAACATTAGTCAGTACATTATTGCGCTTACATGGAACTAGCACCCTTGAGGCCACCAACCGTATGTAGTGAAGGCCAGCGCATCTATGCACTGGATTCCAAACTCTATCCCGTCACCCCAACTATTCCGATATACCTAAGTTCCTCCACATACATCTCATCGTGCCTCACGGCATAGGCACGCAACAGTACTGTTTTATTTGCCATTAACCTGTAACCTCGTGAAAGACCACCTCTAGTGATCCCTACCATACCACAACCTGTCACACGAAACATATTTGGATATCTCAATGCCTGTCTTGGCACCAGCCTACCCCTACCAAGCCTTCAATAGTCCCCTTACCCTTGCAGTAGTCTCTCCATGATCAGTTGGGTGGGGCCCAATCCCGGTACATCTAGCCAGGGTTGCCACAGCGAGTAAAACTTCTTAAGGGATTTTCTATGTTGGTAAGTGATCTTTTCTCTTATTAGCAGGCTATTTACCATCTTTACCCATTGTCCCTCTGATGGTACTCTGGGGGTGATCCATAATCTAGCAATGGCCTTTCGTGCCACATACAGCAGCCTCAGTACGGCTGTATGACCATTAGGAGAAAGTGATGGTACCTCGAGGGCACCTAGTAGGCAGATCACTGGGTCATGAGACAACGAAAAGCCATATGCCTGAGATATAGTGGTAATGACATAATTCCAGTATCGGAATAATTTCGGACATTTCCATAACATGTGTAGTAAATCTCCCTCCTGCACCTTACATTTGGGACAGATTGGGGAGTCTCGTATTCCCCATTTATAGAGTCGGGCGGGGGTTCTGTACACTCTATGGAGGAGGTACATCAATGGGGCCTAGATCAGTTACCCACCCCTTCCTACATGGCAATTCGGACGCGTCGTGGGTGACACCCAGCAGCCTAGAATAGACTTGTGAAATCATGCCCTTTTTATCCTTATTAAAAAGCACATCACTATGGAGGGGGTGCCTCACTATACTTATAGGGGAAAGTCTGGCTTCTTTCTGGGCTGCATGCCGTAGTTGGAGGTACTTATAGAATTGTGCTCTGCCCAACCCAAACTCCTCCTGTAGATTTGTAAAAGACTTGAGGATCGGACCATCAAACAGTTGTGTAATGTATTGGATCCCTGCCGTGTCCCACAGCCTGAAGCCTTCAAGTTTAAGGAGCTCTCTGAAGTAAGAATTTTTCCAAATAGGGGTGAAAGGGCATACCCCCCTGACACCAAGACTGGACCGGACATATTTCCAGAGCGTATTAAGTAGCCTCACCGTGGGTAATGTCTGGACTAGATGCGTGAACCCTGCCTCCAGGTGGGACACCGCAGGGAGCGTTGACCCCTGCGGAATCAGCGGCGCACGCACCGGATCCCCGTTGTCTATCTCCCCCCAATTTCCCAAATGTTGAATTTGTGAAGCAATAAAGTAATAACGGGCATGAGGGACAGCTAGACCACCCTGGTCCTTGGCAAGTTGTAGTGTACTAAGTTTTATGCGCGCTGTTTTACCACCCCATATCAGATCCCTAAACTGAGCGTCAATCTAAGAAAACCATCTATGTGGTATCCAGGTCGGGGGATTTATGAAAAATGTATAGGAGTTGGGGGGCCCACACCATTTTAACAAGATTTTCTCTGCCTGTGACCGATAGAGGGAGTTTTTTCCAGGACGCACACTTCTGTCTGAATTTAAGTAACAGTGGCGTCAGATTCTTGGACAAGTATTGGGTAGGGTCGGGAGTGATTTGAATACCCAGATATTTAAATTCATTTGCCACCACTACATCCCTGGCGCAGTCTGGGAGACTGTTTGTCATGGGATCCAGTGGCATAAGTACCGATTTGTTCCAATTGATGCTGAAGCCTGACAGATCCCCAAAGTCTGCGATCAAAGACATCACATTACTCAAAGACTCCTGTGTGTCACCTAAATATAATAACGTGTCGTCTGCAAATAAAGAGATAACATCCCACCCTGTTCCCCTAACAAAGCCTGTAATGCCTGATGAAGCTCTCATGTGAATCGCTAGGGGCTCTAGTGCTAGGGCAAACAGCAGGGGTGACAGTGGGCACCCCTGCCGTGTGCCCCTAAAGAGTCTAAACGACTCGGATACCTCCCCGTTGACTCTCATCCTTGCTGTTGGAGAGCTATACAACAATTGCACCCATTTCAGAAAAGAGGGTCCAACCCCAAACCGCTGCAGTGTCTCCCAAAGGTATGGCCATTCGATGCTATCGAATGCTTTGGCTGCATCGAGAGAGAATATAGCCCTATTGCCTGGATTGTCTACTGGGACCTGAATATTTAGGAACAGCCTACGTAGATTTTGTGCCGTGGATCTCGTGGGAATGAAGCCCGACTGATCCCTATGCACCACTTTGTGAATGCACTTGGACAGTCTAGTGGCTAGAAGTTTTAACATCGAATGTCAGGAGGGAGATGGGTCTATGAGTCTGGGGAGAGCGGATCCTTCCCAGGCTTCAACAGAACTATGATCAGGGCCTCATTCATAGATGGGGGCAGCACTCCAGTTTCAAAGGCCGTGTTGTATATTTTCAGAAGGATGGGGATGATCTGTTCTGAATACCTGCAATAAACCTCAGAGGGAAGGCCATCAGCTCCTGGTGCACGGCCATTGTGTGCCTGCGCCAGTGCCTCCAGGAGTTCCTCTCCGGTAAGGGGTGCATTAAGCATGGTAACCTCAGACGTAGAAAATGTCGGTAGCCGATATTTATCCAAGAATGAGTGTATTTGTTCCGTAGTGGGATTAACCTTAGACGAGTAAACATTTTGGAAAAATTCCTTAAAGCATCCTAAAATGGATTGCATGGAATGACACAGCACTCCCCCCGCATCAGCAACCGCCGCAATGTAGGAGTGGGGCTGCTGTGACCTAGCTAGAATCGCCAGCATATGGCCTGTGTTTTCCCCCTCCTCAAAATGCTTCTGTTGCAGAAAGAACCTCTTGTTTTCAGCTTTTTGAAAAGAGAGATCCTTAAGCATGGTCTGTGAGGCTAACCATTTCCGCTTTGCGTTATCGTTAGAGGGATCTGCCACATAATCTGCCTCAGAACGGCTCGCTTCGTCTAACACTCGTGTCTCCCACTCCTTAGTGTCGGTTTTGATATGGTTGATGATTCTAATAAATTGACCGCGCATATAGGCTTTAGCCGCATCCCACACAACTTGGATGTCAGCCGTTCCTAAATTATCCTTAAAAAAATCCATTAAGAGTTGTGGCATTGGATCCTGCTCCGGAATAAGGGACAACCAAAACGGATTGAGTTTCCATAGGCTCCTACCCCTCTGTTCCCCCAGGCCTAGATCAACCGTGAATGGAGAGTGGTCTGAGGTGTGTCTCGGGTGATATTCAGAGTCTTTCACCATGGGGAGCAAGAGGGCATTGCCAAAGCCCATATCTATTCTAGACAGTCCCCCCACTGAAGCTGACCTGCAGGAATACACTTTGGCATCTGGGTTACGGATCCTCCAGACATCAGTCAAACCCAACTCCCCCATCAGTCTAGAAAAGGGTGTGGGGCCCCTCCTCTCATGTCCCCCTGTCCCTATATTATGCTTCAGTTTGTCTTTCTCATATTCCATCAGGTTGTTAAAGTCCCCGAGGACCAGCACTGGGATACCAGGAAGACAAGACATGAAATCAGCTAGTAATTTCAATACAGTAGATGAGAACGGTGGAGGAATATACACTCCAGCCAACACACATTTAATCCCATACAAAGAACAATATATGAAGACATATCTACCCTCAGGGTCTATTTTAGTAGTCATATTTGAGTATTGGGTGCTTCGGCGGATCAGGACACTCACTCCCCTCGAGTAGGCCGTATGAGTGGAGTGGTATTGGTGGCAAAACTGCCCGGCCGCTAACCTCGGAGTGGAGCCCGAGGGGAAGTGAGTCTCCTGTAGGCACACCACCTCAGCACCCAGTCTCTTGATAGTGCGCAGCACCTCCAGCCGTTTAACAGAGCCATTTAGACCTCTTACATTCCAAGATAGACATCTAGTCATATTAGACATTGCATTAAGTTCATATTAGTGACAGGAGAATATCCTTGTATCAGACCTAAGTAAATATCACTGTCATCAAACGTAGCTATCAAACCAGCAGTACGGGGTATAGTAAAGTCAGGTCTTAGATACAATGCGACAAATAGCATATAGGTAGGGCAACACTGCAGCAGCATGTGTGAGACAAACGGATATAGGTAAAAGCCTTGATTGGGTCTATCTCCCAAAAATAGGATCGGGAGGCACGTCGACAAAGGGGACTTGGAGCAGAAAAAGTTTCGGAGCAGGCATGGTGGCACTCGAGAGACATGGTTGTAAGCCAATAATAACACAGGTGTATATTGGTAGTTTCTGGTAAAGTTCAGGTGACAGTTCATGGTGGGATTCCTTATCATTGAAAATATTTGTAGCATGGCCAACATGGCCTGAATAACCACAGGTTGTAATACTGAACAGGGCTCAACATAGCCCTTCTGGGGGCAACAGTGGAAGCGCACCATAGTGTCTTTAAAAAGCTTCTCAACAGCCAACTATTAGCCCGTAGCAACCAAAGTGAACAATAACCGCCTAGCGGTTGACAATGCGGAAGATACAGCCTGAAACCCCGGATGACTGGGCAATTCCTTCACTCAGTCTGCGGGACGTCTGCCCCTCGACTCCCGGATCGATTGTTCCTCTCGATCTAGCCATTGTGTGGCAGCAGAAGGGGAATCGAAAAACTGTACAGAGCCAAATACTTCCACTCGCAGCCTGGCGGGGTACAACATAGCATATTTAAGTTCCAAGTTTCTCAGGCGGCGCTTAACATCCAGGAATTTGCCCCTTTTCTTTTGCAGTTCAGCTGAGAAGTCTGGGAATAGGGAGATTTTCGTGTTGTCTACTTTTAGGGCTGATGGATTAATTCTCGCATTATGCAGGATAGCGTCTCTGTCCCGGTAGTGTAGGAGTTTAAACAAAAAAGGTCTCGGTGGTGCACCGGGTGGCAGGGGTCTGGATGGCACTCTGTGGGCACGTTCGACCGAGAACATAGGGGAGAAAACTTCTCTCCCAAATGCAGTAACCAGCCATTTCTCAATAAATTCGACGGGGTTCTTCCCCTCCATTTTTTCCGGGAGGCCTATGGCCCTAATATTACTTCTCCTCATCCTGTTCTCTAATTCTTCCAATCTAGAAGAATGCTGGTCAATCAGGTGGTTATTATAGGAGAGATCCCTCTGCATGGGCCCCAGGTCATCCTCAATGGTGCTCACCCTCTCTTCCAATGCGGAGGTTCTTTCCCTCATCTTTTGGGCGTCCTGTCTGAGAAAAGAGATCTCAGACTTCATTCCCTTAACTTCTGTGGTGAGGGCAGTTATGGACAAATTGCATGAGGTCACTGCTGCAAATATGTCTTGCAGAGTAGGTTCCCCCTCTGTTGTAGGGCTCACCGGGGATTGGGGCCTAGTAGACTCAGGGTTAGGAGTACTCACTGCGGCCCACACGAGTCCCGCTTGCACCGGGTCTTCTAGCGGTACGGTGTCATCCGCTTCGGATCCACCACCCGGAGAGCCCTCCGGTGTACTGGATGAGGCCACCGGATCCTTTGGCAGGGACTTGGAGAATAGTTTTTCCGCCGCCTCACGTTGCTTCTCCTTGGCTGTGCGGCCTGCATATGCGCCATTTTGAAACATGTGCCCCGCCGGTCTATTCACAAGCTGCTTCTTGCTGAGCGACATCGCGGGACCGGAACGCCGAGAAAGGTATGCCCGTGCTCACGGGATAACGAGGGGCACGATGATGTGCTTTTGACCGGTGTGTGGTTTCTTCCTCAGGATGATAGCTAGGATGCACGGCGGAGCTCACTTCAATCGCGTCCGGCTACATCCGCTGCCTGGCCACGCCCCATAAATTTATTGGATATTTCAAACTTTTTTAACAAATAAAAAACTGAAAAATTGGCCGTGCAAAATTATTCAGCCCCTTTAACATGTGCGGACCGTATGTCCGCATTTTCATCCATCTGTTGCGGATGAAAACAGGACATACATTGGTCCCTATGTGATTGCGGGTATCAGCGGATGACCATCCGCTGACACCCGTAATCACCCGCCTCCGCAAAGCTCCAATTTTTCGGACGGAAGAAAATACTATTTTTCTTCCGTCTGGCGGATCGGATCGGGTGAACATGGACATACGGTCCGTGTTCATCTGATCCCCCCATAGGGGATAGCGGAGGAAAGACAGGGCGGTCCCTGTACACTGTGCGGGGACCGCCCTGTCAGCCGATGGCTCAGCAGGGATTTTACGGAGGATCCCTGCTGAGCTGTACGGACACACGGAGGTGGATCATTACTGAAGAACAAGGAACACACCAGGCAGGTCCGAGATACTGTTGTGGAGAAGTTTAAAGCCGGATTGTCTCGTCTTTCTGGGGAATTGGTATGGATTGTGTCTGTTGAATGGTTGGAGTGTCAGATAAGCTGTCATGGTTGATGGAATGGGAATATCGTTAACGGTTGTGACCGTTACACTTACCAATACTAAGGCTCCATGCACACTGAAGCTGATAAACTGTAGTTTATTGGCGTTTTGGCTTTTTTTTTTTTTAAAGCCCATAAACTGAACTCTATGTTAGCCTATGTGCCCATGCACACCTGGGCGTTTTTTTTTTGTGTTAATGAGCTTTGGAGTTTGTTGGCTTTTTTCTGAACGCCCGAAATTTGCGTTCAAAGTGCCGTTTTTCAGCAGGAAAAAATGCAGCAAACGCTCAAAAACACTGGCGCCAGCGTTTTTTAGCATTTTTTTATCCATTGAAATAAAAATAAAGAACTACACTGTAAACCGCTGATTAAAGCTATTGCAAAAACTTTGAAAGGCTCCCTGCAAAGCTACTGGCATTTTTTTTATAGCTTTTTTTTTTAGCTTCAGTGTGCATGGAGCCTTAGATGTGGTGAATGAATACATTACATTTTTGGGTTTAGATACTATTTGTAATTATATTCTGCTTACTTCAATAGTATATAAGATACAGTAATTTATTTTTAGTTTATTGGTTATAAATGGATTATGAAATCGGTATATTCTTGTATTTTGGCTCTCTGGTTTCTCATCTCTCTATTTACATTTCAGATGGAGTTCATACCTTGACATGTGCACTAATGTTGTTAAACACAGATCTGCATGGACATGTAAGTTCACATGATATTATCAATATAAAGATATATTTTATGTAATGAAACTGTCATATTTCTGCTGAGGTAAAGTGCTGAGGAAAATATAAAAAAATACATAAAGGCCTCTTGTACACGGTACTGATGTTTGACATCAACATTTTTGGACGTATTTTCAGGTGTTTAAGTTAGGCGTATTTGTGCGCATTCACTCCAAATACTGACCGTAAACTCACTGCATTTTTTCTACTGATCAAAACCACTGCACTTATTTACATGACTGTGTGTACAGGCACATTGTAAACAAGGGATTGAATTATAGATCAGTAAAAAACAAAACAATGTACTGAGCTTTTTTCAAGTTGCAGTGTGCAAGAGGCCTAAATCACTGTTATAAATAAGCAATCGTTATATCCAAGACACTTTCTAATTTTGCAATCCTAGAGATGATTCTATTTGATTTAACAAATAGTTCAAACATGTATGCTTGGTTAAATGTATTCATGCCACCATTATGATTTACAGTTCCAAATTAAAATGAGGCCCTTTACCATTGCTATTTTTATGAAGAGGCAGCCACAAAGCATAGGAAACCCATGTGATTTGATTGTCATTGTACATTATATTGTTATATTTTTCAATTTTCTATATTTGAATGCATTTTACACTCTAGTGAAATTTTTCCCTGGTGAACACAGAAATTTACTTCAAAGCAAACAAGGAAATAAAAGCCCTTCTAACCAATATAGAGACTTGAGGAAAAAACCATTGTAGTTTATGGTAGTTTGTATATTGAGGACCCTGTATGCTAGGGTTTGCAGGGGCGTGATTCGTTTTTGTCACAGCCACAAATTTTTCAGCTGGCTTTGGACTTCAAATATAGTTTAAAAAGTAAGTTCAATGTAAACATAAACATGAGCAGTGAAAAAAAAAATGCATATTTGGATTATGTGCGAACAATAGCTGTTTTTATTTTCTTGAGAGTAGTGTCGTTTTTCTAGCTGCTGCAATAAAATAAGAAGCAAAAACTTTGCTTCATAACACCCTGTTTACATTAAAGCAAGTGAGTTGCATTTGTTGGCTGAGTTACAAACAAGCTGATAAGCTGATAATGTATACAGCTACTCTGTGACAGCATGGTTTTTATAAATAGGCAGGTAGCAGGTTAACGGCTGTTCTACAACATTTTCTCTTCCCATGCTCAGTAATGCTCCCAAGTCACAAAGCTCCAATTCATCCTACAAATTATTGTGTTCAGTACCCCAATACTGTTTTATTTTTCAGAACATTGGCAAAAGGATGTCGTGTTCAGAATTCATTGGAAATTTGGAAGGATTAAATGAAGGAAAAGACTTTCCAAGGGAGCATCTCAAGGTGAATCTTTGTCAGATATCTGGAGAGTATTAGGATGTTTATTTGGAAAAAAAATTGAAGAAAATTCTTCTAAATGTTCCGACAATTTGTACAGCTGTTTTAGCATTAGGAACCAGTCAGGCAATCAAGGAGTTGCAAATTATTATCTAGTGGTTCTCACAGATTGACTGGAACAGGGGTCCTCAAACTACGGCCCGTGGGCCGCATACGGCCCGCCAAGGCAATTTGCCCGGCCCACGGCACGGACTGTCCCTTTTAAAAAGATTGCTGCACTTTCCCCTTCCCTCTGCTACATTAGTCACACAAGACACGAAGCTTGACAGGTCCAAACAGAGGGCGGGACTTTTCGAGTTAAGAACCGGGTAATTGGTTACTAGGCAGTGGGGCGGTCCCAGCAATCAATCATCTGCCTTTCACTTGAAAAGTCCCGCGCTTTGTCCGATCCCGTCAGGCTTTGCGTCGTGTGTGAATAAGGTAGGGGGGGTGTAGTGCTGTGCTGTGCGGGGGGGATTAATTGCTGTGACATGCGGGGGGGATTGCTGTGACATGCGGGGGGGGGGTTGGGATTGCTGTGACATGCGGGGAGAGTTGGGATTGCTGTGACATGCGGGGGGATTGCTGTGACATGCGGGGGGGTTGGGATTGCTGTGACATGCAGGGGGGGGGGTTGGGATTGCTGTGACATGCGGAGGGATTGCTGTGACATGCAGGGGGATTGCTGTGACATGCGGGGGGTTGGGATTGCTGTGACATGCGTTGGGGTTGGGATTGCTGTGACATGCGGGGGGATTGCTGTGACATGCGGGGGGGATTGCTGTGATGTGATATGCGGGGGGATTGCTGCGATATGGGGGAAGTGCTGCTATGTGATGTGGGGGAAGGGGGACTCTGTAATGTGGAGGAAGGGGGACTCTGTGATATGAGGGTATCTGTGATGGGGGGACTCTGTGATATGAGGGGATCTGTGATGGGGGGACTCTGTCATATGAGGGTATCTGTGATGGGGGGACTCTGTGATATGAGGGGATCTGTGATGGGGGGACTCTGTGATATGAGGGGATCTGTGATGGGGGGACTCTGTGATATGAGGGGACTCTGTGATATGAGGGGATCTGTGATGGGGGGACTCTGTGATATGAGGGAATCTGTGATGGGGGGACTCTGTGATATGAGGGGATCTGTGATGGGGGGACTCTGTGATATGGGGGGGATCTGTGGTGGAGCTTTATGATTGGTGGATCTGTGATGGGGGGGCTTTGTAATGGGAGAGATCTATGATGGGGAGCTTTGTGATTGGGGGGAGTCTTTCACAGAGAGGGGTCTGTGATTGGGGGATCTGTGATGGGGAGGGAGGGGTCTGTGATGAAGGGATTATGTGAAAAACTTATTAGTATATGTTGATTAACTGTTTTTTGTGCACTACAAAAAAAATATGTGCAGTGTGCAAAGGTATTTGTTTATATATTTTTTCAAACTATAGTCCGGCCCCCCAACAGTCTGAGGGACCGTGAACGGGCCCCCTGTTTAAAAAGTTTGAGGACCCCTGGACTGGAACATAACATTAATAGGGAATAAATGGTTTAGTGTAGGTCAAGCCAAAACTTTTTTTTCTTAGTTTTAGTTAAAATAATAAAGGGCTAGAACCATTGTCATTGTCTGATAAAACTGTTGTCAGAAAAACTGATGACATTTTTTCTAATGCAACCCTGGATAGCAGAAATACCTGACAGAAGTTCTAATCCTTCACAACTAGAAACTAGAAAAAAAAATTGGTCTGAAATTTATTTTTAGTGAAATTTTTTTATTTTTTTCACTAAAAAACATAACTATATGACAAGTGAATTATATATTAGACTTTGTTGCATTGTAGATTGCAGCAACAGTCTTCAAAAGAAGTAAAAAGCCACTACTGGAGTAGCAGGTGAACATCTATACACCCATCTCTGCTTTACTGGCAAGGGCAAATTACCAATTTGATGGCAAATCTGCTTTCCACACTGTTTTTAAATAAGTTGTGAGGTTTATTTTTAATTTGTGGGTTAAAGGAAACCCTTGATGAGGTCATTAAGATTGACTGACTGTCTCCCTTTAAGAGAACAGAAAAGTCAGAATATATATTTTAAATTTTTATTAAAGGAAATAAAATGTCTGTGTAGCTAAAGTACATGTACTGTAAACATATGCATGACAAAGTCTTAGGGCTAGTGAGCCTGAGCTCTTAAGGTCAGCTTGTGATCAAATTGTGTTTTCGCTTTTATTCCTTCACAATAAGTCAGTACAAATGCTTGGCACATCTCAAATGCCTGTGTACTCTAGCCCTTAGCTTGCCACATACCTTTACTTGTGAGGTCTGGCACAGACTTGGAGCCAACACAGAACTATCACTATTTGTGCTGGAAATCTGGGGAGAATATGCAGTACTTAATATTTCTGCAGCCAATCATCATGCCAAGACATGAAAGTTATTGTAAACGACCACCTTGTTAAACAACCCTTTCAGTTTAAAATAGAAATCAAAAGTAGCAAACCAAATGGTTTTCTGTATCCCTGGTGCCAGCGTTAGGCATGTGGTGGACCGGGTTGATGAATTACTGAGAGGGGCTGAGCATGACCCAGCTGTCTAGATCCACATTGAAACCAATGACAAAATTTATGGATGGTGGAAGCTCCTTAAGAACCAATTTAAAGAACTAGGCTGCACTTTGAAGGGAAGGACCTCCAAGGTGATATTCTCTGAAATATTGCCTGTGCCATGTGCAACACAGGAAAGACAGGGGGTGATTAGAGAGCTGAATGCATGGCTAAAAAACTGGTGTAAGGAGGAGGGATTTGGGTTTTTAGAGCACTGGGCTGACTTTTCATTGGACCTATATGCTAAATATAATTTGCACCTAAATGGAAGTTGGTCTACTGTGCTGGGGGAGAGGTTTATGGGAAAGCTGGAGGAGTATTTAAACTAGGATTGTGGGGAGGGTGAATTATAATGGGGCACACAGGTCACACAGGGGTCAGCCCATATTGGTGGGTGGAATGGGGAAAGATGGGGGGCGAGCTATGGCAGATAATATGAAGGATCCTATGTTACAATCAACCATTGGACATGGTACTATTTATACTAAAATAAAAAAAATGCAACATACGTTTGCAAAATGTGATAATGAATTAAAGTGTTTGTTCACCAATACCAGAAGTCTGCCAAGCAAAATAGGTGAGTTGGAAGCTCTGGTGCACGAGGAGAACTATCATCTAATTGGTATTGCTGAATCTTGGCTTCATTCTTCTAATGACGGGGCTATTAATATTTCTGGCTATACTCTCTTTTGGAAAGACAGGGTAAAATAAAGGGGTGGTGGTGTTGTGATCTCAAAGCAAGTGTGAAGAGAGGACCTACCATATTTTTCGCACCATAAGACGCACCTTTTTCCCCCCAAAAAAGGGGGGGGGGTATTGACCAGCAGAGTCACTGACGGGGGATCATTGCGGCGGCAGAATGCAACTCCTAGGGGTTGAGAAAGGGTACTGTTCTATAATTAACCCCCACGGGTTCGGCATTCACAGGTTACTATTTATAAATAATATGAGGTGCAGAGTTGAATGGGAAGGAGGGATTGGGGTGCAAAGGTTAGCAGATGATAAATTAGAGGGGCAGAGTTGTACTGAGAGAGAGGATAAGAATGCAGAGAGTGCAAATGACTCAATTACATTGGTGGTTGATGTAAATACTCCTGTTGTGTTGAGGTCAGTGTAAATGTCCCAGTTACATTGGGGATCAGTGTAGGGTGCCCCCCTTACATTTGTTTTCAGTGTAGAAATATTATGGTATATTGTATTAAATATTTTAGTACACCATTTGGTTCAGAATCATTATTTTTTGTGTTTTCCTCCTCTAAAACCCAGGTGCATCTTATGGAGCAAAAAATACGGTAGTTGATGGAGAGTGTGATGAGTCTGAAGCATTATGGGTGGAACTGTACATGGGTGTGCATACTACAAATGTTGTCATAGACCTCCCAGTGTTGGTGAAGAGGTGGAGACTCAGCTCCTTGCACAGATGGAAAGGGCTGCAAGGGCTGGGACAGTGATAATAATGGGGAATTTTAACTATTGGGAAATTGACTAGAGTAATGGCACTGCTGGGACATTTAAAGGGCACATTTTTTTAAAGCCATTACAAGACAATTTTAAGACCACTTTATTGAGGCCCCTGACTAGGAATGACACTCTGCTAGTTTAAATTCTATAGTCAGAAAAATACTAAAGAGTTTAATAAAAGACCATATAGACGAGTACTTGCTGGAAAAAAGTATGTTAATCAACAGACGGCATTGATTTTACAATAGCATTTGACACAGTTCCCCACACATGGCTCATGTGTAAGGTAAAGTCTATAGGCTTGGAAAGATTAATTTGTAAATGGATAGACAACTGACTAAAATACAGAATTCAGAGTAGTGATTAATGACTCTCATGCCGCGTACACAGGATCAGATTTTCCGTCGGAAAAACCTTGGATGGTTTTTCCAACGGAATTCCGCTCAAGCTTGGCTTGCATACACACAGTCACACAAACTTTCGTCCGTCAAGAACGCGATGACGTACAACACTACGATGAGTCGAGAAAATTAAGTTCAATGCTTCCGAGCATGCGTCGAATTGTTTCCGAGCATACGTCAGAATTTTGCACGTCAGAATTGCTACAGATGATCGGATTTTACGATAGCAATTTTTTCCATCGGTAAATTTGAGAACCAGCTCTCAATCTTTTGTTTGCGGAAATTCCGACCGCAAAAGTCTAATGGAACATACACACGGTTGGAATTTCCTTTCAAAAGCTTACATCGGACTTTTGCTGTCGGAATTTCCAATTGTGTGTATGGGTCATTACTCTGAATGATCTAAGGTGTATCCCAAGGTTTAGGGCTGGGACCCTTACTTTTTAATATCTTTATAAATGATAAAGGGTCTGGGATTAAAAGTAAAATTTCTGTCTTTGCAGATGACACTAAGCTATGCAGTGGAACAACATATTTACAGTATGTCTCCAATTTACAAGCCAACCTCAATGCAATGTCTAATTGGGCAACTAAGTGGCAAGTTAGGTTTAATGTTGATAAATGTAAAGTTATGCATGCATCACACAGGTACATACTAGGGGGAGTACAACTGGGGACATTAATGGTGGAGAAGGATCTGGGGGTTTTGGTAGATCATAAGCTCAATAATAGCATGCATTGCCAAGCTGCGGTTTACAAAGTCCTTTCTTGTATTAACAGAGGTATGGACTCCAGAGAGATAGATATCATTTTGCCCCTGTACAAATCATTAGTAAGACCTGATCTGGAATATGCAGTTCAGTTTTGGGCACCAGTTCTCAAATAGGATATTGGGAAACTGGAGAAAGTGCAGAGAAGGGCAACCAAACTGATAAAAGGCATGGAGGAGCTCAGCTATGAGGAAAAACTAGAGGAACTCAATCTTTTCCCTCTTAAGAAGAGGAGATTAAAGGGGAGGTTCACCCTAAAAACGACTTTCCCTTATTACACTGCCCCCCCACATTACAATACGATTATGCCTATTACTTTTTTTTTGATGCTGTACATACCTTCGTACAGCTATTCACCCGTGGCTTCCGGGTTGCGAGTCCCGCGGGAGTGGGCATTCCTAACATGGTGGTGATTGACGTTTTGACAAAAAACGCGTCACGATTGGCGAAAGGAGCAGAACAGTGAGTCGGCGCTATACTGCGCCTGCGGGGGGAGCTCGTTTTTTGTCAAAACGTCAATCACCACCATGTCAGGAACGCCCACTCCCGCGGGAAGCCACGGGTGAATTGCTGTACGAAGGTATGTACAGCATCAAAAAAAAAGTAATAGGCATAATCGTATTGTAATGTGGGGGGGCAGTGTAATAAGGGAAAGTCGTTTTTAGGGTGAACCTCCCCTTTAAGGGAGGATATGGTCAACATGTACAAATACATAAGTGGTCCATATAGAGAACTTGGTGTTGAGTTATTCACTTTAGGGTCATCACAGAGGACAAGGGGGCACTCTTTACGTCTAGAGGAAAAAAGATTTATTCTCCAAATACGGAAAGGTTTCTTCACAGTAAGAGCTTTGAAAATGTGGAATACGTTACGCGACGCAAATTCGTTCGGGAATCGGCGTATCAGGCTCATTTGCATAAACAAATGAGACCTGAACGTAAACGCCACCTAGCGGCCGGCGGAGTAATTACATTTAAGATCCGACAGTGTAAGTGACTTACACATGTCGGATCTTCAGCGTATCTATGCGAAAATGATTCTAAGAATCACTCGCATAGATACACTGGCCAAAAAAGAGAGATACGATGGAGTATCCTGAGATACTCCATCGTAACTTTACTCAGAATATGGCCCAGTGGACTTAATGAAAAGGTTAAATGTTTTAATCATGGAAATAAGGCGAGGGCTACACTGGTGAATATATTTCTGGCTAAGAAGACATTTACTTATTTACCAACAGTTACCTGAATAGGCTGGTGATTTTAGTAGTTTATGGTTCCCGTGGAGCAGGCTACACAAGAAGCATGTATCATTTTGCACTCACAATGCTCTAGTCATGTGCAATTGATCACTGCAAGATGTGTAGCCCATTCTATTTGTGTAGCAATCATTTGCTACACCTGGGGATTCAAGTATAATTAAAGGCAAAACTTTTTTTTTATTTTTTTGAGTTTTAGGTAGAGTAGAGAGGGATTAGAGCACCTCTCAGTTTATTATTACTGTCTGTGTCCCCTTTAGAGGGATTCATCCTTTTTATTTGTCCTGGTGACTGTTATTACCCAGATTTAAAAGTAAAATCTAAAATTTGGAGTGGTCACTAGAACAGGAATAGATGAGAAATCTTTCAATTGGGACACTCGTTCTGGTGACACAGGTTGTAAATGGCAAAAAGCAGGGTGCTGAGATTAATACCAAGCAAAAAATACCTTTTTTTGAAAGCAGCACACTTACCGGTACATGTCAAAAATCACCAATCCTCAAGTGGATAGTAACACAGCAAGTTGAGACACCAGAGTCAATCAGCTGATGGTACACAAAGGCTATGGATGGCCGCCAGGCATGCAGCAGCAAAGGCTCCAAAGCACCAGCAGGTAGTATGGAGAGAAAGGGCTGGCAGCGTCTCCAGCCACTGTGAAGAAGACAGCTGTCAGAATCCTTTGGTGATGTCGGGAGGAGCAAACATAACACGTTTCAAGGAACTTTGCCCTCTTTTTCAAATGCTTTTTCAGTATTACATGAGATGATCCTGCCCAAAGCTTACGAGAGCTGCAGAAATAAACCACCTTCCATCTATCTATCTATCTATCCACTCTTCATTCATCCATCCATTCATTCTTCACCCACCCCTCTATTATTCATCTACTATTGCTATAATTGTTGTTATACCACAGACTCTCAGTGTGTTTATCATGGATTAATTGTCATTACATAGTACAGAAAAGTGCTGGGTGTTTTTTGTAATTTTTATACGTTTTTTGTTTTTGTTTTTACTAGTGACACAGGTTGGCCATTGTACAGAAAATGAACATAAATCTCCCCAATGAGAGTCAGATGGCAAAATAAAGACCCAAATAGGGTACAACCCTATACTATACTATAAATAGTAGAAAATAAATATAAATTCTTTCAGTTCTACTTTTGATCACTAGCAATTTTAGTAGCAGGATTAACCACTTAAAGTGGATGTAACCCTGATTCATGAAATTTGAGCTGGGCACATATATCTGTAGTATCTGGACACATATATCTGTAGTGTTTTCTTATTTATCTTGTTTTAAGCACTGAGTCCAGTAGCTTTTTCCTGTCCAGTAGCTCTGTTATCAGCCTGATAACTTCTAAAAGTTCTCTGAGATGGCAGCCTGAAGTTTTTGTCGTAGGAGGTTGCTATAAATAGATTAGCAGACAGTTTGTCGTCTCAGAGCAGAGCTGTGCATATTACTTCTTTCCTTTGCCAATGTGCAGTGGGGGTGTGTGCCTTTCCTCCAATCAGCTGCCTCAGCTGTATGCCATAAAATTCACTTTATGCAGGATTTACTGGGGGGGAAAATGTGCCAGTAAATACCACATAAAAAGCTCTTAAGTCCAATTCACAAATGAACCAGAGTGTTAAAAAGTTTGTGAAATTTACCACCAGGGTGCTGCTGGCGGTATCACATGCAGTATTTGTCAATAAACAGCTTGGGGGTCGGGGGACCCCCAGGCTGTTTTTTGACAAATAGCTGGTTGCTAAGGACTCTGCCTTTTGTGCCATCGCGTGACGTCACAAGGGGCAAATCTCCAGGTGATGTCACCAGATTGCCACGCCCCATGGTGATATAAGAAATAGCAGACAGCGGGTGACAGATGACGAAGAAGACATCAATGGAGAAGTAAGAGGGAAAGGAAACACCGGAGGGAGAAGACAGCAGAGGGAGAAGCAACCACCTGAGAGAGAAGAGGGAGAGGAAAAACCAGAGGAAGAAGAAACCACTGGAGAGAGAAGAGGGACAAGAAACACCGGAGGAATAAGACACAATTTTTATTAAAGGACTTGTCAAAAACCATTGCTTGTGTACAAACACTACTTTTTTTTTTTGTGAATGGGCAGGGGTACAATTGTACCCCATACTCATTCACATGGGGGGTCTCCTCCTTCCAGATTCAGATAAGCCCCCTGCCCGCAGACCCCTTAAACCACCACCCAGGGTTGTCAGGAAGAGGCCCTTGTCCCCATCAACATGGGGTCAAGGTGCTTTGGGGCAGGGAGACGGAGCCCCCCGCCCCAAAGCACCCACCTGCCATGTTGAGGGCATGTGGCCTGATATAGTTCAGAAGGGGGGGGGCGCTCGCTTGTATCCCCTTTCAAACTATTTGTTGGTTTGACAGTTCGGTAGAGAGCACAATCACTTTGTGACAGTTATCATTCACAGCTTGTTTTGAATGTAACTGTTTTAGCAAAAGAGTTAAGTTGATGGGTTTAGTTCCACTTTAAATCTCTTAGTGGCAATAGATTGAAATGTAGACTCAAACTACAGGATGTAATTGTCACATTCAGAAAGCTTTGGGAACAGATCTTCTCAGTCCATGGCAGAGATGACAAATTTTTGTTCGGTAAAGACATGCTTTGAATATGCATTGATGTTATAATCTGCTGTATTATTGAAAAAACAGTTTGTAAAGGTTTAATGGAAAGCACAGGATGAGATCTCTACATATTTTTAAAAATGTCATGGTAAACATGGTAAGGGAAATGTGCTTCATCCATACAATTTACCTGGATCCACTAAATGAGTGGTTCTCAGCCTTCCTAGTGCCGTGACTCCTTTGATAAAAAATTCCCGAATTGTGAGGACCCAGTAAAATTATTTTTGTAGCGTAGATTGTCAGCACCCAAGGCAAGACAAGTCATTTTCGCCCCTAACCCACGGACATTTAGTGCTCCCTGAGTCTCTTCCACTGTATTAAAACCCTTTCTGGTACATTTTAGGATGTACCACTCCTCCTTTCTTTCCCTTTTATCTCTCCCGCTATCCTAATTTCTTGTCCCCCCCCCCACCCCTCTCTCTAGCCTTCTTTCTTTTTCTTTCTCTTATTCTTTCTCTCCCTTTTTCTTTGTTCCTCCACCTCTTTTCCTCTCCCTTCCATGTATTCTCTATTTTTATTCCTTCTCTTATTCCTTGGTGGGGGGGGGGGTGTGGTATGAGTGGCAGTGCTAGGGGGAGTTCTGATCAGCCAACATAGGTGCTCTTGATGAATGTCATCTACTGATCTGGGAACTGCAGTGAAAATTACTTAAAACCCCCAAACATTCTACATTTTTTCTAACACCCTAGAGAATAAAATGGCGTTTATTGCAATACTTTTTGTCACACCGTATTTGCACCGTGGTCTTCCAAGCGCACTTTTTTTGAAAAAAAAAAACACTTTTTTGAATTAAAAAATAAGACAACAGTAAACTTGGCCGATTTTTTTATATATATATATATTGTGAAAGATAATGTTATGCCCAGTAAATTGATACCCAACATGTCACGCTGCAAAATTATGCCCACTTGTGGAATGGTGTCAAACTTTTACCCTTAAAAATCTCCATAGGCGACGTTTAAAAAATTCTACATGTTGCATGTTTTGAGTTAGAGGAGGTCTAGGACTAGAATTATTGCTATTACTCTAACGACTGCGGCAATACCTCACATGAACACCGTTTTCATATGTGGGCACTGCTCACGTATGCGCTCGCTTCTGTGCACGAGCTTGTCGGGACGGTATGGTCTCCTCCAGACCCTCTCACTTCATATTCCTCACCAGTCAGCTGACCCCTAGTCTCTGCTCTCCCAGCCATGCCGTAAACTTAATGGGCAGCTGTGAAGAGGCTAAGTTAGCAGCTGCGGGCTCCAGGAACAGCCCAGCTGGGCGGCCACAGGCTCCAGGAACAGCCCAGCTGGGCAGACACAGGCTCCATGAACAGCCCTGCTGGGTGGCCGCAAGAAGGCTGGGAGAGTGATGCAGGCTTCAGGAACAGACCAGGATTCAGTGACCCCTGGCAAATCGCCATTTGACCACCGAGGGGGTCCCAACCCCAGGTTGAGAACCACTGTACTAAACCATGGGTGGACTTACAAATTTTTATGCAACATGGCAAAATGTGCTTACAGTCTTGACAATACTGTCTACAGCTTATCCCTGAAGCTTGAGTTTTAATACAAACACACAGTGGTAGGGTGATGTCATGAATCCACTTATTTTGCAGGATTTAAAAGTTTAATGAGATATGCAGTCCTTTTAAAGACTGTGTTAAAAAAAAAAAAAACACTTAAAAACTTTTGTTCTGAAAGCGCAGGACCTAAAAAATACACAATTGCTGCTTTCGAATCTTCAGATTATAGTTGCACACATAACGGAGTTATTTCCAAATAAATTGTTATTCATGCACCTAAACACAGCAAAGTGCCTACTAAATATTTTATATAAAACTATATTGCCAGTAACTGGTAATGTATACATTACCAAGGAAAAGGATTGAGTCGGCAACGCTGTAGTTCATATAGCGATTTTAATGGTTGGTTATATGAAGTGACAATCAACACAGCTGACGCGTTTCGGCACAGCCTTAGTCGTAGCATGTTAAACATTAAAAAGGCAATATATTTATACTCCTATAAGCTCCACCCCAAAATCAATTTGCATGGTAAATTAAACCAATTAATTGAGCAATTAAAAGTTTATTATTAAGATGCCAAAATGCAGATAAAGGACTGAGAAAAAGATATACATCACCTGACATGATTCAAAAGATATAAAAGCACAGTGGAATAATATACATGTTGACCCTACACACACAGGCAGGCAAAGAAAAAATAAAATAAAAAATGATGTAGCACTAGGAGGAGCTGCTGGTTTAAATTGGGTTTTGCACGTTACCTCGAAGTTCGTCAGGGGAAGAAAGTCTGTAGAAATTGCAATGTCCACACAAGATGTAAAACCTTCAAGCTGATCCAGCGGACTGTAAGACAAATTGGGTAGTGGATCCCTTTTATAACAAAGTCACCAGGCCTATCCCGAGACATCAGCTTGCCTTGCTTGGTCTCCTCCAGGGCAGGTCCTCCCACGGTTTCCTTCGTTAAGCAGCTTCCCCCACTTGGATAGATAGCTTGGCATCCCCTTAAGAATCATAGGCGCGAGGGGCGTGTCCGGATGTGAGCCGAGGAGGACACGGTGGTGAAGAGCTCCGTCCATCCTCTAACGATCCATTGTCATCCTTTCCACAGCATTGCCTGGTGAGCCTAATCTGTTGCCCTATATTTCCCCGGACATCCCCTGCATCAGCCCCAACCGCCATTTCAGAGCCCAGCCGGCTGATTGTGTCGCTATACAGGCCGCAACCGGATTCTCGTATCTACGGCCCGCCACCATCTTGAGGCCTACGGAGCCTCCGGCTTACTCCGTGCCCTAGTCCCGTGATCCGCTGGAAGAGCGGTTGCCCCATACTCCCACACCCGTGGCAATCCTCCCTGGAGGGGGCTTCCTGAGCGCTCAGCAACGTGGAGCTGTCGGCTAGTCACATACGACCGGCACCAGACGCCCGCCGGCATCTTGAGACCTATCAAGCCTGCTATCTCCCATCCCTGGCACCACGATCCGCGGGAGGAAGGGCCGGTCTGCACCCCCATCCCTGTGACAACATACCTGGCGAGGGCTGTTAGGCTGTGCGGCATCTGGAGGCTGTCAGCCGATCCTATTAGGCCTCAGTGGGGAAGCTCAGCAATGCACAGTTCTCAGGTGTCTGCCACCCCTACCTGGTAATCACCCTCTCTGCACAACACTAACTCTTAAAGGGGCAGATCCTCTATCCTACAGTTCAGCCTTCATAACAACCAGAACACTAGCTCATGCCCTCTAGGAGCAAATCAGTATGCAAAAAGGCTCAGTGTCCCAGTGCCATTTTGGATCAAGTTAGAGCGCTGTTAACAGACATGGAACTGGCAGCAATTCCGTTGGCCTCTTCACCTCCGCAAGCTCCTCCGCAGGCACCACCTCAGGCCAGCGACACCGCTGTTATACTTGCGGCCATAGAACAGAGTAAAACATTCTTACTAGTCTACATTGATCACCTGGCTGAGGAATGCAACCTCATTAGGGCAGATCTGGATAAAATCAATGGGAAAACTCTCTGAGACTGAGTCGCGAATCTCTACCACAGAGTACAAAAACATACTTGGGGGGCACACCCTAAAAATGCTATACATCTAAGACCAAAGACAGTACAAAACAGATTATAGCACACACATGCAAAAATGACATTTATCCTGCAAGGCTAGTTAAAAACACCTGAACATATTCAAAAATACGGGGGTTTGGTCACACTATATGGTCATATAGTGCTAAGCTCACTTACTGCGGCAAAGTTCCCCCGATTATTGGGAATTACCTCACATTAGTGGCAACCAGTGTATAGTAAGAATCCCTTCAGTTCTTCCATATAGAGGAGTTTATCTCCCAAGGTTGAGACATTAGGTTCTTTCATTCTATTAACAGGTTAGGACCCACTAATCCGGGGTACTTTGTCGCAGTAAGTGGGCTTAGCACTATATGACCATATAGTGTGACCAAATCCCCGTATTTTTGAATATGTTCAGGTGTTTTTAACTAGCCTTGCAGGATAAATGTCATTTTTGCATGTGTGCGCTATAATCTGTTTTGTACTCTCTACCACAGAGGACCTCACTGCCCGCCATGATGATGCCCTCCTCACACTGCAGCGCACGGTTCAATCCCCGGTGGCTAAATCTGATGATGCAGAAAACCGCCTCCGAAGGAATAATGTCAGGGTCCTGGGTCTTCCGGGAAGGGGCAGAGGGGGACCGCCCAGCCGAGTTTGCAGAGGCTTTCTTTAAGACACTTCTGAATTTGACCAAGGTCCCCCCGACCTACGTGGTGGAAAGGGCTCCCAGAGTTCCAACTGGCTGAGGCACCCTGGGGGCTCCACCGCCGCCCTTCCTAGTAAGGTTCCTTAATTATAGAGACCGTGATCGCTTCCTTAGTGAGGCATCCCACCCTTTCCTATGAGCATACAGTGGTGCATCTGTACCCTGACTTCTCTGCGGATTTACAAAGATGCCGCAAGACCTTCACTGATGTCAGAAGATGGCTCCGGGAACTAGACATCAAATATTCCATGCTTTACCCAAGTCGCCTGCGAGTTTAACATGGTTCAGTGAAGTTTTTTGAATCCCCTGATGAGGCAGATGCCTGGCTACTGTCCCTCAAGTAATCTTTGTACCTACTTTTAAATTTTACAATCCTGGCTGTTGTTTTTTTCCAAGGTTCGTTCATTCAGGTTCCACGGCCGCTTGACCAATTAAGCATAATGAAACATGTGGGGCAATGCAATTCTCCAGGGGGGGGGGGGGGTGGGAGCACTCCTCTACCCAGCTGTCCGACGTCCTTCATCCTAGCGACCATCTGGCAGGCCTGGTCGGACATCCTCCGGGCGTGCCCCTCAGTCGCCATCTGCTGACTCATGTTGCCCCCAGATTCCTGCCGCAGGTCCCTTTCATGGCGAGCGACTGGATCGACTCACCCCCATACCCGGACAGATGTATTCTCCTGCTCTTATTTGCTCCTAGCCAATCGGAGCTACACCAAGAAAAATCACTTACCTTCTCGAGGTCTACGTGCCCGCGTTGGGCATCTCGGGACTATCCGGTCTCCCATCGGATGTGATGGGATACAGGTCCCCCCACCCTCGCCTGCTGTTACAAGCTTGAAACCGCCAAGGGTCTCCCCTGGAACTTTGAGCCTCACGTAGGCGACTTGTGTTGGTACTAAGGTTTTGGGTTTAAACTACAAGCCAGGTTATGTTGGGGTTTTGGCTAAGTAGTATGGAGTTTTTTGCTAAGGTTACAACTGAAAGGTTCAGTGATGGTCTTCACTGAATATCTAAAGTTATGACAGGATGGCTATGTCTGATGTTAAACTGGTTTCCTGCAACATACGAGGCCTGAATGACAAATTTAAACGTTCCTTAATGTTTAAATTCTTAGCATCCCACAAGGCGCATATCCTCTTTCTACAGAAGACTAATTTCATGGGAAGTAAGATATTGGCTCTACGCAGATCTTGGGTGAGACAGGTCTTTCATGCCACGTACTCGACCTATGCCAGAGGTGTTGCAATTTTAGTTAATAAAGCCCTACCTTGTAAAGTAGAAAGAGTGATCTTGGACCTGAAGGGCAGGTATATAATTTTATTACTGGAACTCCATTCCGTTCTCTGGGCTTTTGTAAATGTCTATCTGCCCCCTCCTGTAGACCCCACTTTACTTTTCTCCATTAGAGAGAAACTAGCTCCCCTCCCCTCTGCACATATCATTTTTGCTGGGGACTTTAAATCAATCCTAGATCCAGCCCTAGACTCCTCTAACCCCCAGCGCACTGTGTCCACTGATGTTGCTCAATGGGCGGACACCTTTGCTCTATTTGAGCTATGGAGATGGAAACACTCTGATTCCAAAGTTTTTTCGCATCTGTCCACAGCCCATAGATCTGGCTCCAGAATAGATTTTGCTTTTGGTAATGCTCCAGTGCTCTCGAAAGTCTCTGGGGCCTCGTATCTTCCAGCGGGACTATCTGACCACTCTCCACTTGAAATATGCCTCAGGGTGGGTGGACGAAAAGATCCAGGCACCTGGAGGTTAGCTCCCAGATGGATTAACAATGACAGTGTAGCTGAGCTCATATCGCTGCAACTCGAAGATTATTGATCTCACAATACGGACACAGCCTCCCCTGGGTTGGTGTGGGATGCCTTCAAGGCTATAGCCCGAGGCTCTTATATTTCGGCCATTAAAGCTACCAGATCTGATTGTGCAGCTGAAACCTTAAGACTAGAAGGTCTAGAGGCTGATGTCTCTGCCTCCTTTGCTGAGCATCCCACGCCATCCAATTACCTACAACTGACCCAAGCCAGGAAGAGAATAGCTCTACATTATACCTCTCTAACCCACACTGATGCCTGGTTGGTGTCTGGTAAAATATTTGAATCGGGCAATAAAAACAGTCGCCTACTAGCGAATTTGGTGGCTGACAAGCATTTTCAAACTATATAGTCCCTGAATTGTTGGCGGAGACCGGGACCAGTGTTACTGACCCTGACGCAATCCTGCACAAATTCTTTGCCTTCTTTAAGAACCTGGATCACCAGCCCCAATGCCCTGCTCCTGAGACTATCGACTCTGAACTACAAAAATGACATCTCATCAGCCTGTCATCTGCAGAAATCGAGGCCCTAGATGCCCCAATAACAACCTATGAGATAGAGTTGGCCATCGCCTCTCTCGCTCCCTCCCTTCAAATCCCCTGGGCCAGATGGCCTCCCGGGAGACTGGTACAAACGATACACCAAGCTTATAGCTCCCAAACTTCAGCTACTTTACTCCCACTGCTTAGAAGCTAACTCCTTACCACCCACTATGTACGGTGCCCACATTATACTTATCCCTAAACCGGGCAAAGACCCAAAATACTGTGCCTCCTACAGGCCTATTTCTCTATTAAACTATGACCTAAAAATTCTGCCCAAGGTCCTCGCCACTAGGTTGGTGGGAGTCCTGACTGAACTGGTCGATGCTGATCAAATTCTTATTCCCAAATCCGTGTAATGGTTGCATTAGATATCGAAAAAGCTTTCGATATGGTAATCTGGCAATACATGAAAACAGTCCTTCGGTCCTTCGGATTTGGTCCCTCCTTCTGCAAGTGGATAGACATATTATACAAATCGCCAATAGCACAAGTCAAACTAGGGGGTTTGCTGTCTGACCCTTTCCCAATAGAGAGAGGTACTAGGCAGGGGTGGCCCCTCTCCCCATTTTTGTTCGCCCTGGTCATGGAACCCCTGGCTATGGCTATGGCCCTCAGGAACTCGGACTCAGTGGGGGGCATTAAAGTAGGCTCTATACGCGGATGACCTCATGCTTTTTCTCAATGACCCGGGACCCTCCCTTCGTGCTGCTCTGAATATTATTTCTGAATTCTCCAAATTATCGGGACTAAGAGTCAATTGGGACAAATCTCAAGCACTACCTATTGACTCTCAAGCAAAACTCCATGCAGACCCATTTGTCTCGCTGACCTGGACCTCCTCTATCCGATATCTGGGCAATAACATTACCCCTAGAGTCTTTGACTTTGCTAAATTGAATCTATACTAGAGGTCGACCGATATGGGTTTTTCTCTGGCCGATACCGATGCCGATATTTAGAATTTGGGGCGGCCGATGGCCGATATATGATGCCGATTTTTGCGGCCGATATTTTAGGCCGATTTTTATTTTTTGGCAGGTGGCACTAATTGGCAGGTGCCACTGGATGGCCTTGGCAGGTGGCACTAGTTGGCACGCTAATTGGCACTGGCAGATTGCACTGGATGGACCCAATTGGCAAAAGCAGATGGCACTGATTGGCAGGTGGCACTAGTTGGCATGGCATTGGCAGGTGGCACTGGATGGCATTGGCAGGTGGCACTGGATGCTACTGGCAGGTGGCACTAATTGGCAATAGTTAGCACTGGCAGATGGCACTGGCAGGTGGCACTAATTGGCAGGTGGCACTGGATGGCCTTGGCAGGTGGCACTAGTTGGCACTAGCAGATGGCACTGGGTGGCATTGGCAGGTTGCACTGGATGGCATTGGCAGGTGGCACTGGATGGCACTAGATGGCATTAGCAGGTGGCACTGGATGGCCTTGGCAGGTGGCACTGGATGGCATTGGCAGGTGGCACTGGATGGCATTGGCAGGTGGCACTGGATGGCATTGGCAGGTGGCACTGGATGGCACTAGATGGCATTAGCAGGTGGCACTGGATGGCGTTGCCACTGGCAGGTGGCACTGGATGGCGTTGCCACTGGCAGGTGGCACTGGATGGCGTTGCCACTGGCAGGTGGCACTGGATGGCATTGGCAGGTGGCACTGGATGGCATTGACAGGTGGCACTGGATGGCATTGGCAGGTGGCACTAGTTGGCATGGCATTGGCAGGTGGCACTGGATGGCATTGGCAGGTGGCACTGGATGCTACTGGCAGGTGGCACTAATTGGCAATAGTTAGCACTGGCAGATGGCACTGGCAGGTGGCACTAATTGGCAGGTGGCACTAGTTGGCACTAGCAGATGGCACTGGGTGGCATTGGCAGGTGGCACTGGATGGCATTGGCAGGTGGCACTGGATGGCACTAGATGGCATTAGCAGGTGGCACTGGATGGCGTTGCCACTGGCAGGTGGCACTGGATGGCGTTGCCACTGGCAGGTGGCACTGGATGGCATTAACAGATGGCACTGGATGGCATTGGCAGGTGGCACTAGTTGGCATGGCATTGGCAGGTGGCACTGGATGGCATTGGCAGGTGGCACTGGCTGGTTGGCATTAGCAGATGGCACTGGCAGGTTTCACAGCACATAATGTAGCGGATAATGTGTGAAACTCTCTATACAGTTTCACATGGTGCTGCAGAGAGCAGAAAGAGGAGCTCAGATTCATTGCGATGTTGAAGGTGGGCGGGACCCGGGTTGGGTGGGGCTCAGCTGTCCACCAGCCAATGGGATGAGATCATTGGCTGGATAGCTGCTGAGTCCCGCCCACCTTCAACATCGCAACGAATCTGAGCTCCTCTTTCTCTCTGCAGCAGTTGTGAAACTGTATGAAGAGAGAGTTTCACACATTCAGCTACATTATGTGCTGTGAAACTGTGAGAGCAGAGAGAGAGAGGAGCTCAGATTCATCGTGATGTTGGAGGTGGGCGGGACCCGGGGTGGGCGGGACCCAGCAGCTATCCAGCCAATGATCTCATCCCATTGGCTGGTGTTGGACAGCTGAGTCCCGCCCACCCCGGGTCCCGCCCACCCCGACATCAGTCCGACAGCTCCATTCTCCTTCACAGTCGGCACTGCTCTGCAGACAGTGTGGAGAAGGGAGGGGGAACCCCATGTTCCTCCTTCCTTCTCCACACTCTGCTGATGCAGATCTGCTAAATATCGGCCACATTTGGATAATAATCGGCCGATGCCGATTTCTCCAAAATGACTGAATATCGGCCCGATATATCGGCCGGCCGATATATCGGTCGACCTCTAATCTATACCCCTTTCTCACACAACTCAAACTAAAACTCTGAGCTTGGAATAACCTGCCATTGTCCCTCATAGACAGGATAAACCTACTCAAAATGAAATCCCTCCCAGTTTTTTTTATGCTCTGAGGCACACCCCAATTTGGATTCCCAAAGCCTTCTTTCAAAACTTTTACTCCGCTATAACCACCTTTTTGTGGAAGTTTAACTCTCCCAGAAAAAGTAAATTTATACTCAAAAGGCCCTGGACAGAGGGCGGTCTAGCCTTTCCGGATCTTCAGAAATACTTCTTTGCAGCACTACTCTCACACGCCCATAACTGGATAGCCTCAGACGATACCAATGCTGCTGTAGTCCTTGAGGCTGTGCACCTTGGTTCCTTTGAGACGCTGAGAAATGCTCTACATAGGGGAGTCAGGGCCCCCTTTCCTCTTACACTTTCCATGAAGGTAGTGATCAGGGCTTGGCAACTAGTGGTATGTAAACTGCAAGGGGACCTTCACACTAGATCTCCGGAAACACCCCCTTATGACTCAGCCCACATTTATCAGAGTTTCTGACTGTCCCGGACCCCGGGTTATGGGCTGCCAAAGGTATCAAAAAACTAGAACATATCTGTGTTAGTGGCTCCCTTCTATCCTTTGATTGCTTCAAGGAGAAATTTGGGCTCACTAACCGCCAATTCTTTTCAATTTCTTCAAATTCGCCATGCCTTCGCTAACCAATTTAGATCCACCCCAATGCTTCTCCTTCGGTCCAATCTTGAATCCACCTTGGGGGATGTCCCTCTGGTCAAACCCACCTCTACCATCTATAAAGCTCTATTACCCTCAGTCCATTTTGGCCTGGAGGATTTGTTCTCTAAGTGGCAGGGCGAGGTCCCTGATCTGGATTCTGAGGACTGGGAAGACACCTGGGAGTATCCTTTTCTACAACTTATCTCTGTAAGAGATCGGTTGATACAATTTAAACTGATCCACAGTCTATTTGTCTCCCCAAAGATTATCCAAAATGTACCCAAATTCCTCCTCCAACTGTTGGAAGTGTGGTGTAGAAGACGCTGATTTCATTCATATGTTATGGTCCTGTCCCAGGATCCAATCCTTTTGGATGGAGGTCACAAAATGTATTGAAACTCTACTCATGATCCATGTTCCGCTGAAAGTGTCAATCTGCTTGCTGGGCCTGGTGGGCTCCCTGGCTCACCGCCGAGCAACCAGAACTCTAATAGGACTATTATTTTATGCCAGGAAGTTTTTGCTCATAAAATGGAAACAACAGAGGTACCCAACTTTGAATTTATGGAAATCGTTGATCAACTCGGCGGTGCCGTTATACAAAGCGACTTATCTCGCCAGATGCTGCCCAGCTAAGTTTGACAAAATGGTGCCTGCGCACTGCCCGACGTCATGTCACAAGACTCTGCCTACCTAGGGAGTTTTCTTTTTTGGATAGAGTAAGGGATGGTTATAACCCAGTCAGTTTAGATTGCCATATATGTCCTATTGGAAAGATTTAGCCAAAACAGGAAGGGAGAGGATATCCCTGCAAATTAAGGAAATCCTTTGGGGCCCCCCAGGTTACCAGAACTAGTTTCCCCATTGGAAGATTTCCCCTCTATTACTTTTCTGGGGACAATGACAATGGTAATGATGATAATAAGAGGGTGAATCTCCTTAACCGGGACACAGATGGCAATAAAAACCCTTTGGGTGCTCTAATTCCTTTACATTCTATCCAAAACCGTAAAAAAAAATTGTTTTGCTTTTTTTTTTTATACTTTAAACTAAAGATGCATGGCCAAGAGCTAAATGATATGATTTTTTAAAAGTAGTTTTTGAGTAGATAATGCTTTAATTAAAATTAGTATGTTCTAGTAGGCCAATATGATGCCAATTTACACAGAGTTCACAAACTACTTCAGTCATTAAACCACATATCAGGCATTGTACCCAAGAAGTGTATCGCATACCACAGCAAAAAGCTCCACGCTGCAGCTCTGTATGGTCCGGAACCTTGGAAGGAAAAAATATCTTTATTGATAGTAAGCCTGGCTACTTTAACCACTTCCAAACCGCTGTACGTCTTTATACGGCCTAACTTTAAAGATTGATATCTCGGTAACGGCAGCAGCTGCTGCCACAACCGAGGTATCAATCTTTAGTGTCAGCGGTTCTGTTAACGATCACGGCGGTCTCCGTGGCGGATTCGCCGCGAGATCGCCGTTATCGGCGGCGGGAGAGGGCCCCCCCTCTCGACGCTTACCGTAGCCGTCGGTAGCAGCGGAGGCGATCGGGACCGTTCGGCTGGTGACTGGGGACGAGACTGAAGGAAAAATCTTTTTTTTTTTTTTTTGCATTTTAGTCTAAATATGAGATCTGAGGTCTTTTTGACCCCAGATCTCATATTTAAGAGGACCTGTCATGCTTTTTTCTATTACAAGGGATGTTTACATTCCTTGTAATAGGAATAAAAGTGATCATTTTTTTTCTTCCAGTGTAAAAAATAATAAAATAAATAAAAATAAGAAAAAAAAAAATGTTTAAAGCGCCCCGTCCCGACGAGCTCGTGCGCAGAAGCGAACGCATACGCGAGTAGCGCCCGCATATGAAAACGGTGTTCAAACGACACAAGTGAGGTATCGCCGCGATCGTTAGAGCGAGAGCAATAATTATAGCCCTAGACCTACTCTGTAACTTAAAAAATGCAACCTATAGAATTTTTTAAACGTCGCCTATCGAGATTTTTAAGGGTAAAAGTTTGACGCCATGCCACGAGCGGGCGCAATTTGTAAGCGTGACATGCTGGGTACCATTTTACTCGGCGTAACATTATCTTTCACAATATATAAAAATATTGGGCCAAATTTATTGCTGTCTTAGTTTTTAATTCAAAAAAGTGATTTTTTTCCAAAAAAAGTGCGCTTGTAGGACCGCTGCGCAAATATGGTGTGACAAAAAGTATTGCAATGATCGCCATATTATTCTCTAGGGTGTTAGAAAAAAATAAATATATAATGTTTGTGGGTTTTAAGTAATTTTCTAGCAAAAAAAACTGTTTTAGTCTTGTAAACACCAAATCTGAAAAACACCCAAAGTAGAGAAGTGGTTAATGAAACAATGTCAGTCTATTTTTCTTGCATTGAAATAAACAGCAAAATCAAAAGCAACACATTTTACCTCAATTAAAGCATGATGGCATTGTGCGGTTCCTGTGTCTGCTGCTGACCCCTTTGCCATAACTTGCATCTATATTCAAATTTTTTACAACATTTATAGTTTCCTTTTATATGCCATCATACCACAGTATTTGTGGTACTTTGCATCACTTCAACTTGCCACTGTATTGGTGTATTAGTGAAATTTGTTGTAGGATACATCAAAATAAGCTCCTTAACATAACAGTTCTACAGTATGTAAAACACCAGGAACCAGAAGAAATCTATTCTTTCAACACACATTTGTTGGAAGGTTAAACCAACCTAATAAATTAGTTTAGCATGTTGGGAAGCCGAAAAGCTCTGTGAGTACACCCATACCCTAAAACATAAATTTAGAAAATGTTCATTGTGTAAATTGATTTGTCAGTGCACATACCAATCCATCTATCATTGTATGTTTAGAAACATGTCATCAGTATTACACATTCATCCTGTACCCAGTAAGTCCTTTCCTATGACTTTCCATACTATTGTAATTTTTTATGACTGGGTTAAAATATTGTGTGCTTCAAGAAAACTGGAACACAAATATGGACAGATGATCAGAACTGCTGCTGTTTTTAATATTGGCTTCACCCTTCAGAGGGAACATGCTTGCATTCTGTTATTAAAAAAAACAAAAAGGCTTTTGGAGTTAAGTGGCAGATTCAGAGCTAAATCCTAATATTCTCTATCCAAAACAAAATGTATGTCTTGTGTGCAGTCTTGTTTATATTGTCCATTAAATTGTATTTAGGAATGTAATTACTAGCAAAAGTGTGCATATCCATTGAATATAGGAAATGCATAAAGGAAAAACAAGTATGCATGTTTTTAAGTTGTGTTTATTAGTATTTATGTCTGTAATTATAAAGTGTGTGCGTATGCACAGTATCTCACAAAAGTGAATACACCCCTCAAATATGGCCTAGGCTATAAGAAGATTGCCAAGACCCTGAAACTGAGGTGCAGCACGGTGGCCAAGACCATACAGCGGTTTAACAGGACGTGTTTCATTCAGAACAGGCCTCACCATGGTCGACCAAAGAAGTTGAGTGCACATGCTCAACTTGGAATTGGATTATCTCATGGTGAAGAGCCCCTGACGCCATGGTCAATGGAGCGGTTTCATGTGTTACTTGGGCAGGCTGTAGAGGTCTCCCATAAATAGCCTCAATGGCAAGTGGGGAGACATGAGACTGCAGCGGTATCAAGTGCTCTGACACAAAGGCACTATCTATGAACAAGCCTGCAGCCGCAGAATTGGTTGGTGCCTGGGTATTGATGGAAAACTCAGACCAGGAAAGGGTAACCCAGAATTAGAGGCTTATCCTTCCAGATAGCTAGGGAGCAAGGACGCCACCTAAGGTCTGTCCCCTACAGGACCTCAGGTGCAGCCGTTTCCCAGACGGGGAGAAAATAGTTTTTACAAAGAACCAAAGACTGTGTATGACTGTGACACATAAGAATGCAGGGAGTCCCTAGCTTAAGTTATACTGTGACGATCTTTTTTTTCACTTACAAATAGGGCAGGCGTTTCTTCAATATTTGAAGTCTTGTTGCAGTAGTCCTGCTCACTCCGTTATTATCTGTGTAGGGCAGAGATATGCAATTAGCGGACCTCCAGCTGTTGCAGAACTACAAATCCCATGAGACATAGCAAGACTCTGACAGCCACAAGCATGACACCCAGAGGCATGATGGGACTTGTATTTTTGAAACAGCTGGAGGTCCGCTAATTGCATATCCCTGGTGTAGGGTATACCATAAATACAACAGCTAAATGCTTAATAAATCATGTGCATGTCAGATATTGTCAGATCACAGTCATAGAACACATTTTGTTGTTTAGGGTACATTATTTTGTCTGTAATAAATCTAGCATAGCTTAAAAATCATAGTGAATTGATGTTATTGCTGATGTTTCTAATCCAGCATTTATTATGAAAATTGTGTATTTTGTAAATGTCTGGTCATTTAAAAAAACCCTCTTAATGGTCTTTAATCCATCTTTCCCTGTGTTCTATCCCGGGCACTTCTCATTAGCGGGCACTATCCGATAGCACACCTGCAACATTAATAATCAACTACCAATATCTCCAGCTGAATATATAACAGACAACCACAACACTGCCCCTTGCAAAATCACCAACCTCATCTCAAGCTCACACTCCACTCCTCCCAAGAACTCTTGCTCTCTAGATTCCTCATTACTTTTTCCCATGCTTTACTCCAGGATTTCTGCAGAACCTTCCCTATCTACTGGAACTTTATACACCAATCTGTCTAGTTAGCTCCTACCCTATCTGACTTTAGGCAATCTCTGACAACCCATTTATTTAGAGAAGCCTACCCCACCTCCACCTTCGGAAGCCTCCATCAGATCATCCCCTTTAGATTGTCAGTTGCGTGAGCAAAGCCTCCTAATCATTCTGTATTGAACTGTATTGTAATTGTACCGTCTCTTCATATTGTAAAGTGCTGTGCAAACTGTTAGCATTAAATAAATCCTGTATAATAATAATCATAATAATATACAGTATCTCACAAAAGTGAGTACACCCCTCACATTTTTGTAAATATTTTTTCATGTCTTTTAATGTGACAACCCTGAAGAAATTACACTTTGCTACAATGTAAAGTAGTGAGTGTACAGCTTGTATAACAGTTTAAATTTGCCAATACCCTGAAACTGAGCTGCAGCATGGTGGCCAAGACCATACAGCGGTTTAACAGGATAGGTTTCACTCAGAACAGGCCTTGCCATGGTCGACCACAGAGGTTGAGTGCACGTGCTCAGCATCATATCCAGAGATTGTCTTTGTGAAATAGATGTATGAGTGGGGGGTCAGCTTGTCTGTGTTTAGATTACACGCCACACATTGCATCAAATTGGTCTGCATGGCTGTCGTCCCAGAAGGAAGCATCTTCTATACATGATGCACAAGAAAGCCCACAAACAGTTTGCTGAAGACAGGCAGACTAAGGACATGGATTACTGGAACCATGTCCTGTGGTCTGATGAGACACTGATAAACTTATTTGGTTCAGATGGTGTCAAGCGTGTGTGGCTGCAACCAGGTAAGGAGTACAAAGACAAGTGTGTCTTGTCCACAGTCAAGCAGGGTCGTGGGGGTGTCATGGTCTGGGGCTGCATGAGTGCTGCCGGCACTGGGGAGCTACAGTTCATTGAGGGAATCACGAATGCCAACATGTACTGTGACATACTGAAGCAGAGCATGATCCCCTCCCTTTCGGAGACTGGGCCGCAGGGCAGTATTCCTACATTATAACTACCCCAAACACACCTCCAAGATGACCACTGCCTTGCTAAAGAACCTGAGGGTAAAAGTGATGGACTGGCCAAGCATGTCTCCAGACCTAAACCATATTTTCGCATCTGTGGGGCATCCTCAAATGTAAGGTGGAGGAGCGCAAAGTCTCCAACATCCACCAGCTCTGTGATGTCATCATGGAGGAGTGGAAGAGGACTCCAGTGGCAACCTGTGAAGCTCTGGTGAACTCCATGGCCAAGAGGGTTCAGGCAGTGCTGGAAAATAATGGTGGCCACACAAAAAATGTACACTTTGGGCCAAATTTGGACATTTTCACTTAGGGGTGTACACACTTTTATTGCCAGCGGTTTAGACATTAATGGCTGTGTGTTGAGTTATTTTGAGGGGAGAGAAAATGTACACTGTTTATACAAGTTGTACACTCACTACTTTACATTGTATCAAAGTGTAATTGTTTTCAGTGTTGTCACATGAAAAGGTATAATAAAATATTTACAAAAATGGGAGGGGTGTGTTCACTTTTGTGAGATACTGTACATACATACAGCTACTGTATTTTACCTTCTGATTTTAACAAAAAACACATGTAACTTGACATGTAAGGTTGTCAGGAACTGGGTAGGTCAGGCCCCTTTCTGAATATGGGTAAGCTACATCAGTACAGATACCCAGGTGCTATACACATCCAGAGCCTCGGTCCATTTCTTGCTCTTCTGTACAGTATGTCTGCCATTTTCTCTCTGACCTGTGCACTGACCGACTTCTCCTCTGCTCCCTGCCTGCAAAAACTCAAAGCACAGCCATCCTTAGTTGACCTGGACCCCTTTTGTCTGCAGTGACTGTTACAGAATGTGCACCCGTGCTGCACTGCAGTAAAGGTCATCAATTTCCTTTGTGGTTTTTCCCTCACCACACATGATAGAGCATATGCTCAAGGGGTCTGTGTTTGCAGGCTCTGACAATTCTCGACCAGTAAATGGCTCAGAGGGAATCTATAATGTGGAGGTAGACATGTTTCTTTTTTTTTTCAACCTGACTTATTATGTAACTAATGTCTCCCTTAAGGACTCTTGATTACGCCAGTCCAAATCGTTGCCCCCATACTGGGTCGCTATCCCCCTCTGGGACCACCTGAAGTTTAAAGCTGATTGGTTGCTATGCCCAGTTGCACTAGATTCTGTGAGGCCACTAGGCTAGGATCCCTACAAATACCTTGGCCTACAAACAGCCTGTACACTTTCTTTTACAGCCTGTGGGGTATGGTGACTTTATTCCCCTGTAAAAATCTTCATCCCTCCCAAGCGGTTTGCTTAGCAATATCCTATTAAAAAGTGGTATTTTCTGTTGTAATCCCAGCCATTTCCTTCCTTAATAAAACCTTAATACAGTAGTTCCTGTTGAGCTTGTTCCTGTATTCAAGGACCCCAAAGACAGGAGGTTAGAAGCCCTCTTCAAAGCTTTGTTCACCATGACAGGCCCGGTTATGCAACCTCCATTGTCACTATGGTAGTATTGCATACTATGGCTATCTGGCTCAAATCAATGGCTCTGGACCCCAGATACATACTGAAGGATCTTTCAATACTCCAGCAATTGGAGCTGTCTCTTCTGGCCCTATACTATTATGTCAATAGTCTTTGTCAGGAATTCAGGATGAGTCTCCTATTGGTTCATTTGAGATGAGTCCTTTGGCTCAAATACTGGTCTGCAGAGCTTCTATGCAAGAAATGTCTCAGGCTGGGTTCACACTTATGTGAATTGGATACAGGTTTCCTTGCTTCCAATTCGCATGAGAGAAGACTGTGACCGTCTCTCAATGGAGCTGGTTGACACATCTCCGGGACGGCCGTGGTCCACAATGGAAAAGGGTCCTGTGCATCTTTGGCTCCATTTCAGGTCCAAATTCAATCAAAAATGTGGACCCGATTCTCCCTGAAATGGAGAACAGGGAAGCTCCCCTGCTGCGAGCCGCGGCCGCAGCTAGTGTGGACCCTATCTTAAGCTGATGCCCTTAGATGGGAACACCTGTTTAAAAAAGCCTTATATATCTAAATAAAGTAACTTACAGGGGGCAGGAGTACCTTTTTGCTACAGAACACTAGGATAAACCCTCCATCAGGTAAACCCTCTGCACTTAGAATAAAAAAAAAACTGTTCCTTTTGTTCCTCTCAGGCTTCCAGAACCAAGTTAAAGCCAGGAACGTGAGACTTTTGTAATCCCTGGCCCCCCAGAACATGCCAAGTCCAAGAGAGCCCTCATCTTAATGAATTGGGGAGGCACCTGTCAGTCTTTGAGGCCATGTGGTCCCAGACATTTCAGATGCTTGGAACCAGAACGTTCACATGAGCTACCATTTAGCGCTTTGCTCTCTGCCTTCTCCTCTTCTCATGCTGTCAAGTTGCTAAACTCCTTGAAGGTGGATGGATATTCTTTCTGCACTGGAGCAACTCCTCTCTCAAAGGGTAATTGCCCCTGTTCTTGAGGCATAAAGGTTCCAGGGTTTTAATTCCAATCCTGCTCCTACATTTAAAATCTATGGTCCAAGAGCCGCACAACAATTTACTTTTGCATGATGGTTCTGGGCCTAAGGATGGCCTCCTTTAATCCAGTCCCATATGCCCATTTTTATTCTAGACCATTGCAGCTCAACATTGTGGCAACGTGGGACAAACAGGCTCAGTCTCCGGATTGGCCCATATGCCTGTTTCCAAATGTACTTCCCCTGATAAGGTGGATCTTATCAGAAAATTATGTCTCTCAATGGTCTGAAAAGTGATCACAATGAATGTAAGCCTGGAGTTCTGGCTACTTTCTTGGTACATAATAGGAGGAAGCCTAGCCCTCAATCATTGTTCTGAAACTCGGGGCAATTTGATTGTCCTTTTAACACTTGACCTTTCAGTTTCATGGTCACCTGACAGATTGTCACACAGGGCCACAGTTTATCAAGCAACAGGTGGGTACCAGAAATCACGCAGATCAAAGCGATGCATATCTGATTCTGGCTTGAACAGGACTTCACGATCCGGCCCTGATTGCCAAGTACATTCCTTGTATATAAAATTGGCAGGCGGTCTTCCTCGATATTCAGTATCTGGACCCCAAGGGATGTTCTTTCACCTGGAGGTGTTCCAGGCTCTCTGTCACATGTTGGGCATGCCGGTTGTGGACCTCTTGAACTCCAGGTTCAAGAGCAAATTGGACAGATTTGCCATTCAGACCAGGAGCTCCCAGGCCTTCACAGTGGATGCTCCGCCAACTCCACTCAACTGCTTTCCCTCCTATGAAGCTCTTTCCTCGCCTTCTCTGCAGGATCAAGAGAAAAGGGAATTCCAGTGATCCTCATTGCACTATCATGGTATTTGACTATTGTTAGGCTCCTGGAAGACACTCTGTGGGCCTTCCCAGATCATCTGAATCTTCCATCCCAGTAGGTTAGCCTATGATTCTGCTTCTCAGTCACTGGCTTTACTGGCTCACTTGGCTGTTGAGGCTCGGGCTATCAGTTTAAGTTATAATTGAAACCCAGGAAATTAGGCACAGTTAGGCAGCTTACTTCACTTGTGGTGAGGATAGAAGTTCTATGCCAGGAATTACTTTTATCAGTTCTCTTTCAGAGGCCATTTGCTTCCACTCAATAGTGAAGGCCTTTGTACAGGGTGTCACTTACACTTGTTCTTTGATTCAATGGGATCTCGGTCTGGTCCTGTTGGTTTTTCAGAGATCATCCTTTGAGCCTATCAGGGATATTCCTCTGTCTACTCTCACTTGCCTGGTTGCCTTTAGCTTCACCATTACTTCTGCACATTTTGAGTTGGCAGCCTTTAAGTGGCAGGACATCAGTAGCGACTGGTGAAAATTTTTTTGTGGGGGGGGGGGGGGCGGCAAAGAGTGAAATGCTCTGTGCCCGCAGTCCACCCTATTTTGAAGCCTATTACAGCCTCTGGCTCTAATTGGTGCTTCAAAAAAACAGCCCAGGCACTGTAATGCATGCGCCCATGCAGGATACAGAGATAATTAGATCTTGTCCCAGGTAAAGTAAAATAAAGAAACCACCTTGGGAAGAACGGTGGCTCTAGGCCTCAAAACAAACTTACCATGGTGTAATACAAGAATCATTTCTTATGTTATACCAAGGTAAGGTAGTTTTGTTTTTTCAAGTTGAAATCACCAAAACTGGTATATTTTATATAAAATATAAATGTTATATTTATTGCAAAACTCTACACTGAATTTGGAAATATTTTACTGTGTTATTCTTATGCCGCGTACACACCATCACTTTATGTGATGAAAAAAAATGACGTTTTTAAAAACGTCACTTTAATTGACTGTGTGTGGGGGAAAACGTCGTTTTATGTCTTGTAAAAAACGACCCAAAAAAATTGAAGCATGCTTCAATTTTATGTGTCGTTTTTCAAAAGTGCACTTTTTACTTCACAGAAATTGACCGTGTGTAGCAAAAAACGTTGTTTTCTAAGACGTTTTTTCATCCACGCATGCCCAGAAGCTACTTATGAAGCAAGCTTCAATGGTAAAACGTGGTGGAATGTAACCTCACTTTGCAAGAACATTGTGAGAAAACGATGGTGTGTAGGCAACTTCGTCTTTGAAAATTGAAGTTTCAAAAACGTAATTTTTTACTTCACAGAAAGTGTCGTTTTTTTTTCATCACATAAAGTGATGGTGTGTATGCGGCATTAGGGTAAATTTGCCTGAAAATAACAAACTGAAACATTACTATTCAAGTAATAGGCTTTTTACAGTTCTAGAAAGTTTCCGTTTATTTGAGGATTCAGAAGCATCTCTCTGGCAATCATGTAGATGCAATATAACAAAAGACTGTAAATGTAAACCTCGCTTTTACTCCTGCTTTTTTTTGTATTCTACTCTGAAGCTTTAACAGAAAGAAAAGCTTTTTGAATAAGTAGATTACCTCTGTGCTTCAGGTAAGGGCTATTTAGTGGTGTAAGAGCATACTATTTTTCCCGTTTTATAAGTTGAATATAAATTCATATTTGAAACCAGTGACATAAGCTGTGGTTAAATTAATCAGGAATAATTGCGTGGCTGTGTGAACTGTGAATTAGAGTTCATCCTTACGTGTCATCACAATCACCAACACTGTAATATTCGTTTTCAAAAAGTCATTTAAATGCAGTAGGCAGTTAAAAAAAATGTGATCTATGTACAGATTGTTTCTGAAAACCTACTGTAATTGAATATTTAGAAATTTTTACTTTGCATACCTGTTCATGCAGCATACAGTATAGCCATATATGTAGTCCGTGGACCACATTCTCTTATGGATTAAGCCTCATTCACATGGGGCATTACATTCATTACATACTGTACATTCATTCATTCCATTCTTGTTTGGTGGCACAGTGATTCACAAGCGTTTTGAGGCTGTGCACCGACACAGATGTCGAATTAGGAGCAGCAGCTGTGTCGCAATTGACAACAAGAATGCTGGTACAGGGATGCACACAACACCTGTGCATCCCTTTGCTGGTAAAACATGGCCCTGCACAGGGCATGAATGCAATGGCCTTACAGAAAATTAACATGATTTTACTAGGGTCTTATAATGTTTTAACTTGGCTATTGGTAACACCTGTTCAGGAAACACTAGTATTTTAACACTCCAACTACATCTTTAGAACTTCCTAAGGCTTTCCCTCTGAAAATGTTAGTTGCCTGGATGGCATGTTGATCCAATGGCATTAGTTATGTTGTTCAGAAAGTTTGTCTTAGTAGTTGTAGTTGCACGCTTGTTGCAGGCCGGTACCTCCAGGTTTTAAAGCCAAAGTATCAGCATGGCAACAAAGCAGTTGGCAGTTTCATAAGGAGGGCCTCCTTATGTCTCTTGGTAACAAAGTATAAAGTCAACCTGTCAGGGGATAAACCTGGAGGCTGACATTTCTGATATTTCCCTCTGAAAATGCTGGTTGCCTAGTGCCTGTCACGCTGGCCCTCTTTCATATTTCTGAGTTACTGAGTTGAAAAAAGATGGAGCTAGGGTATAGTGCATTGTGAAGAGAGAGAGAGAGATATAAGAAAATGTAATGTGTGCAGTGGTGGGATAGCTGCCAGAGAACATAGTGTGGACAATGGTTGCCAGAGAACATGATGCTGATGGAGGGGGAAGGGCTACCAGGGATTGTAGTGTGGTAAATAGCTGCCAGGGAACATAGTGCAGACTGTGGGTGGAGAGCAGCATGATAACACAGTGTGGTTGAAGAGCTGCCAGAGAACAAGCTGACCATAGATGCATCGTTTTTTTCTTTTGATCAGCTGCCTGGCTGATAAAAGACACAAACAAGCAAACAGATTCTCCCATCCACATAAGTGAGGTGGATGGGGGAATCCTCCCAGGTGTGCTATTGTATTCTGACAGCAGGGACTCCTCTGCTGTCAGTATACATTGTTCTGCACTGTAGTTGATTGGCTGCATGTGCTGATCGAGTAAACATTTTCTAACATTCCCATTTGTGAGAAGACGATCATTAGATTTTCTTCTCTTGAGTTGGAAGGACCATAGGTTAGGGTTACCAGATATCCCTGGTTTCTGAAGACAGTCCCTGGACTGAGGACACTGTCCCCGGACCAAATCTGTCACCGGTTTTGTCCCCGGATTGGATTTGAACAGGGCCCCGGTCAATTTCAAAGACAGTCAGTGAAGAATAAAAAAAAATCTGAATTACACCCCCCCTGCTATGCTGCTCCTACTAGCTTAGGAGGGGGGGTGTATTTTTATCCATTATCTGTACCCCTCTCTGATTATCATGTGGTGGTCAGAGTGGAGGAACCATTTCTTCAGTTTCGGGCGCATTCCCATCCCGCTCCTGCTCACATGTTCTTTCTTGGCTCAAGTCCCAGCCAGCCACCTGCCTACTTATCTCCTTGCCTTCCCCGGTGGAGTGATCTTCCTCCGCTCCCCATCCAGTAGTAGCAGGAGCCAGAGAGTGAGACTTGAGAGGCTGTGAGGCCACTCAGGCGGGCAGCGGTGGCATTAGGCAGAGAGGCAGCTCAGCTGACAGTGTCCAGCAGCAGAAACAGAGGGAAACTGGATCAGATCCTGGGGCTGCCAGTGCCTTCAAGGCTTCAACACAGGTGTGCTTTGGGACAGCAGAGATGTCAACGGAGGGCCCCGCCTGAGCTGAGATGAGCCGACATATAAAGCGGCCCATCCTGGAGGGAGGATGACAGCTGTAGCGCTGGATCGACACAGGGGCTTGCCTTGTTCCTGTCCATTGATAATTACGGACCGGATTGGGACAAGTGCAAAGATGCCTTTTTTTCACAAGCATAACTCTTCTTTGGGGGGGTTCAGACACCCCAAACCCCCCCATGTCTACATCCATACCGTCCGGGACACTCCTCCTGATTGGCTGAAACACAGCAATGGCACCATTGGCCCCCACGGCTGTCAATGAAAGTCAGTCAATCAGGGTAGAGAGGGGGCATGCCAGGTCGGGGCTCCGTGTCTGAATGGACACACGGAGCTGTGACTCAGTTCGGGTGCCCCCATAGGAAGCTGCTGAATGTGGGGGGCACTGAAAAGGAGGGAGGTCCAGGAGCAGCAAAGAGGGACCCGAGAAGAGGAGGATCTGGGCTGCTCTGTGCAAAACTGCATAGAGGAGGTAAGTACAGGCAAACCCCACTTTTAAGTACGCAATGGGGTTTATTTACTATCGCTGAAGAGTGCAAAATCAGGCTCACTTCTGCATAGAAGCCAATTAGCTTCCAGGTTTTTGTTACCAGGCTTAATTGAACAAGCTGTTGTTAGAAGCTCATTAGTTTCTATGCAGAAGTGAGCCAGATTTTGCACATTCCAGCTATAGTAAATAAACCCTATTGTGTACTTAAAGGGGTTGTAAAGGAAAACATTTTTTTCATAATAAGCATCCTTTACCTGCAGACATTCCTCTTTTCACTTCCTCATTGTTCGTTTTTGCTCAGAAGTTGCTCTATTTCTTCTCTGTTCTGTTCAATTCCTGCTTGTCTGATTTTACTGACCACCGTGAAGGGAGGCTTTACTGCGGTAGTCGGTAACGTGCGCACCCTCTCCTGAGAACTACATCTGTGTGGCAGGACGCTCTCTACATGTTAGAGCAGTGTTTCCCAACTCCAGTCCTCAAGGCACACCAGCAGGTCATGTTTGCAGGCTTTCCATTATTTTGCACAGGTGATTTGATCAGTTTCACTGCCTTAGTAATTACCACAGCTGTTTCATCTGAGGGAAATCCTGAAAACATGACCTGTTGGGGTACCCAGAGGACTGGAGTTGAAAAACACTGTGTTAGAGACTTCAAGGAGGTGTGAATTACTGGGCGTGCCACAATTCATACTGGGAAATGTAGTTCTTACATGAACGAGCGATGCAAACCAGGAAATGAATGAGAGAACAGAAACTAGAATGCCGGAAGTGATATAGATGAAGGAATTTAATAGGTATTTACTAGTTTTTTAACAGAATCATTACACTATTCTATCTGTCTACCTTGCAGACATTCATTTTAGGCAAAAAAAAAATTTCCTTTACAACTCCTTTAACCACTTCCTTACTGGGCACGTATACCCCTTCCTGACCAGGTGAAATTTCAGCTTCTGGCACTGTGTCGCTTTAACTGACAATTGCGCGGTCGTGCGACATGGCTCCCAAACAAAATTGGCATCCTTTTTTCCCCACAAATAGAGCTTTCTTTTGGTGGTATTTGATGACCTCTGCGGTTTTTATTTTTTGCGCCATAAACAAAAAAAAGTGACAATTTTGAAAAAAAAGTCAATATTTTTTACTTGTTACTATAATAAATAGCCAATTTTTTTTAGAAAAAAAAAACATTTTTTTTCTCAGTTTAGGCTGATACGTATTCTTCTACATATTTTTGGTAAAAAAAAAAAATCGCAATAAGCGACTGGTTTGCGCAAAAGTTATCGCGCTTACAAAATAGGGGACAGAATTAATATTCATTTTTATTATTAATTTTTTTTACTAGTAATGGCGGCGATCTGCGATTTTTATTGGGACTGCAACGTTATGGCGGACACATCGGACACTTTTGACACATTTTTGGCCCATTCACATTTATACTGCGATCAGTGCTATAAAAATGCACCGATTACTGTAAAATGTGACTGGCAGTGAAGGGGTTAATACTAGGGGGGCATGGAAGGGGTTAAATGTATTCCCTGGGTGTGTTCTAACTGTGGGGATAGGGGGGTCACTGGGGGAGGTGACCGATGCTGTGTCCCTATGTACAAGGGACACAGATCGGTCTCCTCTCTCCCTGACAGGACGTGGAGCTCTGTGTTTACACACAGAGCTCCACGTCTTGTCCCTGTAGCCGCCGATCGCGAGTGCCTGGCGGACATCGCGGCCGCCAGGCACGCGCATCGGCATCTCAGGAATGCCGCGAGCACGCGTGCGCCGCCGGCGGCGCTCGCGCGCCCTCTAGTGGCCTGGAAGAGCGGAGGACGCATATATGCGTCCTGTCAGAGATTTAGAACCACCCTGCGGCCGCACATATTCGTACGGCCGTGGGGAAGTGGTTAAAAGTGGGGTATGCCTGTATAAAATGTTTGTTATTTCAAAAAAAAAAAAAAGACTTACAATCACTTTGCCTTTTGCATGGTGAGCTTTTTACTGATCTGAAATGAGATGCATTGTTGTCTGTGACATTGCACACAGCAATAAGTAATACAGCGATGAGTACAGAGCAGTAAAACAAAATATATATATTTTTTTATTTGAGTAATTTACTCGCATACATGTATTTATTCAAGTATAAGTGAGTACATTACAGTACTGGCAATGAAGAAGAATTTTATAGGGTTTTGTTTAAAGTGTAGGATTGGTACAAGGCCAACAAAGTGGCAGTCATTTCAATATTCACAGATGAAAGAGAAGATGTTGTTCTAACTGGGGGTCTGGAATTATTTCTAGGCAGGAAAGCAACCAGTCTGCCACATATCTCAGCAAATTCAATAACTTGCTGCGTAAAATAAAAAAATAAAAGTCACACATGATCCTCTTTCCTCAAAGAAAAAAAACAGCCACTCTTTTACCTTACTATAATGGTAAAGGTAAATGTGCCTAAATTTGTGGAAAGGTCAAACCTCTCCAGGAGGATTCCACCTGTTTTAGGATTTCCTTACTTTTTCTGACAACTCATAGCTCTTTAATTGCAAAGCTAGAGAAAATTGTAGATAGTGTAAAACCATAATCATTATGAAAATGTAATATAAGAACATAACATTGTTCAGTCACATATTGCTAGTGCATACCAGTACCATTGATAATAGCATGGTACAACACACAACTTCAAATAGTTCCACTGCTTGCTTCAATAATTCCTCATTTTGGGATAACAGTATGCCAGACTAATACCTGTTGGTAGTCACTTCAAGCAGGAATGTAGTAATTCATCTTAATTGAAATCTTACCAGCTTTGAGATGCTTTTGTGTTTCTGCACCTTTTTGTACCTTGAGTGTAAAATTTGATATACTACTGAATATGTGCCATTGTAGACCTTATAAAATACTGACCAGTGCTATTCAAACTGTAGCTGGTTGCTTAATAGCAGTTATTGAAATCATAATAGTATAATATAAAGCAGTGACTCATTCTTTTTGGAAATATTAATTGGGACATAATTGAGCATGATTATGCACCATTCTGTGTATGCTGCCAATTTGTGGTAGGTAGGTGGTAAGCTGATGCCAGTTCTGTTATTAAAAAAAAAATGAAAAAGTAATATTTTCAATGGTAATTTCTGTTGCATGCAGTGATTTATACTTTATTACCTTTGTGGAATTGTTGGTAATTTTTTTAAATAATAAACGATGTTGATGATGATAATACATCTTTAAAGAGACACGTGTTCATTCAGGGCCTAGTCTTGTTGCCAAGAGGGCCTTCTGCCCACTGATTCTCACCTTGCCACTGCTTTTTCCGACTCCGCAGGGAGCACTAAGTTCCTCATTAGGGGGAATGCAGCTGCAATGGAGGAAGGAGCATTAAGGGAGCACCGACAGGATATCGGTGGAATCCGGGGGTGGGGACTTTGCAAAGACACTGTCACTTTACCCAGATTGGACAAATTGTCAGTTTTTTTTTGAGCAATGGCATAACAAATTGCCATAGCAGCCCATGCAGCTACTAGGGGGCCCCACTAGAGAGATTGTTTGATGTCTCCATTCCAGGTCTGCATGTGATGGTACATTTCAGGGAATTAAAAAAAAACATATCATTGTAAGCACCCCTGTCAGTGTTAAATGTTTCTTTCTCAAACACTTAACTGCTACATGTGCAGCACAACTTGTTCTGTTCTAAAACAACAGACTTACTGGCCTGATCATCAGGGGAAAATAAAAAAGAAAGCCTGTAATAGAAAACGAATGCCAGCCATCACATCTAAGAGTAAGGTGCTTTAACCAAATAGTTAAAGGAGACCATTTGACAATTGGTTTCAACCAGAGCAAGAGTAAAAAGTCAAAGGACAAGGATGGAACTTTTTTGTCGCATCTAATGAGAATTAACAAATTTCAAAGAGTTGAATTCGCTCCCAGCAGAGAAAAACTGTAACTCTTAAAGTGGTATTAAACCCAAAAGAAAATATTTATTATATTGCAGCTTACCAGTTCTTGGATGTGATGGGTGTATTCATTTTCTTTTTTAGACTTTTTGTTATATGTTCATCTGGCAATCCAGCCAAGAAGTCTGTTGTTTTGCAAAGGCACAAGATCCCCAGCAGAATTTATCAGTTTACACAGATGAGACAAACCATTTAACACTGATAGGGGTGCTTATAATGATCAGCTTTTGTTTATTCATGTAAAACCTTTATTCTAAAAGGGAAAAAAAATGTTAGCTGAAGTGATTATAAAGTGTGAGCTAGAGATTGGCTTCTATTTGTTAGTGTATTTAAATCTACTAATGCAATGAGTATTGGGTGAGGGAGCTTTTTTAGAAATTCCAGCATGATCCCTTAGGTAAGGTCAAAATTGTAGAAAAAATATTTCCCACGTCTCTCCCGAGGGGAAGACTATGCAAAATTGGGATTTTAAAGTGCCCAAAAGTAGTAAATCGCTATGATATAACACACAAAATCACAGGATATTTTATTTATACAAAATTATTTCAAAAACTAAAGGAGTATAGACTCAGTGCAAATTGGTATGTTTAAAACATAGACAAATATTACAACCATCTTTGCTTGGATAAATAGCGGAAGGTATCTACACATTTTGCTCAGGAGGGCTTCTTCAGGACCCGCCTTGCAGTAATAATATGGTTTACAACTGGTAAGTAATACAAACAGTATATTAACAGAAATACATACAATGTCAAAATACCAAATAGATATATTATTTGAAAATATCATATCACCAGAATGAAAACAAATAAATAAACGGCAACAAAATCATACTATATTACTTGTAAAATTGCAACTATTGTGGTGTTGGTAGAAGGAGAGAGAGAGAAATTCATTGTGTGTCTCACTAATACACAAGGTGTATGACTGGCAAGATTACTAGTTGAAAACAGGGAAAAAATATAAAACAAAAAAAAGAAGAAATCTGCAGCTAATGATTGGTAAGCTGCAATATAATCCATTTTTGGTTTTGGGTTAATACTGCTTTAAAGTGGATGTAAATCTCACATATACCCAGTAAAGTGAACAGCCTCAGATGAAATCTCCCTACATAAGTTTTATGTGTAAATCTTCTGTCTTCAGCTTTATATACTGTTTAGAAAGTGCACATTGTGCTAGGAGATTTTCGCTTCCTGGTTAGCACTGCCGTGAAGCCTGGACATACAGCCAAGACAGCTGATTGGAGGAAAGGCACACATCCCCTCTCCTCATAGAGACTTTCAGCTCTGTTTGTTGTCAGCGGACACATCTCTGCTGATATCCGCATGCCCAGACATGTCAATGGGTTGCCCGCTCAGAAAAACAGACAGGCGGATCTTTGCGGCCCGATCGTGTGAACGGGGCCTTAGTGCTTTGAAGAGAGATAACAAAACACTGCAGATATATATGCCCAGCTCAAATTTCATGAATCGGTTTACATCCAGAGTCTTATATGCCTTCACTTGACTTGTCAAAGTAATCCAAAAGTAGAAAAGTCATCTAAAATTAGTCAAGTTCATGAAAACACTGGGGTAGATTCATAAAGACTTACGACGGGTGTATTAGTAGATACGCCGTTGTAAGACTTTCAAAATTACAGAAAACAAAAAAATGGCGTCTGCAAAAGTTTGGGCACCCTGCAGAGTTAATATCTTGTACTGCCTCCTTTGGCAAGTATCACAGCTTGTAAACGCTTTTTGTAGCCAGCCAAGAGTCTTTCAATTCTTGTTTGAGGTATCTTTGCCCATTCTTCCTTACAAAAGTCTTCCAGTTCTTTGAGATTTCTGGGCTGTCTGTCACGCACTGCTCTTTTAAGGTCTATCCATAGATTTTCAATTATGTTGAGGTCAGGAGATTGTGAAGGCCATGGCAAAACCTTCAGTTTACGCCTCTTGATGTATTTCCCCGTGGATTTTGAGGTGTGTTTAGGATCATTATCCATTTGTAGAAGCCATCCTCTCTTTAACTTCAGCTTTTTCACAGATGGCATCAAGTTACCATCCAAAATTTGCTGAAATTGTATTGAATCCATTTTCCTTCTACTATTTTCCCTATGCCACTGGCTGCAATACAACCCCAAAGTATGATTGATCCACCCCCATGCTTAACAGTTGGACCAAGGTTCTTTTCATTAAATTCTGTGCCCTTTCTTCTCCAAACGTACCTTTGCTCATTCCGGCCAAAAAGTTCTATTTTAACCTCATCGGTCCACAGAACTTGTTTCCAAAATGCATCAGGCTTGTCTATATGTTCATTTACAAAGTTCAAACGCTGATTTTTGTGGTGAGGACATAGAAGAGGTTTTCTTCTGATGACTCTTCCATGAAGACCATATTTGTACAAGTATCTCTTTCGTTTCCAATAGTTTTTTATTAAATTTTTCAAGACAAAAAAAATAAAAAAAAAATAGGGTGTACAGAAATAAAAAAGAGAGGGGGAGGGGGAGAAACAATCATAGCCTCTATTCGGAGGACTAGCATAGATACAAATGTTCGCAGGTCACAAGCAAATCATTAACTCAACTTTTAATACTCTTACTGCAATCATCTATCAGGACGGATAACTTAGACCCTGCCCCGGGTCTGTCATTTGAGGCACTATCTAGACCCATGGGGTCAACAAGTAACAGTCAGTTAAAGCTGATTCAATATATTAACCATGGGAAACAGCCTTATAAATGTATAAAAAGGAGAGGGAAGAGAAGTAAGCAAGATAGAGAGGAAAAGGAGGGAAAAGAAGAAAAGAGAAGAAGAAAGGGAAGAAAAAAAAAAAAAAGGGAGGATGGTGCATCCCTACCCCGGCGGCGAGAGGGAGATATCAGAATAGTATAAACCCGTTCATTGGCACAGATCAATGTACCGTCGTGAGATAAGAGATCCAAGGGTCCCACACCTTGTCAAAAACCGCTACTCTGTCGTTCAGAATGGCTGACATCCTCTCGTTCACCATAATCCAAGACAATTTAGACTTAAGTAGACAAAATGGGACAGTGGGGGACCTCCAAGACTTTGCAATGGTTATTCTAGCTGCCACAAAGATAAAAGCTATCAGTTTTCTCAAGTGTTTTGTTGTTCCCTCCACCAGGCGTCCCAGCAGTGCATGGAGAGGCGACTTAACAAGATTCACCTGGGTTAGAGAGTAGATAAAATTATAAGTGCGTATCCAAAAACGTCTCACCCTTTGGCACGTCCACCAAATGTGGTACATAGTACCATCCGCACTGCACCCCCTGAAGCACTGCGGAGACGCCCCCGGGACAAAGCTAGCAATACGTGCAGGTACCATATACCAACGCAATAGTACTTTATAATTAGCCTCTATTATAGAGGTGTTGATATATGACTTCGAGGCTCCCTGGATCAGCTTACTCCAGTCCGCCATGTCCAGTTCCATACCAATATCCTGTTCCCACTTAGTCATATAGGCCATTTTTTGGGTACCAGAAGACAGCAGATCATAAATCAATGATATGTGACCAGAGTGTTTGTCAAAGGTTCTGCAGAGTTGTTCCATAGCCGTAGATGTAGTAAGATCAGAAGTGCGATTTAAAGACTCCAGAAAATGCGCAATTTGAGCATATCTAAAGTATTCAGAGTTCGGAAGACCGTATTTCTCCTGCAGAACCGTTTTTGACAAAGCCCCCTTATGATCGCACAGATCTGCTATCCTCAATAAACCCTTATTGGTCCACCAGGAGAAGTCCTGGGGACGGAGACCCGGGGTGAACAGGGGATTGTGAAATAAGGGCGCCATCGGAGTGTGTGGCGACTTGAATCTGTAAGTTTTTGACAAGCGATCCCAGAGGCCCAGGGAAAACGATAACGACGGGCACATCATAGATGGTCTATCCCGTCCCCTCAGCCACATAAGGTGGCTGACCTCTCTGTCTGGGTTCAGAGAGGACTCCAACCCCATCCAGAGCGGCTTGGACCGACCAGTATGAAATCGGATCAACTGGGCCAGTTGAGCTGAATGGAAATATTTTAGAAGGTCCGGCATACCTAAACCGCCGCCCGATTTCGGAGAGTATAGTGTCTTCTTGTTCACCCTAGGCCTCTTATGGTCCCATATGTACTCGAGTAATTTAGCCTGAAACCTCTTGAGGTCCGCCCCAACTACAGCTATTGGGAGGGCCCTGAAAAGGTATAACACCTTTGGTAAAATGGTCATCTTGACCGAATACAGCCTGCCGAACCACGACGGGGGTTTGTTTGACCACCTTTGAAGGTCCTCCAGCAACTTTCGAAACAGTGGGGGGTAGTTCTTCTGATACAACGTAGTAAGGGTTGGAGTTAAGTAAATACCCAGATAAGGGAGTGCCTCTTCCTGCCAGCTAAAAGAGTAGTGTCCGCGCAAAGCACGAACTACATGGGGTTGTAAAGAAATGCCAAGAGCCTGGGATTTGGAATGATTGACCCGTAAACCTGTAAATGCCGCAAAATGTCCCAGCACCGCGTTTAGAGTAGGCAGTGAGGAGACCGGGGAGGAGAGGAGCATCAACATGTCGTCCGCGAACAGCGCACATTTGTGCTCCCGCCCTCCACAACTAACCCCTAATATGTCAGGATGTATTCTAATCTTGGTCGCCAAGGGCTCCAAAGCCAGGATGAACAACAAAGGAGATAGCGGGCAACCTTGTCGGGTACCCCTATTTATAGAAATATCCCGAGACTTATAGCCCTTGACCAGCAAGTTTGCAATAGGGGCGCTGTATATTGTTTGGAGTGTTGTCAGGAATCTTGCACCAAACCCGTATCGTCCTAGTATAAAAAAAAGATAGTCCCAAGACAGGGAATCAAACGCTTTTTGCAGGTCTAACGAGAGCAGTAGAGCTCCCCTCCGTCCGCCGCCATCCCAACCCGAATTTATCGCGGATATGATGTCAATGATTCTCCTAGTCTGATCTGGGGCCTGTCTGTGTGGTACAAACCCCACCTGGTCCGGATGGATATATCGAGCTAGAAACGAGTTCACACGAGTGGCCAGTATTTTTGTCAGTAATTTAAGATCCACATTGATCAGTGAAATTGGGCGATAATTTGTGCAATCACTATGATCTTTATTAGGCTTAGGGATGACATGTATGAACGCCCTATTCTCCTGTGACGGGAGAGGGAGCCCTTTTCGCAACCCATTGAAAAAGGCACAAAGGCGCGGTGCTAGGATTTCAGTATATTTACGGTAATAGTGTCCAGTAAACCCATCCGGACCAGGCGATTTAGAAGGGTTCAGGGATTTAATGGCCGCCACAGTTTCCTCTATAGTAAATTCTTCCTCCATTAGATCTACATGGTCTTTGGTTAACTTGGGGATGGGTATATCTCGCAAAAATGCCTCTGCCTGATTTTGATTAAAATCACCCGAAGATTTATATAGTTTGGAGAAAAACAACGAAAACTCTTGAAGTATTTTGTGGGGGTTCTGGGTGACTTGGCCAGTCCCGAGACGTAATTTAGGGAGAGCGGGATTAAACGGCCTAGGTGTTAGTTTTCTTGCCAGCAATTTATTCGGTTTGTCCCCCAAGGAGTAAAATCTATGGCGCGACCACCTTAGATATTTCTCCGCCTTCGTAGTAAGACTCAAATTCAGAGCTGTACGCGCTTCATCGATTTGAGATCTAAAATCGAGGTGTGGGTTAGATTTTTGCTCACGCAAGATGCGCCGCAACTCTTCATCCTGTTGACATATCATGCGTTCACGCTCCCTCTTAACCTTAGTGGCAAGCTGTATAAACGTGCCCCGAATCGTGGCCTTATGGGCCGCCCATAGCGTCACTGGGGAGGAGACTGAAGAGAAATTTTCTCTAAAATAGTTTTGTATCGCCCGCTCAATTTCTCCCTCAAAGATCGGATCGTTAAGCAGTGACTCGTTCATACGCCACGATGGTGGGCTTGATTTAGCCCAAAGATCAGTTAGCACTACTTGAACCGAAGAATGATCCGACCATGCTATTGGGAGTATCTTTGCAGACGAGACAAACGAAAGCAGGGGAGAGAACGTGAACACATGGTCTATGCGTGAATATGTCCTGTGTACATAAGAGTAGTGTGTAAAGTCCCTATCAGTTGGGTGAGCATCCCTCCATACATCTATCAGGTCGTAACTATGTAGAAGACGCGCCAGTGCCCCACTCAATCTAGAGGCGTGTTTTAAAATCCCCTTCTCAGAGTTCGATTTATCAAGAACCCGATCTAGCGACGTGTTGCTATCACCTCCCAGGATCACATGGCCCGCCACATGGGGCATTATGGTCTCCAGCATGGTGTGAAAGAAAGTTAGTTGACCCGTATTAGGAGCATAGTACGACAGGAAGGTGACCTCGCTCTCGTTAATTTTCCCCACCACCATGACATATCTACCCTCCTTATCTCTAAGTACAGTGGTAGGCGTGAATGGGACCTTCTTGGCAAAACAAATAGCAACCCCTCGTTTCTTATCAGGGCCATTAGACGAATACACCGTTGTGTATCTCGCATTTAAATATCTAGGGGCAGAAGTCTTTGAAAAATGTGTCTCCTGTAGGAGCAAAATATCCACCCCCATCTTGTGATATTGCTGGAAGGCCTTCGCTCTTTTAGTGGGGGAATTGATACCCTGCACATTATGTGTAAGAATGGTGTATTTGACAGGCGGCCCGTCAGCCATGGTGATTCGGCAGGCTGTACTCACGGTTTTGAAGCTTCGAGGACTCAGGCCCGATACGTCCCGGGCATTGTAGTTGTATCTCATTTCGGGAGGGGGATGCACCAACAGAGAAGTGAACTCGAGAAAAGAAGAGAAAGATCAGGTTATAGAGGAAAAGACATAGAAAAAACCGGCATGTATTCATCTTATCACAGGCTATCTTAAACCGGTTTAATAACATTTGTGTCCGGGAGAAAAACCGGAGAAAAAAGAAAATGAACAAAAACATCCAAATAATCGAAAAGAATGGAAAGGAGGGGGAAACAAATATTTCCCCCCTCCCCTCCATTGACACACCGTTAATCAGCGTGTATTCGGGGGGTGTAAAAACACCCATCAACTTGGGTGAAGTTACCTCTACTCGGAGAGGAGAGACAAGTTCACAAAACGTGGCATGCGATACCACCTCGGCCCTTTGTATACTCCAATCTAGACGGACAGGTGGCACCAGTCAGTCAAACTAGATATCTCCTATAGGAGGAAGTAAAAACAGAAAAATAAAATAAAAATAAAAATTTGTAATTCCCATTCGGGATCAGATCCTCTCTAAGTATAAACAGTGTGCACAATTATATCTGCATAGAAAAATACAAAATTAACTAGAGGATAAGCATGAATAGCATGAAAACCATACGTCCTTAACTTTTGTAACCCTCACTGTGGGAGGGATTCATCCCGCAAACCTATAAAGGGCAAAACGGGACAACAGGAAGAATAGAATTAGACACCAACTATGCCCAAAATTCAAGTGTTCAAGGGGGGCTTTCTGGCTCTAGAACGGCCCTGCTGGGACCATAATGGGGAAATCGGCCCATCCCCCCTTCCAGACGCGCTGGTGGGAGTCTGGGGATCCAGGGATATCAGTCCCAATTCTTGGAGCAGCGCCTCCCCCGATTGGAACGAGTTGAAAGAATGGGATCTACCCTTGTATGAAAACGACAGTTTGAACGGGAATGACCATCGGTACTTGATATGGCGATTGATGAGATGACTCAAGAGGGGTTTAAGTGTTCTTCTCTTCTGAATTGTTGATTGAGAGATGTCCGCAAAGATCTGAACCGGATGTTCCAGGAGCGTAACATTACCCATCTGCCTGGCCTCCAACATCACTCTCTCCTTGATCCTGTAGTAGTGTGGTTTAACTATGACATCGCGTGGTAGGCCATCAGGCCTGGGGGCCGTCAGGGCGCGGTGCACTCTGTCCAGTTCTAACTGATGAGGCAAGATATCTGGGATCAATTGCGTCATCAAGGCGTGGATAGTGTCCTCTAAGTTTACCACAGTTTCCGGGAGACCCCGCACCCGGAAATTGTATCTCCGGGATCTGTTCTCTAAATCTTCAATTTTTGCGTTAGCATCATCTAATTGATCTTGTAACGAAGTGATCATCTTAGAGTTTTGATTAACCCGCTTGACTGTACCATCCATTTTGGTTTCAATGCTATCCAACCTCACTCCAATGTCCTGAAAGTCAGACTTTATCCCTGAAGTTATCATTGTGCAGGCTTTTGTTAATTCCTGTTGTAAAAGGGCTGAAAACTTGGCCAGGAGCACCGCGTCCCCAGAGTATGATGAAGCCTGAGCAGGGGCTAAGGGCAGTGAATGACCAGTACTATCCTGGCTGAATGATAGCTCAGCGAGTTCAGCCATCTGTCTGTCCGTGGACGAAGCAGGGGAGTCAGCAAACACTAACAGTGTTCTATTAGGGGAGTCTAGCAAGGGAGAATGAGTAGGCACATTGTCCATATCTGAGCATGGGGAGGGAGTTCCATCCTGGGACTGTGAGGAAAAAGGATCCCTGTGAACCACAGCCTGCACTGAAATCATATTCCCAGGGCCATGTAGAGCAGTCTCTAGATCCTGGCCTCTCCCTGCTGGCGTGTCACTGCTTCCCAGCGCCATTTTAGGCAGGGAGGCCTGTTGCATGGGGGAACCACCTCCCCTTCCAGCTGCCGATTCCTGCTGTAGCAGTGTCTGTCCCCAGGGAGAATGCATCTGGGAATGAGGGCCTTTCGGGCTCAAGCCTCCCCCTCCCTGCCTCACCTCCTTGTCCAGAAGATCCGGCTGCGCCCGGGAGCCGCCACGTGAGACGTTCCCCTTGCTCGGCGCCATCTTAGCTTGTGGGGATTGCTGCAGGGCCTGTGAGGATCGCGTCTTGCGGGTCTGCTGGGAGGGACGGCGCTGGCTGTGCTTGTTACCGGCTGTCCTCCGCTGCATGATCCGATCCCCTCAAGGTAGGTGCTGGTTAGGAAACAATCCGCCCGTCCGATCGCTAATTGTAGCAGGTAAGGGCCGAGGCTTGTGCGGAGCTCGATCAGCTCATGACCGTCCTCGGCGCCGCGCGCATGCGCACCACAAGTATCTCTTTATAGTGGAATAGTGTACCACAACTCCAGTGTCTGCCAGATCTTTCTGGAGGGATCGTGCAGTCAAACGTGGGTTTTGATTTGCTTTTCTCACAATCCTGCGAGCTGTTCTGTCTGATATTTTTCTTGGTCTTTCAGATCTTGCTTTAACTTCCACTGTTCCTGATGACTGCCATTTCTTAATTACATTCCAAACAGATTATATTGACATCTGAAAACGCTTTGCTATCTTCTTATAGCCTTCTCCAGCTTTGTGAGCGTCAACTATTTTCAGTTTCAGTTTTCTAGACAACTGCTTAGAAGAACCCATGGTGCTGAATGTTGGGGCAAGGTCAGATGAGTCTGGGCATTTAAAACCTTTGAGATTGACATCACCTGGTCTTTCCAGACGATGATTGAGAACAATCCATGACACTGGAAGGTCTCAGCTTTGCAAAGGGGGCAGTGCATGCTATAAATTATGCAGGGTGCCCAAACTTTTGCAGACGCCATTTTTTTGTTTTCTGTAATTTTGAAAGTGTAAATGATGGAAATAAAATCTAACTTTTTTTGACATATTATAATAATGTCTAATCTGTAATTTGATGCCTTTTGGAGATTTTTCCATCTTTCCTTGGCTTCAATATGCACATTAATACAATTTTTTACCTGGGGTGCCCAAACGTTCGATCCCCACTATATATATATGTGTATAGCACGTTCTACCTTGGGTAGGTGCTAAATGTAAGGGTTTTTGTGTGAGCTGCCAGTACAGGTAAATTTAAGTAGGCCTATGCTGCAAGCTAGGCTTGTTTGTTTTGATCTTTGGGACAGGGGAGTGGTTTAGTGTAGCAGTAGGTGACTGACATGTACTTCAGCTCTTGGGCGCCTCCTCTGTTTCCAGAGAGAATGTTCTGGAAAAGGGGCAGGGCAGAGAGCTTGAGTGACATGGGGTGTATGTGAGTAGCTCTGACCAATCCTCAACTAGGATTGGCAGGGGGAAGACCTCCTACATATACCCATGGTCAGCCTGCTAGGGGAGGAGTTGTCGGCTAGGTCAACTGGATGATGGAGTGTTAGACTGTCGTGCCTGAGGGAACCTCCTTTCTGGTGGGGTGTACCTCAGGCAGAGGAGCTTGGGAGCTGGAAGGGAGCTGCTTCTTACATGGTCATGGAGAGGTGTCCTGGAACAGGAGCTGTAGGAGACAGTTGGTCCGCATGTCCGGAGTAAGTCATTCTGGAAGCATCCAGGGCAGGTTTTGGTGAGTAAAAAGCACAGTGGAGAGAGGAGAGCTGGATGTAGAGCCAGAGGGAGAGACTAGATTTTTTGTCAAATCAATGCAGCCATGAGGGTGGGCAGGATTTGCAAGTCAGGCTTGCTGGGATCAGTATTCCATCACCATTTTATTCTTCTCAAGTAAAAGGTTGCTGCCATGAAGGGGTACTGCAGGCCCCGGCCTACAATGGGTCATCAAGTAAATTCACTGGGAGTTATTTAGAGTGAGGCCTAGTCATGTTCTGATGGTGTGACAGGATTACTAGACTTGAACAGTAAAGTAGTGTGCTGAAGGAAGAAGTGTTCTGAGGTAAAAGTCTGTTGGTGTACAGTATTGCCATAAATCACTGTATTATTGTCACTATTCATGTGAGTGTCAGTGTTTTTCCCAGCCAGCATCATCTATCCACTATAAGTTGCTGATCACCACCATTACCAGTATAGTAATAGTTGTGTAAATTCCAGTGTGTGTACCATATTTTGTAGATGCTATAACTTTCACACAAATCAATTAATATACACTTATTAGGATTTTTTTTTTTTTTTTTTTTACTAAAGACATGTAGCAGAATACATTTTTGGCTAACTTAATGCCAAAATTAGATTTTTTCATGGTCATGATGGGGTTAAAACCTTTCCAGAGGCCAAGTGGTTAAACAATTCCGTGTCTATTAGTAAATAAACAAATGACACGAGAACTTGAACAAGAGACTTCCCCTGCAGGTCATTGAAACTTCTGCATGGAGAAACAGAGCCATGTACATTTTAGAAGAATGGCATCCCTATTGCTTCTGTCAATTAAATCTGTTCCAAGTTATTGCCAGATATGGATAATTTGTAAATAAACAGTTAGACGAATGGTTTCATCGTTTACCCTACATACCAGAAATATCTCTAATTGTTCATGTGTGCATTGTTAGTAGACTGTAACCTATGACTGCACAGTGTTTACCGTGATAGCTTAGAAACCAATGTACAATTGCCGATTTCCACTTAACCCTTTCTTTTCCTGCCATTATTTCCTGTTTACCACTCTCAGGCTATGCAGCAGTACTGAGTTACTTGTCCCACTCTCTCCCACAAAGCTTCTGCTGCTGTGAATACTAATTGCCTTTTCTGTGGAGATGCTAGCCTAGGCCTGCCATTGGCTGAGTGCAGTGAGTGTAATTTTGTTCCTCCTGTCTGCCCTGCTCTGTGAGATTGACTCACTCCTTATAGAGATCACAGCTGGCCTTCATCTGCAGCAGAAAGCAGCGTAGGGTGGAGGGGAGGAGGAATAGTTTCTATCCACACAAGAGCTTGTTCCTGTTGTCATTGGTGACTGGCTGTGGAAGGGAAGCACAGGAGGATAAAAAATATCATCTACTTGAAAGCACTTGCGAGCTGTATGGTAGCAATGAAGAAGGGAGATTTTCAACAGGCAACAACCTGGTCCCTCGCCTTTTAATGGTGGATGCCAATATAATATTTTAGTGTAACGTCAGTGTCAAGGATTCTCTGGTAAATTTTCATCTGTAGGGCAGCAGCATCTCTGCAGGAAAGGATTCTATTTTTTTATTCTCTGCGTTTTCCCTTTGGCTACTTTGTAAGGGCTAAGACACATTACACACAGATTTTGATCTCATCGTAAAGATGATTGGGGTGAACAGCATCAACAGCAGTGCTGGTGGACGTTGGCGTTCTCGGTCCATGTGCTCAGTACGCTATGGCCGTAATTACAGGGGAATGGAGACATTGTGTTATGGCTGGCCCCAGCGCTCCCGGACCCTAAAACCTGTGCTATACACTGATCTAGTTGTGAGCCGAATGCAAAACAGAAGGAAAAAGAAAACGGTAAATGACTGAATTTTGTTTTAGCCGTGGAGTCTGTCTGTCATCCTAGTGAGGAATTGATCAATGACTTTTCTTCTATGTTTTGTGTAACATTTCATTTGCTCGTTATCAGTATTATTGGAATTTTCTCTGCTCAGATGCCTGATTGAAATCATGTCCCTCTCTACTATGTTCCTCCCTTTTCTCTGTCTATTCCTTTAGCTTATCTTTCTTGTCTCTATCTTACCATTACTCCCATTCACCTGATCTACTAAAGGATTTTGCCAGTGTGTCTGGCCCATAAACCTGTCTTGTCTGGGGATGTACAATGACCAAAAAACCAACAGAGTATGCTATTATATACCTACTGTAGTCACAGTCTACATTAGACATATTTCTTGTATCCAATAAAAGATATAATATAAAAGCATCAATATACTTTACATGAATGCCGGTTGTATGAGAGCAAGTCACTGTGAAATGGGCACACAGCTTGGCCATGTGGCTCATATTGACAGTTTGCTGGTATGAGTCCATACAGCTGATAATGTTACGTTTAAATGCGAAATGAGCCCATTAATACATTTAGTGTGAACTAACATGAGGAATGGCTACACAGAATTTAAACAAGTACATCAGCATCATTTATAAATAAGCTTCTGTTTTACACGCCAGTTGCTGTCCCAGGAGATTGATTGTGTATGTCTCTATCTTCAAAGACAGGCTGTGATTTTAAGCTATCATTAGTAGAAACATCAATCTGGTTTCTGTGCAACATAAACATTCTCTCTGGATTATTTTTATTTGAAGAATTCTAGTAATTCAGGGGCAGGGATTACTTGTGGCATATTTCAAAGATATTTTTATAGATAATTGTGTTCATCAAATGGAGATCTATGATTTTCTGGTGCTTTGCAGAACATGTAGGGCTTTTGCCAAAATTTCGTATTCCAGACATATTTATTATATATATGTTAGTGATTTATCTGTAACAACAGATAGCAATTTTATTGCTGGTCTTGCCATTCTCCGTCCTTATTAAAGAGAACCCCTGGCTATGATGTATTTATTGGTGTCTTTAGCTCAGTCCCATTTTATATTGTGTAGGTCCATGGATGTTATAATATTTTATTATTTGGCAGCTGTTTTCACTTTCCCCCCCCCCACCCCATTATCCTTTCCTTTTGTTTGTAGGTAATAGTGCTGCCTTCAACGCCATATTTTTTATTAAAGAATCTCTCAATGGGAAAAAGCTCACATTCAACAGGAAGTGCAACTTCCAAAAGATGTTTGTGTCATCTAACTATGGAGCCATCCAAACATTTTTTTTTTTGTCAGAATGTTAGAAATACTATCGCTGCTGAAATCGAAGGATTGTTATATTTTTGGAGGAGTAGTAAGGTTTCATTAGATGGACCTTATTTTGCTTGATATTTTGACACCTTTTCCAGTAATGTCTATCCTAAACAATACAATTGCACTTTTTAGTTTTAAGATTACCTTGTTTAATCTTTTACTTATCGAGCAACAGGTGGGGAATGCTGTGGTTTGTTATTCATCAAAGGAATGACACACACTGATGTACTATGCATTAGCATAATTGTCTCTTGGTTTCCAGTGTTAAACAGGTAATCACCACTGAACCCAGCTGACACATGTACCCTCATCCTATTTATTAAATGCCCAGCAAATCCCATTTTGTTTCATACTTATTTATATACTTTATTTTTCTTATTTCATCCCACATACGTATGCTTGCAAGGCTTAGCCCCCCACTATACCTCGTTGCTATTGTCACAGTGATTACTATGACTTTTGGACATTAAGCCGGATTATCAATTTCAAATTATTTCTTCAAACTCCTGAAGCTAATTATCAATGATTAACAATGTCATGTCATCTAAATTTCTGGCAAATGCATTAATAACAAGGTCACCCATCACTAGTTCTGAAATGCCCCAGCTTTTATTTTTCCTCAGGAACTTGTGTAGTCATGCAATTAAGTGAACAGTTTGTCACCATCATAGCAATGTGGCTTAAATTAGTCCATACACCATACAGTGTAACTACTTGACCCAACTTGGGCTACTGTATCATCAACTGATTTAGCTATACAACCTGTCTAAGAATCTGAAGTTTGTGGTTGCTTATAATACAATAGATCTTACCGATTGTATGCATCATGGAGCTATATTCTTAATTTGCTCCTATTTCACACTCCTTTTGACTGTCTTTGATTATTGGCAGGTGATCAGAAATTGCCTAGTCTCTCTGGTAATCAATAAACATGTGGAGATGATGATATTGTTAGAGGCTGAGATCCAGAAAGCTTTTTTAATGGCATGAACTGGTTTTCAGTTGGTGTTCATTTTTTTTTTTCAGCACATGTACTGCACAATTCATATTTATGATGTTAATTAACAATAATGACAAATTATGAAGCAGTTTGCATGATGATCTTTTGTATATCAACCAAATGCTTTAGTGACTTAAGTAAAAATCTTTCCATATGTATAATTTCTTCTCTGAATGACATGAAATACATACCTCTGCTCCACTTTGTGGTCTTTTTGTTGCCAAGGCAACCTCTGCAGGAGTGAATGCATGTGTCCCAGGCTCAGGTTAATTGGACATTGTCATCAACATGGAAAAACTGTCTGACTGACATTATAAATACTGTGAGCTCCACATAAAATTTTGCTTTGCATAGTGGGCAATTTGTCTACAAATATATGATGCATAGGTAGAATTATTAAGGTAAACATAATAAGGGTGATTCAGTAAACCATTTGGAAAACATTTCTGGTGGTAGCCAGAAGCCCTGCACTAAATTTTTGAAGCCCGGGCGACAGATTCAGTGTTGGTATCAATGTGTGTACCAAATTCAAGCAGTTCCTATTTGCAAAATGTTTACCTTCTGTCGCTGTTGCTGCTACAAATTCTTAAAATAACGCCATATAAGGGAAGTGGGTAACTAAGACCACCTCTTTTTTTGCTGGCATAAATTGTTTTGCACATGCAGATATTATGTCTCAGACAAACTTTTTGTCTGAGACAACCATGCAACAGATGCAACCTTGCCAACAGGTACATAAATCGGTCTCCATTTGTTGCACCATGTGTCAAACCACTGCAAGGCAGATTTCCAATGAGTACCTACAGTGCTCTTTATAAATTTCAGCAAATTATTAGGGCGTTATACACCGGACCCAATGTCGGCGGCTGCATGCAAGGTGAATATTTCCTAAACTGTACAGGTTTAGGAGATATTCATTTTACCTACAGCCTTTTTATAGGCTTACCTGTAGGTAAAAATGACCAAGCGGATAATACAACCGCTTTAATATTGTTAGAGTAATTTAGGGAGATCATTCATAAAATGATCATAACATTGCCATTTCCAGCAAAATATGTTAAATTTGTATTTTGTTTCTTTAACTAATTTATCTTTAAAAAAAATAATGAAATAGCTTTGATAAAATGGTGCATTATAACAATGGATCTCATTGCTAATAGGCTACACTCTTCCTAATCTTGTGTTTTTTTTTTTTTTTTATATATAACTGTATGGATCATCAACACAGCCTCTATGTGAAATCCAGTTCCACTCAATGGTCTCTCCTCTGAGGAATAATGTGTACATTTCGTTGTATCTTACTTTATATTCATGTTTCAAAGATGTAAGATCAAGAAGATGGGTTTTTGACCCTGGTAACAGTAATTTGATAATTAAAAAAATAAAATCTGTCATGCTTCTTTTCTATGAAGCTGTTATATAAGAGGAGGGGTGGTAGGGCCTTTGTGTAGCAAAAAAAATGGCACAAATGTGTAAGCCTTTGGAGGACAGGGTGTACTGATAAAAGTTTAATCGTTTGGGCAGGTTACATTATCCATTAGAGTGGTGATGCTGTAAAATAAACATTAGGATGTTAGTGGCATGGACACTCTGTGAAACTACAGTGTTGCAGCCACTAACACAAATAATGTATAATCCAGAAGAATCTTCTTTTAACACAAGGTATTCATATGTCTGATTCCATCACATAATCCAAAAATAAGAGTATTATTATTATTTTTATACTCTGAATGGTCTAATGTTATTAGTTGTGTACCCCACAGTTCAGTGTTGGGACCCTTACTTTTTAATATATTTATAAATGATATAAAGCCTGGGATTAAAAGTACCATTTCAGTTTTGCAGATGACTACGCTATGCAGTGGAATAACGTCCTTACAGGATGTTGCCAGTTTACAAGCCGACCTCAATGCACTGTGGCAAATGAGGTTTAATGTTGATAAATGTAAAGTTATGCACTTGGGGGCTAAGAATATGCATGCATCATACATACTAGGCGGAGTACAACTGGGGGAATTCATAGTGGAGAAGGCTCTGTGTGTTTTGGTAGATCATAAGCTCAATAATGGCATGCAATGCCAAACTGCAGTTTCCAAAGTGAGCAAAACCCTTTATTGTATGTATTAAGAGAGTTATAGACTCCAGAGAGAGAGATATAATTTTGCCCCTGTACAAATCATTAGTAAGACCTCAACTGGAATATGCAGTTCAATTTTGGGCACCAGTTCACAAAAAGGATATTGGGGAACTGGAGAAAGTGCAGAGAAGGGCAACCATACTGATTAGAGACATGGAGGAGCTCAGCTATGAGGATGTGGATGTGATGCATAATCAATGGACACAGAAGCAGAGGTTTACAAATAGCATAGATGTTTGTGGGGAGAAGATAAGCTGTTTGAAGGAAATGCTTGCCAGAGAAGCTGGTTAATTTAACTTAATATACTTAAATAACAACCAATTGCTTTGAAAACATTAAAGTGATTGCCCAGTCTCCTGTGTAAAAATGTACAAAAATTGTAGCTGCTGACTTTTAATAAACAGCCACTGAGCTGTCCTACGATCCAGCGATGTGCTCATTCCAGCCAATTTCATCTCCCGTCTTCTGTCCCTGGCATTGACATCTTAACTGTGGGCACCTGGCTGTGGCAGCTTTCAGCTTCACAGCTCTGTGCCCACTGCACATGAGCCAGACGTCTTGCATGTTGTGAATGGTCCCGCAGTCTTTTGGGACCTATGACGTGTCTCAGAAGATTGCGAGGGGGGGGGGGAATCTACTTAGATCGCCTAAGCAGCCAAAGCAGAAGTGGGAGTGGGTACCTGTCAAAATCAATCAAAGGACTTTGCCACATTTCAAAATTGTGTGCAATATTTCTTATCCTAGGTTTACAGTGAAATACTCACAAAACAGTCAGAGCTTGTACCCTGGAAATATGGAGAAGTTTGTTTACATATACTGAAAAGTGAAATGTTTGGCAAGCTAAGGAATAACCAAAACTGTAAGTTTTCAGCCTATTATGATCATGCAAAGCATAGCACTGCAAGCCCAACTAGGACAATCATTTTTATGTGCGACTGGTAAAGCCCCCTCTAAAGTGACCGTTTAACCCCTTACTTCTTACCTTTTCTACTGCTCCACTGATGAAAAATTCCCCAAAAAAGTTTCTTATGCAGGTTAAGGACCTTGCCCCTTTTTTCTATTCAACATTGCGTCGCTTTAACTGACAATTGCGTGGTCGTGTGATGTGGCTCTCAAACAAAATTGGCGTCCTTTTTTTCCCACAAATAGAGCTTTCTTTTGGTGGTATTTGATAACCTCTGCGGTTTTTATTTTTTGCGCTATAAACAAAAATAGAGCGACAATTTTGAAAAAAAATGCAATATTTTGTACTTTTAGCTATAATAAATATCCCCAAAAAAAGATATAAAAAAATATTTTTTTCCTCAGTTTAGGTCGATACGTATTCTTCTAACTATTTTTGGTAAAAAATAAATGTTTAACGATTGGTTTGCGCAAAATTTATAGCACTTACAAAATAGGGGGTGGTTTTATGCCATTTTTATTAATATTTTTTTCTTTTACTACTAATGGCGGCGATCAGCGTTTTTTTTTGTGACTGCGACATTATGGTGGATACATCGGACACTAATACCCCATTCCTGAGCAGGCCAATTTCCAGCTTTCAGCACTCTCACACTTTGAATGACAATTGCGCAGTCATGCAACACTGTACCCAAATAAAATCTTTATAAAAAAAAAATTCACATAAATGGAGATTTCTTTTAGTGGTATTTAATCACCACTGCATGTTTTTTAATTTTGATGAACAAACAAAAAAAGACCCCTAAAAAAAACTAAATTATGTTTTTGTAAAATTTAGCAAACAGGTAATTTTTCTCCTTCACTGATGGGCACTAATAGGTGGCACTGATGGGCACTAATAGATGGCACTAATAGACCACTGATAGGTGGCACTGCGAGATGGTACTGATGGGCACTGATAGGTGGTGCGGGTGGGCACTGATTGGCATCACTCTTGGGCACTGATTAACAGTACTTATGGGCACTGATAGAGGGCACTGGTGGGTACAGATTTGCAGCACTGTAGGGCACTAATTAAGAGCACTGGTTGGCACTTAGGGGACCAATGTCCCTCTAACAAAAGCAGGTTACCGGCTTCTGTTTACTTCTGTGATCAGCAGTCATTGGCTGACAGCTGATCACATGGTAAAGGGCCCGCTGTGATTGTCCCTTTACCCTGCAATGTGATTAGCTGAGTCCGAAGGACTCTGCAATCACAGTGTGCGCCCCCTGGGGCATGTGGGCAGAAGGACATACATGGACACCGTCCCAGCATTTGAGGTCCGCGCTGTAGCTGTCTTTCAGTTTCAGCTATAGCGTGGGGAGCCCCTGACCCCCCCATGGTATGAAGATGAGGAGAGAGGGAGATGTTCTGTAATCCCAACCCACTTCTGCTTCTAGGGTGGCAATGCTGCTCCTCTATAAGATCCGTACAGAAAATGAGCATTGCTACCCTAGGGCAGTAAGTATATTATTGGATGGATCACTAAGTGAAAAAAAAGGAAAAATGCATGAAAAATATTGTAGCCACCACAGGACTGGAAAACTGCACAATAATGCATTGATGTTCTTGGTTGTAATACTTTAAAGTGAATTTAGCACTTAACCACTTAACCCCCGGACCATATTGCTGGTCAAAGACCAGAGTACTGTTTGCGATTCGGCACTGCGTCGCTTTAACTGACAATTGCGCGGTCGTGCGACGTGGCTCCCAAACAAAATTGGCGTTCTTTTTTCCCCACAAATAGAGCTTTCTTTTGGTGGTATTTGATCACCTCTGCGGTTTTTCGTTTTTGCGCTATAAACAAAAATAGAGCGACAATTTTGAAAAACATGATTTTTTTTTACTTTTTGCTGTAATAAATATCCCCCAAAAATATATTGAAATAAAATGTTTTCCTCTGTTTAGGCCGATACGTATTCTTCTACATATTTTTCGTTAAAAAAAATCGTAATAAGCGTTTATTGATTGGTTTGCGCAAAAGTTATAGCGTTTACAAAATAGGGGGTATTTTTATGGCATTTTTATTAATATTTTTTTTTACTAGTAATGGCGGCGATCAGCGATTTTTTTTTTGGTACTGCGACATTATGGCGGACACTTTTGACACATTTTTGGGACCATTGGCATTTTTATAGCGATAAGTGCTATAAAAATGCATTGGATTACTATAAAAATGCCACTGGAAGTAAAGGGGTTAACACTAGGGGGCGGGGAAGGGGTTAAGTATGTCCCTGGGTGTGTTCTTACTGTGGGGGGGTGGACTCACTAGGGGAAATCACTGATCTTCTGTCCATACATTGTATGAACAGGGGATCAGTGTTTCCCCCCCTGACAGGACTGGGAGCTGTGTGTTTACACACACAGCTCCCGGTCCCCGCTCTGTAATGAGCGATCGCGTGTGCCCGGTGGTGATCGCGCCCACCGGGCACGCGCGTGCCCCTGGCTGCCTGTGAGAGAGCCGACGTAGTATGACGGGCTCTCGCGCAGGAGAGCCGACCTGCCACCGTAGAATGACGGCGGCAGGTCGGCAAGTAGTTAACAAGCCCCAAAAAGGTGACTGCTAATGAAAACCAGTTTGGCGATGATTTAGGAGTTTGCCCTTAAACAATGAACCCCTGCTTAGTCTTTGTAAGAGGAAAAACATATTAGAGCCCTTTTACACGGGCGAATCCATTTCTAGACATCCGCTTGCTCAGTGGGGATCGCTCCGTTGATCCCCGCTGAGCCAGCGGATGACAAGTCAGTCTCTGCACATTGTGCAGAAACGGATCTGTCAGATTTTCGCTTTCCTCTATGAGGGAACAAATTAAAACGGACTGTCTGTTCGTTTTCATCCGATCCACCAGACAGATGGAAAATAGGGTGTCCATCCATCTGGATTTAGCGGATCGTGGCGGATTGGATGTTATCACTCCATAGAGATGTGAGGAGCGTCTGTGCGTGTCCGCCTGAAAAACTAACAGGCGGATCTGAACGGTCCACCCGTGTGAAAGAGCCTTAACTGTGTGTAATGAGTTTTCGCCCAAAATATCTTTTGTTTTTGTCAGAGCAAACTCTTCCATTTGGCAGTCCTGTTCGTTGTGGTCGGTGTGAGAATACATGCATTCTAAGTAAATGATTAAAATATCAGTCCATTATGTAGTGCGTCAGATTGGAGAAAGTTGCTTAGCAACGGTATAGACGAGAGCCCACAGATCTTTCCTTGTACATGGTGTTTCATCAAACTGAGCACTTTCTTGAATGTGCTTTATTAAGATGCAGCAGGTAGAATGCAGTCACGTGGTTTACACAAACAATTGCTGACTTCTTTATTGTTCATTGAGCATCATTTTTGCCTTCCTCTGGATCAACTGTGGGTATGAAGTTGGGTGTATAGGATTTTACTGTGTTTCTTTATTTTGTTTTTTGTGGTTGAACTGGATGGACTTGTGTCTTTTTTCAACCTGACTAACTATGTATACTATGTATACTATGTATACTATGTATCATGGCAAGATGACAGGCACGTGATAATAACACAGGAAAGAAGGCATGTTTGTTTGCTAGAGAACAATGATATTCTCTATCTTTACATTGTTGGGGTGGAAGTAATTGAAAGAGCGTGAGGCAACTAGAAATCTGATCTATGATTTCATTGGTTGTTTCTACTTATTCCTTTTTCACATGAGATGTTGACATCACTATATATGAAGTTTTCCTCGTGTAATAAGAACCTTTCAGTATGAATTAAACTCGGGGGAAAATGATGTTTTCTACTGTTGTAATGGCTTCTTCTCTGCTTTAGTAAAGACTTGAAATGGTCCACAGTGAGCTTTCAGAGACTTTTAGGTCCTTCAAAGTTACTCCAGCTCTGGGATTTGTAAAGCGTACTTCAGATGGTAGAAGACATCATTTTAAGACATTAGGACTTTTCGCCTTGTTAGAAAAATCTCAGCATAGTGAGGACTATCCTTTTCTAGATGGGCTTGTGTCTTTTTTCAACCTAACTATGTAACCTAAAAGCCCCTTATCACAAACTTCTATATTTCTGAAAGCGCAAACAAGAAAAACTGCAGAATAAAATGATGATAGTCGCATATTTTTCTGTGACACAATATTTGTGCAAATCTTTTTTTTCAAACCTATATTGTTGTAAAAAAACATAATTTAATGTGTGTACACAGACCCAGCATCATTCATTTTTTTTGGAAAACTTAAAGGACACAACTTTTTTGAGTAAATAGATATCAAAAATATGTTGAACTTAAAAACGATGTGTGCTGTAAAATGGCAAAAAAGTACAGTATTCAAAATTGTCCATAGACAACACCTTAAAACCTTTACAGCTCATCAGTTTAGAGTTCATTATAAAAAAAAGGCCCTTGAAGTATTCCTCTTACTCTAGCATGCACAGCAATATCCAATGTGTTGCCCGATTTCTGTTTATCTATGTGTCTGCATGGGGTACTGGGGTCCTTTAAAAAAATATATATATTATTATTTACTTTGTATTTTATCAAACTTTATTTTTTATTTTTTTTACTACAAATAGGGTGACAAGCCCATATGTGATGGCATATTTTATGTAAAAAGTCTACTTTATGGAGTCATCAAGAGTCGGTTAGACCCCTGATGTCTCCTTTGCATTGTAAAGCACTTGTAGGTAAATGCTAAGGAGGTTAAAGAACATATATAAACATCAGAAGAAAAATGTTATATATTGCAGTTTATCAATTCTTAAATGTGAAGCCTATATTAGTTGTATTTCTTTAATTTTTGGTTGGGATTGGAATTGAAGAAGAGAGTACGCCCTTGAAACACATAAGCCGTTACGCTTATTTGGAGCAGCAGTTACATTCTGTTGTATGGGTTCGACAGTCCGATACAAAACTGCCTTGGAAGCCTGAATATAATTGGTGATACAAAAAGCAGAGACACAAATTTATGCACCATAGACTTCAGGAAGTAACTCCTCAGTATCCATGTGAGATGCTCTCTGGATATTGGCTGCAGTGACTTACAGAAAGTCTAGATTAAGATGAACAGTTTTTCTTTTTATTTTAGCACATTTGCAGTGTTTGCTGAATAATAATATTAGCTGCCACTTGTTGCTTAAAATTGCTCTTTGTTGCGAGATGCTAATGCAGATGTGAAGGTTGACCTGGCTGTCACTATGTGACATGTGACACTGTCAGTCCTTCTAATATATGTATCTCATGTAGTCCTTGTTGTGGCTGCAGATGTTGTGAGCACTGTTCCTAAGCAACTGTGTAATTGCCGAGGGCAGCATGCTCTTAAACAACTAGACAGTACAAAGAAATGTGAAGACATATAAAGTGCTGTGAAAAGGGAAAAATTGCGCTAACAAATAATAAATCAATTAAGTGAATAAATATGGAGGCAGCAATTGCGTGACCTAACACAAAATAATAGAAAAAAGCAGAAAAATTGCGCCAACCTAATACATGCGATAAAGTCCTTATGTGTATCCACAAAAAATTATCAAATTATTAAGGAGAAAATCGCACAAAAATACGTGCAAAAAATAAGTGTAATTAAGTCCTTAATAGTGCACATATGCAACATAAAAGTCCAAAATAGTGAAATCCAGAATAAACGACACCCAGTGTGATTAATGACATAAATGTGATCCGCCACCACATGGACTGAGGCTTACCACAAGGCAACCAAATAACAGCGTTATTTATGGTTAACACCAGGATACTCCAGAGTATGAGGAACAGCTTAAGTTGAACCCGGGATGTAAACAGACCACAATGCATAGAAATCCTTGGCGGGATATACGAGATCTAATGTGTAGTACTCCTCAAACCATCTCTTATTGCCCAGTCGATAATGAACATGTAGGGAAGGAGACCGCACATAGGGTAGTAGGTACCAACAATTTATTTAAAAGTAATTAAAACTACTTACAAGCGTACAGCAAGTATGAGCATAAAAACAAATGCCGGCCGGCATATAGCAGAAGTCCTTCCTGAACGCGGTGACGTCACTGCACGCTGTCCCAGTGCTGTAACCTATAGAAGCCAATCAGATTCTAGATTACTTTTCTTGAAAATTAGTTTTGCATGCTATATGCCACTGCACTTTACCAATTACCATAGCTTCTAGTATGACATAGGCTAAAACAGTCACATAACTTTACCATGTTGATGGAAAAAAGAACACAAAAAAACCCTTACTATTAATATTGCATTACATACCTCACTTTTTCCCTGTGAGCAAAGTAGGTCTGAACCAGCAATCTTGAGCGTCAGCAGCGCAATTGGACTGTCCTGTTTAAAGATGAACACCCAAACTTATGTTATTTATTTTCAGTATTGATTTTTGCCAATATAAGAACAAGATTGCTTTTGATCCTAGTGTAGCACTACCCCCGAAGAAGCTGCTGATTTAGATTTGTGTCTGCCGTTATCTTACTCTTCCATACGCTCATTGCAGGGGTTTTCCTTGAAGAGTTGTCCATAAGAATGTACGCACCAACACAAAGTCTCTTTCAAGAGTTTTATTAACACAATTCTCCAACAGAGGGGTAGAGGGATAGGGAAGACTCAGTTGGTAACGCATTCCACAGCCGAGGTCCCTGGACTGCAAATCTTCGATCTCCTTTGGACTTGTATCTGGCTTTGGGTATTTGGAGTAGGTTTTGATTTGTGGATCGCAGAATGCGATTTGGGTTATGGGCTTTTATTTTTTCGCATAGATATTGGGGGGCGTTGCCTTGAATACACTTATGCATTAGGCAAAGTGCCTTGAAAGTGATTCTGTCTTTTACTGGCAACCAATGAAGGGATCTGAACGAAGGTGAGATTGATTCCCATGTTTTTTTGCTAGTCACTAATCGAGCGGCCGTATTTTGAACGACTTGCAGACGAGTGATTTGGTATTTGGGGAGTCCTAGGTAGAGGGCATTTGCATAGTCAAGTCTGGAATTGATGATTGTTCCCACCACGACTGCAATGTATTCTTTCGGAATAAAGGGGATGAGTCTGCGTAGTAGGCGCAGCAGATAATGGCATCCGCTGACTACTGACCCTATTTGTGCATCCATTGTCATGCAAATGACTCCAAGACTTTTGACTTTGGAGCTCAGGGTTATAGTTTTACCCAGAATGGGCGCGGGTATCCAAGTAGACGTGGGGTGACTTTTTCGGTTTGCGTGAAACAGGAGAAGTTCTGTTTTTGAACCATTGAGTTTAAGATAACTGGATGTCATCCAGTTATCTAATAGAGAGAGGGATTTCTCTAGTCCAAGAGAATGATCCTCTTTGTTGCAGATGCGTAAATAGAGTTGAGTGTCGCCTGCATAGGAGTGGTACAGTAGCTTCTGGTTACTGATGATTTCAAAGAGAGGGCGGAGATAGATATTGAACAGTACGGGCGACAAGGGAGATCCCTGAGGGACTCCGCATGATACGTATTTCAGAAGTGAACGCTCCCAGTTTCACTGTTTGTGATCGGTTTTCCAAGAAGGAGGAGAACCAAGATAGATCACCTTCCGCAACTCTGGCTACTTCAGCTAGCCTAGCCAGTAGTAGTCTGTGGTCTACAGTGTCAAAAGCCGAGCTTAGGTCCAGCAGGATCAGGAGACAAGATTCTCCTTCGTTTGCGGCCTCTAGAGCGTCATGCCATATTTTAAGCAGTGCCGTTTCAGTTCCATGACCCGGACAGAAACCTGATTGAAACAGATCGAGTAATTTATGGATGTCTAAGTGCTGTTGCAGCTGTTGTACAACTTCTTTCTCCAATATCTTGGAGAAAACATTTAGACCTGTAATGGGCCTCCGGTTGTTTGGGTCTTTGGGGCCAAGGGTGGGATTTTTTAGGATTGGTTTTATTGTACCTTGTTTCAGCAAGGGGGGCACCGTGCCCTCCTTGAATGATTGGTTTATGAGCTGCGTGATAGCTGGTGCCAGTATATCGGCACATTCTTTCAGCAGTTTAGTGGGTATGATGTCATTGGGCGCTGTGCAATTACGCAGCGTCCCGATAATGTTTTTGGTGGCATTGATGGAGATGGGTTTTAGAGTGAATTTTGGTAGGTGCGGTGGATTTATGTGGGTATTTGGTTTGGGATTTGGGGAAGAATTAATGACAATTCCATTTTGCTGAATGCTTTCAAATCAAATCGGACTCGATGCAGGCATCTTTCTTGCCTCCAGATGTCTCCCTCCTTCTCGATGATACTCGCCAGATATTCCACTGCCCTTGTGGCACTCCGCGTTTCATGCCTGAACCAAAAATATCATATCCATAGTGTAGCACATCATATTGGCCAGTGTGATACAACAATTATGCTTACATCACTTATAAACACATGCTTGTGCAAATCCACTCCACAACCACCTCAACCCCATTTCAGTGGAGGTTGTGAGACTGGTTGTGAGGGAAAATCTGCAACTGTGACAGAGACCAGAATAAAAATCTAAAAGTGGTTCTATCCTTCCTAAGTCTACTAAAAATATATTTTTTTTTTGTCTGTGTTGCAAATGTCGGATTCGATCCGAGTTATCCTAGCGTGTACAAGGCTTTACTGCCTAGTAAAAACATTGTTAGCAGAACAGGAAGTGAGAGATAGCATTAATAATCTGTCAGGGCTATTAATCCTTTATTCAAAACTAAGCAAAACAAAGTTTTGGCTTAACATAAACTTCTTTAAGTTTATTTAAAGGCCTGGTCTTTTGAACGTGCCTTTTTTGGAAGAGAAACTGAAGCCTTAGATCTTTGAATGTTGGTGTAGTTTAAATTGTAATACTTAATTTTCCAAAATATGTGAGCGTCTCGTATGTTTTTTAATTGCATTTTATTCTCTGAGTTACTACATTAAAAACAAAGGACTTTCAATGTTACTGCAATTCACACAATACCTTGGATCTTTAATGCTTGTGCATACTAAACATATATTTATGTTTTATTTTCTGTATTGTTTTCAGGCCTTATACAGCTCGATTAAGAATGAGAAGTTACAGTGGACAATGTAAGTAATGTTTCTCTTTAAGTTGTATTTAATTAGTGTTTCGTTGTTGCCAGAGGTGTAGCTTGAAGCTTGTGGGCCCCGATGCAAAAGTTGACCTGGGCCCCCCATTACCATCCACCACTTCCACCGCACGCCAAGATTCTCAAAGTGGCTTAAGAGTTTTGAGTTCCCAGAGTTCCTCTTTACATCAGAGGACAGGGATCACCGCTGGAGAATCAGAGGACAGGGACCCATGGCAGGTCACTTGGCAGAGCTCCTTTCCCATCCCAGCACTGTATACAGCCCCCCCCCCCACACACACACACTACACAGGGATGAAATCACATTCCTTTACACACAGTCTGTTAGTCTTCACAGGGTGTATCTGGATTTTATGTTGCCCTTCTGACCTGTAAAATTCTCTGGTCAGATCGGCAGTGTAGTTGCAGTAGGCAGATATTATAAAAGGCTAACGGGCTGTGTTGTAAAGGAATGGGATTTCAGCCCTACGGAGGAGGAACCGAATAGAGTGCCGTAATGGAAAAGGAGCTCAGCAGCCAGGCATAATATCCAGGGCAGAGGAGGTGGTCAGGGGGCTTTGTGGGGGGGGGGTGCAACTTAGATCTGGGATGGCAAAGCCATGTGACACAAAATCTGGAGCCTGCAGCCTTTCAGGGGCACCCTGAGGAGGTGTTAAGGGATTTGTTTTAGCAATTTCTGAAGGTTTCTCTGTAACTGTTGTCAGGTGTTGGGGGAAGGTCACCTCCCGGAGGTGTGTGCCTTTTGCCCAGTTGTCAGGGAAGGGGGGTAAGCGGACTTTCCCAGGTGGGGGGGTACAGCGAATCCAAGCTGGTGACTAGGAGACACTGAGCGGTGTCTTGCCTTACCAGTGACATTGGTCCCATTGTGGCTATAGGACAGCACTTTCCTCCTCTTGCCTTACTAAGCTTGGTTACCATTTCATGTTGCCAGCACACAGCACAGACACTTCCCCATCCCGGGCTGTTCTCACCTAGTGCTCCTCTCCATTCAGGAAATGCCTCACAGCTTCTCCCCAGCCAATGAGAATGGAGAGGTGGGGACTCTGGAAGGCAAAGTAGAAACCCAGTACTGGAGCGTGGTTGTGGGGCTCTAGGGCTGATTGGAGCTGGACTTTGTGGAGGATATGATAATATGAAAGGGAGGATGCTGGGGCCCCCTGGAACTAGGGGCAGGGTTGCAATTGTGACCCCTGCAACCCCTTATGCTATGCCCATTACTGTTGCAGTTTTTGCCTAGTTTTGTGTTCATACAATATTGGTATTGTAATACTTGATCAAACAGGAGGTTTGGCAACATAAAGGAAGAAAATATAGTATGTAATATGTTGTAGCGAGTCGTTGGAGGCATATGACTGAAAATTTGCTTGTGCCTTTTAGACACTTTGTTTTTTACTTAATGATTCTGGATCAAAAATACAGATGTTCAAAGCTTTCACACTATTTTTAGCCCTTTCCTCCCCCCTAAGAACAGAGAAATATAATGGTACATAGCAGGGCTTTTTTCCCAGAGAATAGGTGCAGGATCTCCACCTTTCAGAGTCTCCGCCCCCTACCTACCTCTGAGCACTGTTCCTTGGATCCACTGCCTACCCACCTCCCAGTACCGCCCTTTTAGGGAATGCAGAACCATGGAACATCTGTGGTACTAAGTAATATTGTATGGAATGTAATAATAAGAAATTCAGTTAAATAGAATGTAAATGTATAGACAAAATCCGCAATATCAAGGTAATGAATAAACCTATGTTACTGTAAAAAGAAACAATTCTAGCCATCTGACCAGACTGGAAGAAATAGATACGATCAGCAATTAAGACCTGCAACATATCAAATTAACACCTTATAGGCTTAAGAATATAAACCCAAATAACAGAAGTAATAAAAAAATGTGCCTAGTTAAGAATATTACCACTATTGTTAACCTAAGGTACATTCCCTTCCTATTTCTGCCTGAATTCTTCCTTAATTTTACCTTCCCATCTCTTTATTAAAACAAAAACTCTCCTCTGGCCCCATCCCCTCGGGGTCATATGAGAGAGGAGAAAAAAAAAACATTTTACTTAAAGGCTTACACGGACATCCCCCCGGGGGCCGCCCCTCCAAATCAGGCCCTTCCAAACTCAAAATTATTCAGGACTAAGCAAAAAAGCTATTATATTGAGGTGTACAGGTAAAGGTTGTCCATGGCTGCCAGGTTTCCATACATTTCCCCTCTCTGCCATAGAATAAGGCTGTCATATTTTCCATTATCCTAATTTTGTCTATTCTAGTAAACCAATGTTTCAAAGATGGTATGGTTGTTGACTTTCATAGGTCTGGAATACATGCCCGGGCAGAATTCAGCATGTAGGCTACCAAGGAGGTTTTATATTTATGGAGTGGTATCGCATTTAAATGCAGGAGGTATCCCAAAGGGTCAGAGCCAAGATCAACTGATGTCAATTGTTTAATCCAGTTCCCCACTTCCTTCCAAAAAAGTGTGATTAATGGGCATGACCAAAAGATATGCAATAATGTCCCTGGTGCTTTCTTACAACGCCAACATAGGTTTGAGGTTTGCGGATAGAGTTTAAGTAGGGCCGGGACCCTATACCACCTAACTTGCAGCTTGTAACCCTGATCTTGATAGCAGCTTGCATGCTTGTAAGAGAGATTTGGAGGTCCTCCTCCCAGCGTCGTATGTACAGAGGGACATGACCTTCTAGAGGCTGGATAATCAATTTGTACAAGAATGTCAACAAATGTGGTACATATTTTCCCTCCGCACATAGGTGCTTGACGGGTATCAATGGCCTAACATACAATTCCATGTCTGGAATAGACCTTAAATAATGTGCCAGTTGAAATGCTGACCAGGGGCTCAAGGGGGGCAGTGGGAGGATAGATAGTTCTTGCGTAGACTTACATCCCTGCCGGATAGCAAAGTGCATGCATCTAGTTATGCCCTGTCCTACCAAACCCTGGGGCTGTTTGTTGTCAAGCCCTGGCATGAAATATGGATTCTGGATCACTGGTGTTAAAGGGGATGGATTGGGAGAGAGGCCCTTTGTTGAGAATGTTTGTGTAAGAACTAAAATAGTGGTCCCTATTGTAGGATGTTTCTTTAAACCCTGATAGTATTTATGAGTGACCCAAGGAAGCACAGACAAAGCGATCGGTGAAGCTTGTTGTTCTACTTGTACCCAGAGTTTGGTCTGCGAGGAAATACATCATGACACCACTCTAGACAAATGTAGAGCCCGATAGTATGAGTGTGTAAGTAGTGTTAAGGGTACAAGTCTCTGCAATGATTTGTTGTATTGGAGCATTATTAAAGGAGACCTGTACCAAGAAACAATGGAATTTGTCTTTCTTGATACCTTCTTCTGAAAAAGCCAGTTGTCTGGCTGGTTATGCTTAATAATTAACTTTAGTGTATTTTGAGGTTCTGACTTAAACAAGTATGTAAAGTAGTTCTGACTTTACTCTAACTTTTCTGGGTCAACAGTGTTCCTCTACCTGTATGACCAAATAAAAAATGTAAATATTTGAATGTCTATAGGCTGACCACCTTAAGCTTTTATAATAAAGGTACAAAAATAATACCTACCCAAAAGGTAGGTATATCAGTAACCATGACTAGTTTAGTAAGAGCAATTTGTTTTCTGTTTAATAAGATGTAGAAATTCAATGACCTGGTATCAAACATCCATTTTCTTGTGATTACATTTTGTGCAGTTTTCGTTTCTTAGCTTGATTACTCTTGTAGAAACCTGCAAAGATTCAGCCGTGATAATTCACAATAAAGCCATGCTGCTGAGCTGAAATTCTAGATAACAGGTTAACTTATTACTGGCAAAGACTTTTAGCCTTTGTTTGCAGAAAATGATGAATAATAGGACATGTTTGATTTGCAACAAAAACTGTTAGAGCTTTTGTTTTGGTTATAGCTTGCTTTTTATTTTCAGAGCGTACTTAAGGCCTGTGCACACTATCAGAAAATTGTACAAAAAATACTGCTTTCGAAGCTTCCGAGAGTTGATTATGACAATTCATGCAAAATTATCCGATGGGACAAGCATGAATATTTTCCTCGTACGATACCAGATTGTACGATTTTCGTTTAATTATTGCAGTTTTCGTCTGTAAATACTATACAAATAAAATGCAACGCATTACATCACTTCTGAATTTGTATTCTGTCATTCGAGAATTTTTGTAACTATCAACCTCTTCATTTTCAATATGGAGACTATCATGCAAAAAAAACAAAATTGGACGATTGTCTCATTGTTTGTACCAGGCATTAGTAGTGTTTTTTGTCACTTTAGAAATGGATCAAATTGACTTTCATTTAATTTCTGATCACAGTTATAATTTAAAGGAGCAGGATGGAAAAAATGTCTTGAACAAAGGAATTCCTAACAGTATATGTGGTTTTCGTTCAGTAAAGACTATTCATTCCAAAACCAAATGTTAAAACAAAATCTTTCGAAAGACAAACAAATGTTTTGAGAATTTTCATACAAATTTTCTTTATTTAAGAATTTATGGTTGAAATTCTATTCATCTATGGGCAGCTTAGGACTCTGAATGACAACCTTGGAGCTCACTGATCGTCCCGTTGCATTGCATATTATATTGAAATACAATGGAAATAAAGGATGCATATGCACATGCAAATAATATTACTGGGATTAACATGTCCTGCAATGAAGATTTTTAAAAGTCTGTCATATCTGATGAATGTTGTGTCATATTTAATAGATTTTGATACTATTGAAACATGATAAAAGGTTACAAGGAAAAATAGTTATGCTTAGTGCACAAAGTCCAATTATGTGACCCAAACAGAGAGCGCAAAAAAGTTCTATGGGGACTTTGCTGTTTGCACTAGTTTGATTACTTAACCCAGTGGGCAAATTGTAATAATCAATAGTAGCCAATCAGAATTCCAATTTACTGCCATAAGTAGGCCATACATTATGCAATTTTCTATCCTTCTACCACTGGTGTAAAGAAAGAAAATTGCTTGATTTCCCTATCAACCTGATGGAGGAATCCCTACCACAGTGCTATTATGTTCTGCCGACGGGGAGCATGGGGGAGCCTTCCCTGCCGGTAGAACACAATGATTAGTGTTGCTGGCTTATAGCCATCGACACTAATCATTCGTGGAAAGATGTCAGGATGGTTGTACACAAGTGGAACAGTGGATTGATTTGTGTACAACCAGGGCGCCCATACATGGATCAAAATTCAGCTAGTCCCTGCAAAACCGGCTGAATTTTGATCCATGTATGGCCAGCTTTAGTAAATTCTCAAAATGAAGCAGGAAGTAGGGAAGCTTTGAAGGAGAGCTTAGCGCACCACAAAGTGATCACATCAAACATAAAGAAACTAAGACCGGCTGAATTAGAAGCTAAACTGTGGTAGAAGTAGAATCCTTCTGGCAGGTGCCAGTTTTTTAAATTTTGGAAGTTGTGAGCTGCCTGTGCTTGCTATGGGAGACTCTAGTGTAAGAGCAAATCTGATTATAGAGATTTTGTCATGGCAGAGACCAAGCCTGTCTGCCTTTCAGAAATTGTTGGGAAACTGTGCTTTAAATAAGCCATCATAAGTGTGTTCATTACCATCCCATGTGTGCCTGTAGTTATCGTCTAAGCACTCTTTACCTGCTTGATTGTGTGACATCTTTTATGGGTGGTCTTGTGCCAACCACCAGTGTATTATTAAGCAGGCAGGCAGGTAGCCAGGATAAAGCATCTGCAAAGTTATTAGAACTTAACCATCAATATTATATGCAATCCTAGCTCCACCACCCTACATGTTTGAAGCAAGTATTAAGATTTATCCAACACATGGTGTGTATAGAAAAGCTGCAGATAATCTGTAAAATAGTTGTTAAAGGCTCAGCTCTTTGTGCTTTTATTTGCTGATTTGCTTCTAGTGGAATCCAATAATGTCACTAGCAAGTGAAAAGGATAACTACATAGTGTCCAACTGTACCTCATTTGGAGGGACTGTCCCTCTTTTGAGACCAAATCCCTATGTTCCCTATGCAGCCTCAGTTACCCCTCCTTTTGGTATGATGTATACATCTCTATACAAAATGTTGCATGTGTTTGCTACAGTGTACTTTCCCCTCAAGGTACCTATAGCCTTGAGATGACAGCTGCATGGTCAGGTTGTTTTCAGATCAGGAGAAATCATTTTAGATATGTTTATTCTAGGGTTGCAACGATACCACTTTTTTAACACCAAGTACGAGTACCCATACTTTTTTGAAAGTACTCGCCGATACCAATTGCCAATACCTATCGCGTAGGTTGTGGGGTGGTTTGGCGGGGGGGTTGTTATGAAGTTGGGCGAGGCTGGGATGAGGGCAAGATGGGAAGTATAGGGGTAAATGAAGGAGGGTAGTTGAGGGTGGGGTGAAATAGGAATTGTGGGGTAGGATAATTTAGAAGAAAAAGGTTGTGCTTGCTGGGGGAAGAGAATGGTTGGGTCATTGAGAGACATGGGGGCAGAGGTGACAGTTGGTGGAGGAAGGAGGTGTGACATAAATGTAAGCGTAGTGTTTTGCCTTAACGAGATGTTACATGATCTGTAGAAGTAATGTAATTGTAGATGTAGTTTAATTCTGGGTTTTTAAAAATATAGTATGCAATCAGTAATGCACATATGTTCTTTCATTAGCATTTGAAAGGAACAGGACCAATTTCTAGGCCAGAGTTGACACCTAGATGCCAATAAAAGTTCCCATAAGAGTAAACATAGATTGCCACCTTTCTGAAGTCTTTAAAGGGACTCTTAGCCAGAGTGGCTACACAAATCAACAGGGGGCATTCACAAGGCCCCGGCCGGTCTGCAAATTTGATTTATATCATCAGATCTGAGGAACCTATTTTATGTCTCATAAAAGCTAAAATATTAGTGGCAGAGAGATGAAAATAATTCCTTTTGATCGTACACATGTTGGGCTACATGTACATGTCGATCTGTATTTATAGCATGTGTAGAATCCTAGAAAAATACACAAAACCGTTATATGGCGCCTGACTGCGGCAGGCAGTGATTGTTACTGTCGCGATCAGACTGATGTGCTGGTATCGGGAATCCTATCCATGACCCAGCAATCAGCGCCATTCTGGGCCAGTCGACTCTGGTAATTTCAGAGCACAAAACATCTTGTGGGCTGAGACAGGAACACCCCCCCCAGGGTTGATTGGCCAAGGGCTAAAGCCTAGCCCACATCCATATTTCAATAAATGGGGTAGCCTGAGATATGGTTCTTCCATGAAGCCAGTTCCAAACTGGGAAGTGCCACATGTTCCAGTATGCTTCTACAAAAGGATAGACTTCAGTAAAGTTTATTTCTGTTTTTATCCCTTTTTATTTTCATAGCAAATTGCCAATTGTGTGTCTTTCTGTATATTTTTTGGTAACTTTTTTTTCTTTGTATGAGCTGCCCACTTTTGGGATATTAAATTATAAAATTATTAAGTGACTTTTGTGTACTAAGCTAGGACTTATAGCTCTGAAGAGGTTGTTGTATTTTAGTACTCATATCTCTGAAGAGGTTGTTGTATTTTAGTGCCTAACTGCTCAGTCTAAGTTACATGCCAATCGGTATGCAGTTGCCCTGTGTGTTGGCAGATTGCATGCAGATTGTAAGCTAACAGATCTGCCAGACAAAGATCTGTGTGTGTGGTGGCTCAGCAGACCAGTCTGTGGACAAACTGTTGGGTGGTGGCAGGCTATCGTTTATTGTGTGCCTGGTGTGTGGTTTTGGGGATAGTGGGAAAAGTGATTCACAACAAGTTTCAAGCTTCTGGAGGAATCCTAGAAGTGTGTAGTAATTGCTAAACTGCGCCCCAACCCTTAGAGTGCACCGGATTGTTGATGTAAGATTCCTATCTGCCTGTGTGTGGTCAGCTAGCTGGATTGGAGTGGAGTCTCCCTTTAGTGGTGGCCAAAGGTAGTGCGGGCTGTGAAAGTACCACAGCCAGTCTTATCTGCTCAGAAGTTCCCCCTTATTCCCTTAGTTCCTCATATACCCCAGTCACGGAACGCACGTCGCGGTTAGCTAGTCGCCGCGGGCGGAATCGTAACCGGAGGCAGCACAGGAGGACACAGTACAGGGCGTTAGGAGGGCGCATTACAGGGCGTTAGAAGGGCGTAGTACAGGGCGTTAGGAGGGCGCAGTACAGGGCATTAGGAGGGCGCAGTACAGGGCATTAGGAGGGCGCAGTACAGGGCATTAGGAGGGCGCAGTACAGGGCATTAGGAGGGCGCAGTACAGGGCATTAGGAGGGCGCAGTACAGGGCATTAGGAGGGTGCAGTACAGGGCGTTAGGGCGCAGTAACAGGGCGCTAGGAGGGTGCAGTAACAGGGCGTTAGGAGGGCGCAGTACCAGGGCGTTAGGAGGGCGCAGTAACAGGGCGTTAGGAGGGCGCAGTACAGGGCGTTAGGATGGCGCAGTACAGGGCGTTAGGAGGGCGCAGTACAGGGCGTTAGGAGGGTGCCGTACAGAGCGTTAGGAGGGTGCCGTACAGAGCGTTAGGAGGGCGCAGTACGGGGCATTAGGAGGGCGCAGTACAGGGTGTTGGGTACAGACAGTCTTTTACATTGACACCATACATCATATACAGACTGTTGTGTGTATAACATATACAGTACAGTGTTGGGGTGCAGACTGGTCTGTATATACTGTGTGGTACTAGTGTATAAGACTGGTCTGTACCCTGCTGACACTGTCCTGTACATACTACACTAACCTGTTTGCAGGACTTTCTTTGCTTTCAGGGACGTTTCCACAGCTGCCTCATGTAGAAATACGTGCTGATGTTGTCCAGCCCCTTGCCTTGGCGACCCATCCACTCTGTTATTTGATAGCGGCCAGCCAGCTCTCTCTCTCTCTCTGTGCATGAACAGGATGGGAGAAGTCATAACATCACCCACCCTCTTCTTGTTTGCAAAGGCAGGAGAGCGGTAGTGCTGCATAATGAAAAAAAAAGACAGCTGGGAAGCAGGAGTGTCAGTGTGGCCAGCTGTCAGCCTGTTCCCACTGTGCTGTGGATTTTCACGCCCTGGCACCGTAAGGCAAGTACTGCTCTGAACCCCACTGCCGGAGTGGAGGAGAAGCAGATGTCCCGCCCCCAACTGAGGTCACTTCCGGTATCGGTTTTCAGCATCGGAGCATTTTCGCGAGTACCGATACTCGTGAAAATGCCTTGTATCGGCAGCGTTACACCAGTATCGGTATCGGTGCATCCCTACTTTATTCTTTCCAATGCTACCAGCTGAATTTTTGAGAATAACTAATGGATAGTTTAGAAAACCTGGACCAATTTCTATTGCTTCCCCCTAAAGTGATGCTGTTGGTAGCCTCTTCCACCTCCTATCTCCATTAGGCCTCGTGCACACTAGACGTTTTTACAGCTGCTGTTTTGAGCTTCAGGCATTTTTTTTTGCAGCCAGTAAACTACCCAGCATGGTATCCTATGCGTCCATGCACACATAGGCTGTTAACAGCATTTTTTGACTGGAAAAAAAAAACAGTGGGTTTTTCAGCTGCAAAAATGTTCTAACTCTAATAAAAGCTTAAAAACTTGGATATTCTGCATTTTATCATTGTTTTTGAGCTATTCTCTTTTGTAGGTGTATAGTTTTGCAAAAAAAATAGCTAAAAATCGCTGAAAAAAGCTACTGCAAAAAAAAGCAAAAAACTCATTCTACAGCTTTCTACAGCTAACGCTACTGACATTTTTATAACGTCCATTGTGCACAAGGCCTTAAAGTGAACGTGTCAGCTTTACAGAGTGTGCTCCTGACAAGTCTATGAAGTGCTCTGCAGCACACCAGACTGCCATTGAAAGTTTGTGACCATTCTAGGTTTGCCTAATTAGCTGATCATATTGAAGCTTTTTGTGATGGATGTTCAGAGTTTATTGGTATTTACTGTAGATAGAATAAAAGTTGCTGGAGAGCTATGAAGCATAATAAATTGTTAGTGTATTGCAGCGAAATGCTAAAGCCAGCATGATGCTTGGTATGTGTTACTGGGGCTATGCCAGTTTAATTGTCCTGTTAAACATTAATGTATGCATTATAACATAACTTGAGAACCACGCTTAAGGCATTCTAGGCATTGCACATTTTTGTGGTGAACAAATAGAAAGTACACTTGAATGCTCATAGTTTATTTAATAAAACTAAATTCTGTTGTATAAATGTAAGGATAACGTGAAATGTAATAAAAATTAAACATAAAGGGGCAGATCCACAAAGGAAGCAGGAAATTTGAAAGTACGCCGGCGTACTTTCAAATTTCCTGCGTCGTATCTTTGGTTTGAATCCTCAAACCAAGATACGACGGCATCTGGGTTAGATCCGACAGGCGTACGGCTTCGTACGCCTTCGGATCTTAGATGCAATACTTTGGCGTCCGCTGGGTGGCGTTCACGTCGTTTTCCGCGTTGGGTATGCAAATTAGCTATTTCCGACGATCCACGAACATACGCGCGGCCGTCGCATTCTCTTACGTCGTCTCTAGTCGGCTTTTTCCGGCGTATAGTTAAAGCTGGTATTTCGTCGCGTATAGCTAGACTTGCCATGTTAAGTATGGCCGTCGTTCCCACGTTTATTTTGAATTTTTTTTTTTTTGCGTAAGTCGTCCGTGAATCGGGATGGACGTAATTCACGTCTATGTTAAAAAAAATGACGTCCTTGCGACATCATTTAGCGCAATGAACGGCAGGAAATTTAGGGACGGCGCATGCGCAGTTCATTCGGCGCGGGGACATGCTTCATTTAAATGAAACACGCCCCCTAATCGCCGGTTTGAATTACGCGCCATTACGCCGCCAGAGATAGACTACGCCGCCGTGACTTACGGCGCAAATTCTTTCAGGATTCGAACCAAGGACAAGTAAGTCACGGCGGCGTAGCGTATCTCAGATACGCTGCCCTGGGGCAGATCTTTGTGGATCTGCCCCAAAGGATTTTGTTGCTGCACTATTTAGCTATACACGTAAAATATAATGCAATATGTATTCTAAACAGAGGAATTCATACAGTATATTCTGCTATAACCACTACTGAGTAGATAAAATGTTCCATTGATCCTGACAATATGGGGTATTGCTTTACTGTATAATGCTATATTATGAATTTGAAAAGATGCATAATATAGATAGTAAAAAGAAACAAAGTTCAAAACTGGGATATATCCATTCACAACATGCTTTGATTGTCTTAGGTCTGCAATAGCTACAGATGTCTAAGAAAGTACTGGATGAAATCAGTGACACAGAGCTTCTAAAATTAGCATGTAATGCCGCGTACACACGATCAGGCTTTTGCCCGGCAAAATCTCAATGGAATTCCATCGGAGAAAAATAGAACATGTTCTATATCTAAACTCGATGGAATTCATCTGAACTTACGATGAAATAACTCAGGTGGGGCTACACACGATCGGAATATCCGATGGAAAAAGTCTTTCTGACTTTTTTCATCGGAAATTTTGATCGTGTGTACAAGGCATTAGAGCAGTGGTTCTCAACCTGGGGGTCAAATGATGATTTTCCAGGGGTCACCAAATCCTGGGCTGTTCCTGAAGTCCATACCGCTCTTCCAGCCTTTTGGGGCCCCACAGCAGGGCTGTCCTTAGAGCTTTAACACTGTACGAGTGGAAGGGGCTCAGGGAGCGCTAAATGTCTTTGGGTTAGGGGCACAAATTACTTGTCTTGCCACGCAAATAATTTTACTGTTAGGGGTCCCCACAAATTTTATTAAGGGGTCACGGGACTATAAGGTTGAGAACCACTGCATTAGAGTAACCATATGCATCTAATAAAAAGAAAAAAAAAATATGTATCTTATACAAAAAAAAAACTACCCTTTTTGTAATCAAACATAAAATTGCCTTTGTGGTACCTTTGTCCAGGTTGCTCACAACATATGTAGAAGCACCTGCATGTCAGCATGTCATAAATGTCACTGGCCATGGTGCACACAGGCATAGCACGTCTCCCACTGATTTACAGTTGCCTTAAAGCAGATGGTATAGGCAAATTATTATGAGTGTCTGCCTTAGGAGATCAGTTGTTGACTTAAATACTGTACTGAAACCAAATTGTTAATAAACTACATGAAAACATTTAGTCCAAGTTGTTAATAGGTTATATTTAGAAATCCTTATCAGTTCTGTCACTGGAATTTATGGAATGAGGAAGGGGAAAAGAGCAGGCATCACCATAATGATACCATTTTACATGTAAGGGCAGAGAGTACAATTACAATGTAATTGAATACAGTAGGAATTTAAAGGGCCCTGCTTGTTTGAGCTTACAATCTAAGAGGGAGGGTCAAGAGATGCAAAAGGTAATAACTGTGGGGGATGAGCTGATTGAGAAAATAAAAGTACAGTTCTTAGGTGGGGGCAGGGTAGGCCTCTCTGAATAGAAGGGTTTTCAGGGATCTAAAAGTGGACAGAGCGAGAGATAGACAGATTGGGGTAAGGAGTTCCAGAGGATGGGAGAGGCTCTGGAGAAGTCATGGAGGCGAGCATGGGAGGAGGTGACAAGGGAGCTAGAGAGCAGGAGGTCTTGGGAGGAATGAAGAGAACATTTTGCTTGGTATTTTAAGACTAGGTTAGTGATGTATCTCGGAGCCTAGTTGCGGATGGCTTTGTAAGTTGTTTTTAGCATTATAAATTTAATTCATTGGGCGAGCCAAAGCCAGTGGAGAAATCGGCAGAGAGCGGTGGCAGACACTGAGCGGTTGGTAAGGTGGATGATTCTGGCAGCAGCATTAAAAATGGACTGAAGGGGGAATAGCCTATGTAAAATAATTATAATCCTTTATATTCAGGTGTCCAACCTTTAGTACGGTACATGGAAGCAATATTTCAATAAAGTTCAATAAGATACTCCCTGGTGCTCTGTTCTCAATGCATGAGCATTAACCCCTCAGTGCCCAGTCCCCAGTCAGTATGTTAACTAATCATCTTCCAGTTCCCCCTTTAATATGTGTTAATCACCACCAGGCCATCTCCTGTGTATTAACGTATAAAAGCCCAGTCTGCAGCTCATATCCATTTACCATTTAGGAGACTAGTCCCCAACCAAGTTCCCAGCCCATAAGCATTAACCCTTCAGAATCCATTCACAAAATGATATGTATACAATCCCTAAGTACCCAGTTCATGTGCATTAACTCCTCACCACCTAATTCTCTCTGCATGTGTTTTAACCCTTCAGTGTCTCCTGCAGTGCCCTGCCACAGCACATGAGCATGAATCCTTAGAGCCCTGACTGCAGTACATTAGCATTAACTGCTTAGCATTCAGTCCCCAGTACATTAACGCTTCAGGGCCCAGTTTCCAGTGCATGCCTTTTAACTCTCTGGCGCCCAGTTCTCAGCCCATATAGATGTATCAGAGATTTCCTGACCTCAGTTCACACTTTTGCTATAATAGCCATCTCAATAAAGTTACACTTTTGCCATAATTCATGTAAATGCAAATTAAACAACTTAAAAAAAACAAAAAAAACATACCTCTTGCACTAAATTACGTCATGCACCCATTTAAAAAATGACCCCATTCACAAACAGGCACACATTTGCTAGTTAATATAAAAAGCAAAAGCAAATGTATGGCTAATGTATATGTTGGCCTTTTGTCCTTTCATTGGCTGGTGGCAAATTTACTTATTAACCCCAGTTGTTAGAAAAAAAACTTTATTTGTCCTGATAATCTTGTGCAAGAGGTGTCTGCTACGTACCTCCCTGTACTATAGGCTAAGCATGACCAATTATATAACGCAATCATTCATATTTAGGGAAGCTTTAAACGTCACTAATGCCTGAGGGCACAAGCCCACCACCCTGTAATGTACAGTATACCTAAATCAAATCTTTAACTTTCTCAGTAATATACCTGACCTAGGATCGGGGGGGCAGGAGGGTTCCTTTAAAGCCCAACTCCATATACGATGCATTTGGTTTTTAAATATGTTCTGCATAAATACTCTTTTTTCCAGCTGACCAGTCACAAGACAAGCATGGAATTCTTCTTTGGCTGGTTTCACACATTTTTGTGTGCATTTCATGCATTTGCACATTGTTTTTCAACAATTATGTATTTTTATGCTCTGCATTTGTCATTAATAGGCACATCAGTACATTAGAAAATTGGCAAAACACATCAGTGCATTGCAAAGATATGAGCTAACACCACTTAAAACAATGGTTAACCTGTTCACATGTGTTGACATACATTAAATGCATACGTGTGAAGTGACCCTACAACATCCTCTGTCATTCTGCGTTGGGCCCTCCCTAATGCTGCCGAGAGTGCCACTTAGTGACATGAGCACTGTACAATGTACACTGTACAGAAAAACTGGTTAAATTATGCCTGGGATCATGCAACCTAGAAGAAGACTAGCAATGCTGAGAAAAGTGTCCATGGGAAATGGCACTGGAAAAAAATGTGTATATTGTAGTAAAGGTTGCATTTTTTTATGTACTTGGCCAATAAAGAAAAGAAAACTGGTAACTGGCCGATACATAGCACCATCCACCTACTCCATGGTACTATATTAAATCAGGAGATTTTTAAGTACCGAAATTTGACGCCATTCCACAAGGTATCTATTTACTTAGCCTAACATCATCTTTTATAGTATACAAAAAATCGGGCTAATTTTAGGGGTTCTGAGTAATTTTATAGCAAAATAATGTTGATTTTGGAGAGAAGTGTCAGAATTGGCAAGTGGTTAATTACCATAAGTAATATACACATAATTATTATATATTGTTTTTAAGGTAATTTACTATACTTTCGAAAACTGTACTCCAGCAGGCGGTTTAATGGACAAATTACTGAAGTTTGAAGTTATAACTTCAAACCAGTAATTTCACAGTAAATAGATAAATAATAAATGATTGTTATATCACATAGCATAATCATACTGTATATGATTTAGCTTGATTAAAACAGTACCTTTTCATCAGGTAGCAGATTCTTATTCTCCCTCTTAACTGTGTAAGAAAAACATGGGATTATGGGTAAATCTTATACCCATTAACCCATGCTTTGTCCTTCTAGTTAAGAGGTCTGAGCTGGAAGGGAGCATGTGTCTTTTAGACACATGCCGCCTTCTATGACACTGCAGTGAAAGGACAGCCTCCACGGCAGCATTTTTACTGGACAGCTTGTTCCAATGGTGCTTTACCATTGGTCCAAGGCTTCAAGCTGTCCATTAAGCTCAGTGCTTCTGAAAATAAGTGAGGCACTGTGAGCTCAACCTCTGTCTTCTGCAGAGTGTGCCAGCTTGTATTTAAACTGACCGCTCTGTATGTAGCTTCTGACAGGCTGCACAAGAAGCCCTGTATCTCCGGAGCTATGGGTGGCAGGAACCACAAATGACCAGTGATGGAGTAGGACTTAACCACTTCCTTACTGGGCACTTAAACCCCCTTCCTGCCCAGAGGACTTTTTGCGATTCGGCACTGCGTCGCTTTAACTGACAATTGCGCGGTCGTGCGACGTGGCTCCCAAACAAAATTGACGTCCTTTTTTTCCCACAAATAGAGCTTTCTTTTGATGGTATTTGATCACCTCTGCGGTTTTTATTTTTTGCGCTATAAACAAAAATTGAGCGACAATTTTGAAAAAAATAAATATTTTTTACTTGTTGCTATAATAAATAGCTCAATTTAAAAAAATGTTTTATCCTCAGTCTAGGCCGATACGTATTCTACATATTTTTAGTAAAAAAAAAAAAAAATGCGCTAAAGTTATTGCGCCTACAAAATAAGGGACAGAATTATTATTTTTTATTATTATTTTTTTTAACTAGTAATGGCGGCGATCTGCAATTTTTATTGCGACTGCGACATTATGGCGGACACATCGGACACTTTTGACACATTTTTGGCACCATTCACATTTATACTGCAATCAGTGCTATAAATATGCACTAATTACTGTATAAATGTGACTGGCAGGGAAGGGGTTAACACTAGGGGGTGAGGAAGGGGTTAAATGTATTCCCTATATAGTGTTCTAACTGTGGGGGAAGGGGGGTGACTGGGGGAGGTGACAGATCTGTGTCTCTATGTACAAGAGACACAGATCGGTCTCCTCTCTCCCTGACAGCACCGCTGTCTGTGAGAGCCGGCAATGAGAAATTATCTCATATGAGATCATCTCTCATTGGCCGCACAGATTGCCTAGCAAACGGCCACTCCGATTGGCCGTTCACGGCGATCTGTGATTGGCTGTGTCCAAGGGACACGGCCAGCACAGAAGTTCCCCCGCTGCGCGCTCGGGAGCGCGCGCGGGGAACGCGGAAAGGGGCGGCCGTAAAAACACGGAGCCCCAGAGAAGTAGAACCACCCTGCGGCCGTATATAGTCGTACGGCCGTCGGGAAGTGGTTAAGCTACCTACCCCCCCAAACCCCAGGTCACCAAGCTACAACCTTTGAAGCTCGATCTTCTTTTTTTTTTTTTTTTTTGTTCATGGAAGGTGAGGCTCTAAAGTTCCACCTTAACTGAAAGCTAGCAAAGGGTTGGGTCTGCAATTAATAATGGTAATAATGTGCTATGTAAGGGTTAAGGTTAAAGATTAAACAAATGAAGAACAATGTCAATGCTTTGTGCACAATACTTGTGCAGTGAGCCTCCAGAGTCTGCAGATCCCCCTCCAGCTTTTTCCTCTTACAGTATTCGTCTATTTTTATGATTGCTGAGGAAAGGCTGTTATAAGGATCCCAGTATCATTCTTAATTTCTTTTGAATGGTGCAGGTCTCTTCTATTCTTCATACAATTTTCTTGCCATTCTCCTCTTGATTGATAGGATTTTCCCTGTGCACCCACAATTTTTTTGATTGGTCAGCTCTAACTGGAAGCACACAATGTACATTTTGTCAGCCAAAATAAGACCTGCCAATGCCACTTGGAGGTAATGTGACAGCTGTTTAGCAGCTCTTCTCAGGCTTTGTACAAAAGGTGACAGTTTGAGTCTCGGTTACTTAAAACGGAAATCGCGCTGGTAGATCCAATATTAGCAGCTGACAAGAAACAAGTAGACAAATTGTATACAAATATAAATTCAGATTGCCGCGCTTATAGTGACAACCGGAAATTCATACAAGTGAGCCATCGTGTCAAAATGAAATAGAAATAAAATATGAATGACAGTCCCAAATATATCCAAGTCTAAATCCAACGCTGTGATAATGAAACAAATCTTGAGTGGTCCAATGCTTGCAACACCAAGTGCACCATCACCTCAGATTAAGAGGAGTCTTAACGGAACCTTTGGATTTTTTATGTATAAAGAATCAACTAGGCATGTAAGTTAAACTCATCAGCATAAATTCGATAAGGTGTTGCAGGCTTGGTTTATCATCCTCCTTTACAGTGGGGTAGCCTCTTTGTACCATATATTCGTTTCCTAGCCTGGTATTCCTAAATGCAGCTATTCTTACTATATAACCAACCCTATAGCCGAGTGGATGAAGGATTGTGAGCTATACGGAGCAATGTCAACATGGTAGATACTGGAGTGAATGTTGAAAACTTTTATTATGTCCTCTATCTCACCAATTCAGATTTTCTCCATATGCCCAGAGGGGTTTTAGTTGTTTCTGTATGTAGTCCTTATGTCTTTCTGTGTTGATTTATTTTGCAATTGCACCACATTTTACTTTTGACATCTGATATACTCGCATACCGGTAGATATTTGGGTACAAGGGGGATGAGGTTGCACAGGAAGGGGGAGGGAGGGGTGGTTGTTTTAGTTGGTAGTATAGATGGCCTTGTTATCTTAGGACATAGGTTCATGGTTGTACTATCTGCTTTCCCTGCAAGGCCTAATTGTTTTGCCGGTATTGTATTGTGTGTTTATTATATTTCTTACTCTCCAACAAAATTCTTAATAAATAGATATTTTCCAAAAAATACAAACAAAACTCTCATCAGCATGGGATCCAGTTAATACACCATCTCCAGTAGACCTGATATCACCTCCAAATCTCTAGATAAGATCGGCTTAGTATCCCATCCAGTGGCCCAGAATGGTTCACCATACCGTGAAAGTAAATCGGGGACACTCACATAGTGTAAAATTGTATAAATCTTTAATTGTATTAAAAGTGAATCAAACTATCCACAAAGTTAAGAAATACAAGTGCTTGAAAACACCATTCCTGGGAATCGATCCAAACGCTTTCTGGTACGAGTGAGCGTACTGATGTCACAAGCATAAGCTTCACCCTACATGCTTCATCACATCTGACATCATTGGGGGCACGAACTCCATGCCAGTCATCACATTTATATATACTCTCTTCAAGGGGGGAAACCCTGCTTCAGAATGGGTCAATCCAAGTTTCGTTCTGATTTCAAAATGGCAAATCACATACCATGTTCATAAAAGCAAAACCAAGCCTATTCTTGGTGAAGCTAAAACAGAAGCATACTTCCATAAAGCATGTATACTAACGAGTCAATACAAGCCTCATTTTGTTTGTAAAATGGGCAGATCGCTTCCCACATCAAAAAAACATGCAAGACCAGACTCTTTTTTGTAAAACCAAAAGTAGAAGCCTGTATTCGCAGGATGAATGGCCAGGCCTGTATATGAATGTGAAACCAGAAAACCGATGGCTAAGCCTCGATCTGGATGAAAGCTGGGACTCACTTTTCAACTAAGAATCCAATCCACATACATTAAAAAAAAAAAGTTAAATAAAAGGTATAAGAGGCTGAAAAAATGTAGGAGCCCACTCTTCCCTGGAAATTATCATTTTTTTAAATAAAAACAGATCTTTAAATGAAAACACGTTGGGTGTCCCATTATAAATAGATCACATGGGGTTATACAAGCACAATATAAAAATCAAATGTTCCTCCAGATATTCTATCTAGTAAAATGTGCAACATCATATATCCTTATTTGTTAAAAAAATGTGTATTGTTTCATATATATATATATAAAACAATACGCAATTAGTAAGGGGGGAATCTACTTGGGTTCGATGTGAAAATGTATTCGGGCCATTGTCAAATAAAAAAGGTCATGGAGAGCTAGGCACTGATGGGAGGGACATGTACCAATGCAAAAAATAAAATACTGTTTGGCAGGGAGAAAGTCTACATTTGAGACATGTAGGTACTATGGAAGGTACTTAGTTTAGTGTACTATGTTATCTAAGGAATGACTAAAAATATATATATATATATATATATATATATATATATATATATATATATATATATATATATATATATATATATATATATATATATAAAACTCAACGTGTGTGTGTGTGTGTGTGTGTATGTATGTATGTATGTATGTATGTATGTTCCAGCATCACGTCCAAACGGCTAAAGATATTAACATGAAACTTGGCACACATGTTACTTATATGTCAGCAACAAACATAGGATAGGTGGTTTAACCCTTACCCACCCCCATTTGCCATGGTCAGGGTTTTCCTTTAAAGTCCCATTCAACTCTATGGGAAATACATGTAACTTCCAAACGACTGTAGATATTTCGATAACACTTGGTCACATGTTACTTATATGTCCACTTAAACTATAGGATAATTAATTTATCCCTTAACTACCCCCATTTGTGAGGGTCGGGGTTTTTGTTTAAAGTCCCATGCAAATCAATGGGAAATGTATGTTCCCACATAACTTCTGTACGCCTGGAGATATTTCAAAAATACCTGGTACACATATTACTTATATGCCAAATAAAAATAGATGACAGTTAAATTAACCCTTACCTACACCCTTATATAAAAGATGGGTATATTTATATTACTATGATTTTCCTCCCCAAAAGGTTAAGATAGGAAGACCGGGCAACGCCGGGTATTCAGCTAGTATATATATATATATTGCTACAATGTAGTAGTTAGTGTACAGCTTGTATAACAGTGTAAATTTGCTGTCCCCTCAAAATAACTCAACACAGCCATTAATGTCTAAATCGCTGGTATATGTAGCACTACCCCTGTAGGGGTTGCAAATGATAGGGTTTCCCACTGCTGCAGAGTCAGGCACACAACAGCTTCAGCTTTAATCTGAACACAGTGAACAGTCTTTGAGCTTTGTTTTGTGTTTTTATTAGTGGGTAATAACTTGGATGGGGATAGGAATTATGGGATGCCGAACTTGAAAGTAACAAAACCATGGACAACTTCCTTCCTATTTACAGCTCCAAATGATTCTTTTTTTTTTTTTTTGTTACTCTGTACTATTAGTGGCACTAATATGCAGCATGGACTGTGGCAGTATGTTTTTTTTTTTTTTTTACAATGCTTTCTTTTTTTTGGGGGGGGGGGGCAGGGAGTGGACGGTGTCAAGGTGTTTTTTCTTTTCTTTTTTATTCTTCTTACAATTTAACCTTTTCAATATTTATTTATTACAATTCTTTTTTTTTTGCCCTTTTGGGGGGGTGGCTTTGCTGAGTTCTCAGGGGTCTTAACAGACCCCTGACATCTCCCTTTTGAGATGGGGAAAGGGACTGAGGGCACAGATTCCCGAAGTCCCTTTCTTCGTAGCCTTAGCTGCACTGAAGATGAATGGAGAGGAGACAGAGACTCCTCTCCATTCATAAACTGAAGCATTGTATACACAGTTTACGATGCTCAGGGACAGCTATGAATGAACAGAGTCAATGATCACTGACTCTGTCCATTCCGAAAGGGAAGGAGCTGGTAAATTACATATTTACCTGCTCCTTCCTCCGCTCTCCTTCCTGACAGATTGCACATGGAGGGGGGGCAAGAAGCACATAGAAAGACTGGAGCATGGAGGGGGACTGGATGAGGATATGGGAGATAGTCAAGGACGATTGGTGCAGCGCTGGTGGGGGATTAAAATCACTGATCCCCTGTATACATTTCAATAAAGCAACTGAAAGCAGGGGGGGGGAGAGGAGTAGAAGCAGCTGTTAGATGCTTTATTGAAATGTACACAGGGAGATCTGTGATTGTAACATCCCAAAGTGCCGCACCGATCGTCCCTGACTGTCCAGGTATCAGATTAGGCTTCTACTCGGTATCGGTGCAACCCTAGTCCCAACTCTACCACTGCAGGAAATGCTAACCCACCTGGCTGCTTCTTCACCAGTCTACCCAACAGAGAGACCTGCTACATGTTGCAGTCCCCCCTCTTGTGGGTCTCTGCACCATGCTGTAGTACTCGCACTGTCCTGCTTGCTCTTGTGGCCTCTCAGGGAAGACTATTTTCAATCTTCTTCTGTTGTCAGGATCCTCCCCGGCCAGAGATAGCGCCCTTCCCTGGTAGGGGTCCCTTTAGGAACTGTACTGGCCTGCATACTTTGGGATGAATTAGAGTGGAGACTGCGAGCCAGGCCTTTTCATCCAACACCAAAAACAATTGTCCGATGAAGCATACACACAGTCGGATTGTCCAATAAACACGTCCGTCGGACCATTGTCAAAAAGTCAGATCGTGTGTATGGGCCTTACGACATACTTTGTTGGCCTGCCTGTTGCAGGTTACTTTGATGTCTGTAAAGCACTACAAAATGTCCCTTCCTAAACGCCTTCTTAGTGCAGCTAAGGCCTGTATACCAGCTACTGTATGTGGAAGAAATCCTCGCCACCTACTTTTGAGCAATGGCTGGACCGAGTATCTGACATACAGTTGATGAAGCAGCTAACGTCTGATTTGAGAGAACAAACAGAAAAACATTTCAAAAGCTGGACCCCCTGGTTCATTTATGTGGACTCTGAGAGCTTGAGAGCTGACACATAGACTGGACCCTTGGATGATAAACTGTGGGAGCTTCCCCATTCTCATGCCCACCCCTCCCCCTCTCCCGCTTTCCCTTAGGCCTCGTACACACGATAGATTAACCAGAGGACAACGGTCTGATGCACCGTTTTCATTGGTCAAAACCGATCGTGTGTGGGCCCCATAGGTTATTTAACCATCGGTTAAAAAAAAGCCAACTTGCTTTAAATTTAACCGATGGATTCCTAACCGATAGGTCAAAACCGATCGTTAGTAGGCACAACCATCGGTTAAAAATCCATGCATGCTCAAAATCAAGTCGACGCATGCTTGGAAGCATTGAACTTAGTTTTTTCAGCACGACGTTGTGTTTTACATCACCGCGTTCTGACACGATCGGTTATTTAACCAATGGTGTGTGGGCGCGATGGACCATCAGTCAGCTTCATCGGTGAACCGATGACAATGGTCCTTCAGACCGTTCTCATCGGATGAACTGATCGTGTGTACGAGGTTTTACTTCTCTCCCTTTTTTTTCTCTTCTTGTCTTATCCCACCCCAGCCACTTTCTTATATGTGTACCCTTCCTTCCCACAAGAGAAAACAGAAAATGTCAGATGGAACAACAGTTGGATTAAATTAACCTCTTTCTTTACTATGCAAAACACAAATCTCAATGTAATTTTGTAGGCGCCTTTGATACCTAATGTATACCCCTTAAGGACAATGTATGATATGTCTACTACCGTTATGTTATTTCCTGTAACTATCTGCTCTGCTCTAATGGTAATTCAAAAAAAAAAAAACACAATGTGAAGCTATTTACAGTACCTTGTGCAGTATAAAAAAATAACATTAATAGTTGACTGAGCAGAGATGAGATCTAGGGTGACATTTTGACAGGTCCCTGGTCTGACAGTCACTGTGCAGCAGTTTGTGCATGTTAACTCTGCTGAAGAGGCAAAGCTGCTGTAAGGCTCAGGTTAAAAAGGTGTCCTTTGTACATCAATATTATCAGTGCACTTAACAATCCAATGTGGATTTGTGACAAGTTTCTATTTAGTTTCATCATAGATAAAGAAATCCTTCCAAATAATAGGAGGTCACTGCAGAGTAGCAGAATGGTCACAGCTAGAAAATGAGTCCACCATATGCTTGTGTACTTGAGCTGGCAATTATAGGCTAACGCACTACATACATACATTTCATCTAAGCTGAGTGAATTGAAAGAGGTTATTATCGGATGAAACTGTCTATAGGCCCTGCGCAGTATAGTCTACATGACAAAAGATAACATTTTAAGGAATATGAATCCATATTTATATATGTATTTATACACACACACATAAGTGTGTTTAATATACAGTATATAAATGCAATTATTATCATTTATTATTGAAAATATGAATCTGATTTGGAATTGCTGATTTATTCCTCATTGATTCATGTGACGTGTGAATTTTAATGAGCCTCTCACTTTACACCTGTGCATTTTTTACCTCCGACTCTGCTTGTTGGTTTGTACATATCCCAATAATGTTTAAAGTCAGACAATTTGCTGCATACTATGTATAGTTAAGTATAGATTGTTGCTTGTTCAGTTTAAATTCTGCAGTAAGTCATCTTCTTTCTGTAGTTATTAGGCAGTCCTTGCAGGGATTAAACATACATCTACTGTCTTCAGTGCCACAGGGGCTGAGCTGCTTATTGCCTAGCTATGCATCACCAGACTCTCTGGCATAGGGGCAGACTAATCCCATTACCCAGGGATTTCTTGCACTGCTTTCCTGTGCCAAGCACACAATATGTTATCAGGTATCTACTGGGAGCTTGGGAGCTATGTGTAAAAATCCGAACAGAGATTCAGCCAGTGAGCTGTTAACCTACTTGTTTACATATATAGATACGTGTACTATTCTAGTCACAGAATATTTAATTCTTTATTTAAATAAATAATTTACTTCTGCATTTTTCATCACTCCCAGGCATTCTGCAAATTTTTGAGGACAGGCACTTGGGCTTATTTATGAAAACAGGAGCAGTAAAAAATAGTTATAGCAAGCAATCAGATTTGATTTCCCCTTTCCTAGAGAATAAGAAGTGAAATTTTGTTTGTCAGGTCAGCAATCCAATTCTTCCTTTACTTCACGTTTCATATATCGGCTAGATTATTGAGGGTTATATAAGTTATAAACCCCATTCAAATGCTCAAGACTATCTACTTGCATCCGAGGTATACATCTTAAAAGTAAAACAGTGATCACCAGTGGTCAACCCTGTATCATTCCTGGCTAGGGAGGATGTTTCTTTATAAAATGGACATTCTACCCTGCTTCTTGTACATTTTTTTAGACTTTGCTTATACATGTCCCTCTTTTGTTCTTTCGATCAGTGAAAATCGTGTTGCTTGCCCACCTAATGCTACGCCAAGATATTATGGTCAAAATAAAAACCGAGGGTGGCGTGGGCTTCCTGCACCTTGAGCTTTACTATATAGCAGCAGTCCTAGTAGAACCCTTGCTTGGTTCTCCCATGTATCAAGCAGGGTACTTCATCTGTTCCCTTGACGTCCCTACTTTGGATTTACCCCACATTACACCCATCCCTTCAATCTCTTACGTTCTTAATAGCATTTCTGCTACAAGTTTGGGACCTTGCTGTTTGGGTCGATTGCTACAGTATTTGCAACAGATAAACACTTTTACTCAAAGCTTTCCATGACTGGACCACTCCATAGGGATCTGAGGCCCTTTGAAACTCTTCATGAATTGGGTTGTCTTCACATAGTCTCGGTTATACAATGTCTTGCTGTCCCATGCCTTTTCAAAATGCTCCTTTTACACTTGAGACTGGGAGAGGGAACTGGAATACCCCACTAAGAGAGACTGGTACACACCCTTCCTCTTAAATTCTAAAATGAATATTGCCAGCCACACCCAGGAGAGGAATTTTGAACTCCTCATTGGATGGTATAGAAGCCCAGGTGCCTTACACAAGATCATCTCTTTATTCTCTGACTGGTGCTGGCAATGTGGAAAATCATAGGATAAACCATTACATTTATGGCGGACCTGTTCTCACATTAGGTCCTTTTGGAACACCATCTTTAGTTTGTGCCATTAAATCACTAGTCGTACCTGGCCAGAAAACCCAGAAGTGGCACCAATCTGTTATACTAGGGTCCATTTCTGGGCTCAAAAAAAGGTATTCTCTGACTGTTCCGGTCTGTAACATGTGCACTTATAAACAGACATTGAAAAGAGACAACCATGCCTACCATTAGCAAATAGGTAGAGGAACTTAATTCAATTGAGGATGAAGGGGTTAACTGCTAGCATAGACAATAGGCATCTGAAAATGGTGCCATTGTGGTACTCTTGATCGACTTTTCTATTATTTTCCAAATTTCAATCCTTTCTTTGACAACTCACAGAAGCTCAGTTGTGCTGCTGGTGGTTCCTGCATCATCTCAGTTGAGAGTTCTCTTCTGTACTGTTCTTTTCTACAATTTCCTCTTTAATCTGTTTCTCTGTTCAAGGCACTGGTTCCACACATGCTTAGGTCCTAATATCATTGGTACAGTGACTAGACCTGCACCCTGTTGGTGTATGATACATACAATGTCTTGATGAGGCATCAATGCCAGAGTATACAATGGACTATTTATGCTGTGAACATATTAATTGGTGGACTTCTATTAATGTACCAAAGTGCCTATTTCTCTGTTCCTGTAATTCTAGCTAAATGTAAAACCTGTGTGTTTGTTTGTGTTGGCAAAGCTACTAAAACCTTATTCTGTAAAATAAAACGTGATCACATTTTTACTTTGACTTTAAAGTAAACCCAAGAGCATGCCAACTTGGGGGCATGCTTGTGTTTTACTTGTTTTATTGCTTGCGTGAAAAGATTTTGGAAACCACCAGGAATTCATCCACTCACCCATATATGTAGAGGTTGGGCTCAGTGGCTAAATAACATAGAAAAAACCTATGCCAAACAAAGCTAGGTATAGAAAAGTGCCACTACATAGAGCCTCTGAGATATAGTGTCTGAAAAAATATATTAAATGTGATTATCAAAAATGGAATTTATTGAAAAATTAATACAATGAACCAAATACAATTTATAAAATCATCGATTCTCACTGGAAATCCCCCCATCCGCCAACAACAGCGCTCTGGCTTAGGAAGGTGGACGAGATCAGCTTCATGGAAGATCTAGTCCTATCCGGCCAACAAAGACAGGAAGCATATACCAAAATCTGGCAGATCTGGAATGTGTTTAAATATTCGGAAGAGGGACAGTCCTTGAGAGAGCAGGACTGACCTCAGCCTTGAGACATGAGAAACATTAATAATGTACAGACCCTCAGAAACCCACTATGTAACTAACGCCCGTAGAGGGCGCTTTGGGACACCCCTGCCTGCGCAGCACCCCCCCCCCCCCCCCTCCCTCTCTTCTCCCCTCTTTTCCCTATACTTCTCCCTATCTCTCCCCCTTCACCCCCACTAAGCTTACACCCCATTCCCTTACAGAAAACTCGGAAAATAGAGGAGGAGGCTGGTTCTCCCGGGCCTTTAATCTTGATCCACGTCCACATATAGACGGATACGCCCACTAAAAAGGGGGGAAAAAAAAAAAAAAAAAAAAAAAAAAACATCAGAGATCACCTGTCGGGACTACCCAGAGTAGACTATGAGGGAATAGATATGGTTCCCAGGCTTTTAGGCTCCTGTTGCCATCCTCGGAAGGCAGGGACCCTACAGAGACCAGTTACTGATAAGAGCCGAATGAGACGCCTTACCGTTATGTTGTCTTACTATCGCCCTATGTTCATGTATTGATACTGATGACTCTGTTGGACTGTATGTATATGCTGTGGTCCGGCTCGGACCGGCCCCTCCGCTTCTTTACAAATAAAAAATTTTGAAAAAAAAATCATCGATTCTTCACCAAACACCTTCCATAGACCACGTTGTCTGGGGACAAATGGACAAACAAACAAGATGTCTGGACACGTCACATTGAAACAAAAATCTCCTGCGCTCTGGTGTTTCGCCAAACCCGGGTGGAAGTGTAGTCTTACGGTAAAGTCTAAGATCACCACTTAGGCTTTGAGGAAGGGGGTACGCCCCGGAAACACTTTAGCCCTCCATTGGTCTGTGGTTCCACTGGCAGGTGCTGTGAGGTCCAGTTCCTAGCTGTCTGAAAAGTGCCTACTTGAGCTTTGTTTGTGAGTAAGACCATTGTTTTTATTCTGTTTTTAATAAAATTTAAGTGATAATGCACTAGGTCGGTGCGCCCTCCCTTCTTTTCTTTTTCTTTTGAACATGTCACATGCATCTGCAATGTAGACCCTATACATGCACTGCAAAAAGCAAAATACCAAAATTGTGGAGACACTGCCAGAGCCACACAGTCCTGTTATGGATATAGCAAAAAAAAAAAGGCAGATGCAAAATTCAAAAATCCCAGGGGCTGTGGTATGTGGCTGGGATACACACGGGATGGCACACTGTACAGGAAGCCTGATGCTGGATGGTAATGGATAAACCATACACGCTTATAAGAGGAAAAACTGAAAATATTGTGTTTGTTGACAGCATAGAAAGTCACTCATTAAGCAAAAATCCATTCCCAGTATGAGCACAGTTAGCAAAGATGACCATCTAGAGCATATAGTACCTTAATTTGGTATGTAAGATGTAAAGCTCTGTTGATGGAACCAAGTAGTTGGCTTCATCGTCAGCTGGAATATGGATAGCTGTGATGTTCCATAGCCGTGATAGCTGAGAATGGAAGATCCCTTCAAATACGGCCGTTTTTTCAGACACTATATCTCCAAGTCCAAGGTCTTATCCTACATGCTTGCTCCACCATTAACTCATTAGGTAATGAGGCCAGAATCTGGACATCAGCTCTGTAGCTTGCGCTTTGAAAAACAAGTTAGCTGTGTTGGCTCCTATACTTTTATCCTCACAGGTTGCCTTTAATGAGATCTCTGTTAAAGAATATGTTGCCCCAATATTTCATATTCCTAATATGTGCCTATTGCCAGGTTGATGAAAAACTTTAAAACTACTCAGAAATTTTGACTTTTGGCCTGTCTGAATAGCCAGAGATTTGGCTATGAAATTAAGGTTTAGGCGACTGCTTTATGTATGTACAGGTACCTCCTACATGCCAGCTCCTAATACTTGGAACAGTCGCCCCCCCCCCCTTCCTCGACAACCAAGATCTTTGAACACAAATGTTACCCTCTTTTTTTTTATGCCGTGTCCTTTACTGGATTTTAGTTACGGTATATGTTGACCGGTCAGGTGTTTGTGATTTAGTATTGGTGGTTTAGCATTACAGTATCTGCATATGACAACCTCTTCATTAGCACAAAATATACTGTACTCCTATTTAAATTGCCAATGTACCCAGAACCCTATTGTTACTGTTATAAATCACAGCTCTGACATTAATGACTTGGAAAGCTCAGTTCATCAAAGCTCACGGCTCTCGCAGGTAGATGTGGTAACAGCAAAGACCTTAGTAAATGTAAGAAAACAATATTTTATTTCTAAACTGATACATTTTGCTTTGTGCCTTCTTGCCTGCCCTCCTTTTTATTGTAAAAGCTGTTGCATGGCAACGTAAAGCTTAAAAATGTTAAGCCATCAGAATTGAATTGCATTGTGAATATGCAAAGGTTCAATTTGGATGAAACTAACTTCCACATAGTAATACCAAAATGAAATATGCACATGTGTGTGTGCATGTATGTATGTGTGTGTATGTATATGTAGCATTACCCTCATTGGAGCTGCTGGATTTTTTGGGCGGCGTGTTACCTCGTGGCTCCTCCAAATTCTCTAGGGGCGAGTGATGCGTATGTGCATAAACAGAAGTAAAGGAATGTCCAGACAGGTGCTCTTTTGCTGTGCTCTTTATTACCCAGCCAGGCAAAAACATTAAACTTGTGGTGAGGAGTGTAAAGTTGAAAGGAGAAAGAATAGCAGATTCAGGCGTAATGATAGGAAACAGTCCTGCTCCCAAACGTAACACTTCTCTTACCCACTCCCGCCGGAGTGGGTGCAGTGTACACGGACAGGCCTCTCTCACTGACCTGGCAGCTGGAGTATCACTTGGACAATGATAGGAATAAGTCTCTGCCACAGACCCTCCTTGGTGAACTTGAACTTGGGAGAAAGTCTCTGCCACAGACCCCTCTCAAAGAGCCTCAGAAGATACCTCTGCCACAGGTCCCCTCTGGGTTGGATTATTGGAGATATGCCTCCTTACTTGAGTTATGTCTGGATCTCCTTCAACTTGTAGCCCAGGTACCGACTGACAGGTGATCAGTCCTGCAGTGTCCGGCTACCTGTGATCCCTGGTGGTTTCGTCCAAGTCCTATTGGACCGCCAGCCTCTCAATGGCGCTCCTCAGACCGACTCCCCCACCGAACAGCACCCAGCTTGGGATCTTCAAAAGAGGGAACCCAGACGCTCACTGGATCCCCATTGCTGGTTCAGATGCTCCAACATGGCCCCCGCAGCCAGGAATACCATGTGGCACGTACGCCCTGGCCAGGTAGGCCATAGCGCCGGGCGCCGTGATGTGGCCACCCTAAAGGTGGATGCCACACTGGACGAAGAAGACCCAAAACCAATGGCGTCTGTCCCATAAATACCCCTCCCCAGCATGCACAGCGAGGACAAACCCTCATGATTGGCTGCTGGGAAGAGCACCCAAACCTTGACTCCACTGCTGCCACCTACTGTACCGAGGTTGGAAGAACACCCCAGCACAGCAGAATGGGCTCACAGCACAGCCACGCTACGACAGAGACCGCAATTTGCTACTAACAATCTGGATCAGAGTTTAACTACACTCTGATCTATACTTAAATTTGACTAGCACCCATACCATAAAGAACATGGGCGCTACATATATATATATATACACATATATATATATACACACACACACAGTATCTCACATTTTTGTAAATATTTTATTATCTAACAACACTTAAGAAAGAACACTTTGCTACAATGTAAAGTAGTGAGTGTACAGCTTGTATAACAGTGTCAATTTACTGTCCCCTCAAAATATCAACACACAGCCATTAAGGTCTAAACTGCTGACAACAATAGTGAGTACACCCCTAAGTGAAAATGTCCAAATTGGGCCCAAAGTCTTAATATTTTGTGTGACCACCATTATTTTCCAGCACTGCCTTAACCCTCTTGGGCATGGAGGTTCACCAGAGCTTCATCATGTTTGTCTTGCTTGGACTGTAGTTGCTGTGCAGCAGTTATTTATCAGTTAGAAGGGGATATTTGATTTGCTTCTATTTAACCTTACTTGGCCTGGAGTACCAGGTACAAAAAACAAGCAGCACTTGCCGCTTTATTATTTCTATATCTTAGGTGCTAAATTTGTTGCCACTCTCCCAGGGGAGAGCCTACTTTTTCCACTAGAATAAATTGGTTTTGCAGGGTCTATTCATATTACACTCTGCAGACACCCTTCATTTCATCAGAATGCAGCACACAGTATTACTTAATGTGCTTTGAGCCCTTTAACCTTGTAAACTTTCTGTTTGTGCACTGAGAGATTGTGCATGTTGTCTGTCAACTAGGCTTCTCTGTCCAGTCAGAACATAAAACCCAAGCATGATATTGGCAAAAATTATTCTATTTGCTTTTGGATTGAGCAGCAAACTGCTGCAATGTCACAAATACTCATTAGTGTTTTTACCTGCAGAAAGCAACTTTCTCACAACTTCGCATCATCCATTTTTACACAGTTGCCAAAAAAGCGGGGAGTCATTGGATGACAGACTTCCATTTGCCTGGTCACAAACCTACACTCTTCCTTGGGGTTTGAATATCATTTCCAGGTTAATTAGTGATATATTTGTTCCAGGCTGCATCTCTTCAATGTTCATATTGCTGGGGACTAATGTTTTTTAACAGCTATTCCAAAGTATACCTTGTGCCATTTGCCCATTACAAGGTCTCGGAACTCGCGAGTTAACAAATGTTGTTGAAGTAGTTGTATTTTGTTAGAACTTTGGACACTAGGAACTGTTTAAAAGGAAAGGATACTATATTTTAAGGGAATGCTTGTTTGAAGACATTAGCATTCTTTTACATGCATTTTATAGCATTTTTTACAAGCTTGCTCTTTTCATGTTTTTCATGTTTAGTGCAATTACTCCTCTCTGTTTTAGCCATCAAGATAGGATATCAAATCTCAAGTAATCAGCCGTCTTATAGACATACATCATGAGTGGAGGGCTCAACTCAACTCAAAGTACACAGTTGTATAGCACTTAAAGCGGGGGTTCACCCTATAAACCCCAAAAAAAAAATTCTTCTACCATAAAATCAGGCATTGTAGCGCGAGCTACAGTATGCCTGTCCCGATTTTTTTATCCCCGTACTCACCGTGTACTCGTACATCGAAGATACCGACTCCCCTCGGGGAATGGGCGTGCCTATGGAGACGGAGGATGATTGACGGCTGGCTCTGGCGCGTCACGCTTCTCCGGAAATAGCCGAAATAGGCTTGGCTCTTCACGGCGCCTGCGCATAGCCTGTGCGCAGGCGCCGTGAAGAGCCGAGACCTACTCCGGCTGTCTTCGGGGAGAGTGACGTGCCAGGGCCGGCCGTCAATCATCCTCCCTCTCCATAGGCACGCCCATTCCCCGCGGGAGCCGAAATCTATAATGTACGAGTACACAGTGAGTACGGGGGTAAAAAAATCGGGACAGGCATACTGTAGCTCGCGCTACAATGCCTGTCTCGATGGTAAAATCGTGTCACTGAGGGTGAACCACCGCTTTAAAGTAAAACTAGAGGCAAAACATTTGTTTTATCGTTTTGGACAGAATGGTGATGGATTAAAACACCTATTATTATTTTTTCTGTCTGTGCCCCGTTGGGGAGATTCCCCCTCTCTATGTGTCCTGTTTACCATTGTAATTGAAAGTAAAAGAACAGCCCAATTGTATTATGGGAATACTAGTTCTTGTGACCTGGGGGTCCCAAGAGATTCCCCTAATTTTCAGGGATTTTCGTTCACTTCCTGTTTTGGCTATGGATCAGGAACACAGATTGCAAAACGAAATCTGATGGGTTATAACCCTCCCTTAAGCCTTGTATACTAGTGTTGCGATTCACGGATTGCGTTGGGATTCACCCAGGCAGTTTGGGTTCGGAATCATGCATCCAGGTTTCAGACTGACTGAAACCCGGACACATTATTTAGACCGGACTATGGCTTCCAGATACATCTGGATTAGAAGTGCTGACTTCCAAGGGGTGAGTGAGCTCACCATCCATCCCTGTCTGTGATTGAAGTCTCTCCCTCCTTTCTCTTGCCTCTGAGTGAGTACACTAAGGTAATTCTCAGAGCACCTCTTTACACCAGAGGCCACAGTGTTCCCCCTTACATTAGAGTCCTATCCATACATCAGAGTTCTCAGTGTTCCCCATTAAATCAGGGTTCCCAGAGCATCCCTTATTTTAGTGGCCCCAGAGTTCGCTCTTACATTAGAGTCTGCAGAGTCCCCCCCCCCCCCTACAGTGAAAGGGAATTTTGCGAGTTTAGACTGTAAACTATTGTATACACAGGCCAAAATTTCACTGAAATCAGACGGTTCAGCAGGAACCGGCCATCTTTCTGCCTGTGACTAAAATGCCATTTTAGTTTTAGTTGCATTTTAGTCATCTGAATTGTTTTAGTCAACAAAAATCTCTAGTATATCTTTGGTTGACTAAAGTCTAATGGCCCGAATTCACATACATCGGCGCATATTTATGTGGGCGTAGCGTATCTAATATACGCTACGCCGACGCAGCGCACAGAGGCAAGCACTGGATTCACCAAGCACTTGCTCCCACTCGCTCTTAAAGATACGCTGGGTTTCCTCGGCGTAAGTACTTAAAATGAACGGCGCATGCGCCATCCCGTGGCCGCATCCCTGTGCGCATGCTCAGAATCACGTCGGAACTACTCCCTAAGATGCAACGGATCACTGCCTACGGCGTGAACATAACCTACGCCCAGCCCTATTCACGTACAACGTAAATGACAAAAGATACGACGGCTTGTGTTCCCTGGTCCATACCTTTGCATGAGTTGCTCCTCCTATATGGGGAATAACTTTACGCCGGACGTACGACTTACGCAAACCGCGTATATTATGCCCCGGGGCAAGTACGTTCGTGAATCGGCGTATCTCCCTGATTTGCATATGTGCATAGAAAATCAATGGGAGCGGCAAATGCGCCCAGCGTAAATATGCGCCCATGATACGCCGGCGTAGGAAAGTTACGTTGGTCGGATGAAGCCTATTTTCAGGCATATCTCAGTTTATGGGCATGGCGCATACTTACACGGCGTATCTCGAGAGACGTCGTCGTAAGTGCTTTGTGAATACGGCCCTAATGGGTTTAGTTAAAATGTAATGAATTATTTAAGCATTTCTCTAGAATTTCCGAACTCTGGAGTAAAAATCGAATCACATATTATTTATGGTATTCAGGTTTGAACATGCACTACAGACACAGATTTATAGTGATATATAATGTCTCTATAAATAAACATAAATATTACTAAACAGAAGTGCAACTTTAAAAAAAAAAAAAAAGGTAAACTCCATTGGTGTAATGCCATTGCACGTATTACCTGAATATGTTAACAACATTAAATATTAAGAAAAGCCTTTTTCTATTTTTTTTGCTTAGTTTTATGTGGTAGTGCAATAGTGTAATACATGTTTAAACCTTAAAGGCCAAGTTCACTTTTTTTTTTCTAAATTCCTGCTCCCCTTTGTACCAATATAGCATTAATGTACTTATTTTACAAAAATAAAACCACTTTCCATTAATTCTACACAGACTTGCCTCATTCTCTTCATACAGTAGCTGTTTAAAAACACTGCTTGATTACTTCTGCCTTACTTCCTGGACAGACTTTAGGTCATGACACAGGAAGGAGCTGACCAGCTGAGAGTAGATGATGCAGGGTGTGTGCTAATGAGATCAACTGGGTGCTATATTGGTACGTAGGGGAGCTGGAATTTAGAAAACAAAGGTGAACTTAGCCATTAATATGCTTTTATTATAGGCTGAAGATGGAATTGTGTTGCCGATTTAGAAAAGGACAGCAGATCATGGCACCAAAAAGATAGTATGAATGAGTGTAATGTTTGAAACTGCATAGGAAAGGGAAATTATTGATGGGAGTCTGCGTCTCTCAGCCAATACAGCTTGCCAATAGAGTCAGGGGGCTGGGGCTTTAACAGAAATGTGGAGCTCCAAGGAAAGCAGGTGAGTAATGTGGGTAAACGTCCCTTCCTCACATTTTCGTTTGTTGATGAAAATTGGAATTGATTTTCGTCACAGTTTTCATCATTTGACCTTATTCAAATTTTATTTTCATTTCGTTTTTGTCAGTGAAAACATGTAGCTGATGAAAACTATGACAACATTTTTTTCATGAAATTAACACAGCTGTCTGTTCTACAGAAGGCGGTCTCACGACAAGCTTCTGTTGAATCGGCATGCTGAAAAACCACCATCCAACCGGCATCTGATCAGCACTGACAGTCAATAGCTACCAGTGCTGATCAGTGTTTTCTAGCCGGGGGCAGTCCCTCTGTCAGAACACAAAGGCATAATGGGGGAGATTGCTACACTAACATTGCTTATGTTAGTACGGCAGTGTCAGTTGAAAAAAAAAACTTCCAGTGTGTACCAGGCTTTACTCTATCCAAAATGTTTATCTTTAAAAAAAGGTTGTACCATTATCTCTTTGATGATAGTCAAAGCACCTTTTCTGAGTTGAATTGAGTTCTGAGTTCAATGCTTCCAAACATGCGTCGACTTGATTCTGAGCATGCATGGATTTTTAACCGATGGACGTGCCTACAAACGATAGTTTTTTTTTTCTATCGGTTAGGTATCCATCGGTTAGATTTAAAACTAGATTGCTTTTTTTTAAGCTTTGGATAAATAACCGATGGCGCTCACACACGATCGGTTTGGTCCGATAAAAACAGTCCATCAGACCGTTCTCATCGGTTTGACCGATCGTGTGTACGCGACATTACCGTTTTGATGTTGAATTTTAAAAGCGGTGGCAAGCCTGCTGATCTCACAGGTTTACTAATCTGACAGAACACCTCTGCTTTTAAAATCCAACATCAAAACATCTTGACGGATTTCAATATCCTGTATTTCACGATATAAGCTCAGTTTACTGGTAAAAATAAGCATTAAATGCAAAACTTCGGTGGGTGTAAAAATATGTCCGCTTCACGACTTCAAACTGTAGGCTTCGTGTGGCCGAGTGCGGGTGTACTAAGATTGCCGCGACGGAACGTCACTTCGGTTGCACTTTCTGATGGGTAGCGGCTTTCTGATATAACACCGGAAATCAACTTCTTTGAGCTGTGGTGTTAAAGATAAGTACAGTATAGAAAAGAAACCCAAGCAATACTCAAAAAAGTAAACACATATCAATTGCTTTAAGGACTGACTCTAAAATTAAGCTCACATGTCATGTGAAGTCAGTCATGGAAATATTGAGAGTGATGTTCTCTATTTGAATAAGATATGGAATTCAAACACAGATAAGATGTTTATTTTTAGTCATAGCCTCTTAAAGTATGAATGCTGGTGGTATAGCAGAGTTAGTCTATGCGCACTTTCTGTTTTTATGACTCTCTCATGTGGCTTTAGCTGAGAGTTTGTTATCCTTGACCTGTACCATAAGGGTTAATTTTTTATTACCAAACATGTTCACAAACCAAGACACTAAGTATGAGATGTATGCCCCATTTTGGGGGAGTTGTTATCGCTGTCTGCTATTTAATGTATGCTAATTATTTGAACCCGAGACGCCAGAGCATGGTGAGTCCCAACCATTGACGCTAGTTGGATTCACACTAGTAATATAAACTGTACACACGTTTATGCAGGGGGACCCATTTTTCTTGTCCTGCACATTTGGCATAGTTCTCCAAAAGTAGCGGAGATCATTTTGTTAATTGTTCATTGTGTGATTGCATACACATTTGTATCCTCAGGCTTTTGTGAATAAGCACACAACCAAAGCTAGACATGTCCCATCTGGCAGTCAGTAGGCGATTTGTCTCTCTTCATAATAACTCTGCTTGTCACATTATATCACTGTGGGCTTTGTAGGCTTATTTAACATCGTGTTGTTTGTAATTTACAGTAATAATCTTATAAATGGAAATAACAGACGAGGGTAAATTACCTAAATATCACATGTAATCAAAGCATATAGTGCAGAAACAAGCCACCTGGGGTTATCCATATGTTCTTTGCAGATAGTTAACTATCTGTCTCCATGGGCCAGCTTATACTGTATATGTGAAGAAATCTTTGACATTTTGTGATTCCCAATTTAATAAACATGGAAGAGTTTTTACTTGCTTACATCTTCTTCATTGGCAACATTCAGTAAATAAACCCCTTAAAGTGTTTGTTACCCCAACACTTAATATTCCTGATATGTGCCTGCTGTACCATGTACTTGTATGAGAATGTATACTGTTCTCTTTCTATTGTTTCATTTATGTGAAATCCCCTGGTGTTCCTGCTAGTCCCCCTGCTTTCCTATTAAAAACTGACCACACTAAGCAGAAGAGCACAACGTGGTCAATTCTCTAGCTATAATGGGAACTCAGTGTATTTTCCTCCATTGACCAGACTTGTCCTGACACGCCCCCCCACTGCACAGCCATTTTCTGGGAAGCTCAATGTGCTTCTGCTTCCCCCCCCCCCCCCAGCTGTTATGCAGCTGAAAACAGAGGGAATGTGATCACTTATAAAAAAGGGTAAAATATATTTATCATGTTTTATTATATCTATACAAAAATGTTAGGCATTTCATTTCTGTTTTAAACTGAATGGATTTGTTGCACTACCCCCTGTAGGAGTTGCTGAAGTTATGGTTTCCCACTGCCACTGCTGTCCAGTCACACAGCATTTCCTTCATTTGACGCAGAAAACACTCCTTGGATTGTTTTGTTGTTTTATTAGGGAATTATGGGATGCCCAACTCGAAAAAACATCCAATGACATAGAACAACGCTTCCTCCCTATTTACAAAGATCCTTGTCTTCCTTCCTCCCTCCTGCACAAACTTGGTTCACTATATGCAGCACCTGCAAGAACTCCCCAAGACAAGGTTGGATGAAGACTTGGCATGCCGCTGTCTTCAAGAGAGCACTGCTTCAGGTGGCAGTCTCTCCCCTTGTCTGTCCCTGCACCGTGCTGATCTACTCACTGTCTCTCCTTGCTCTCTCCACTGCCTCTCCAGCTTGAATCCCTCCAACTGCCTTCTGGGGTGGGATCCTTCCAGGCCAGCCTCCCGAGCTACAGCCCTAGGAAAACCTCCCTACCCCAGTAAGGGGTTCCTCAAGAGTCACTGACGGACAATTCTCAGTGCTGCTTCTCCATCTTCCACCTGACTCCTGCTGGCATGGCCCATATTTATTTATGGTCTTCCCAGTCCCCTATCTGGCCCACTCCTGGGGATTGGCTAAGGGCCCAAAAATATTTAAGACCGCTCCTTTTCACCTTCACCCACTAGTTCCAGAACATTCTCCAGAGTCAGGGGGAGGAAGCAGAGAGCTGCCAGGATGAGTCATCCAGCCCTGTCCTCTAGTAACCCTGACCCACATTTAATGACTCTGGTCTAAGCCAGAGCAAGCTATGCTTTTTTTTTACTCTCACCACTAGTAGCACACACTAGAGGGTGCTACAGGTTGTTTTATAAGGTGATCATTTACAATCACTTTACCACTGCCTCCAAGTGGTCCTTAAAATATGCTTTAATAGCTAGGGATTAACACATTTTCTGTATCATGTGGCTGCTCTGGGGGCTGTCACAGCAGTCACATGATCTGGAACCCACCCCCCTGGCTCCTAATCGGAAGTCTTGGCTCAGTGACAGTTCGAACAGTGTGCATGGAACTTGCAGTGATTGCTTTCTCGGCACACTCCCATTGACTCCTTGACTGCCTTTGTAGTCATGCAAAAGCACTGTACACAAAAACGACTTCCTCATAGCTCAACACCTTCGCTTGGATTTGCCTGCCACCTTCCCCACCTGCCTCTCTATTTTGCCAGCCTCTCTTACACTCGTCACTCGCGGCCGCGATTGCCGCCGGGCACCCGCGATTGCCGGTAATCACGGCAGGAGTGTGGATCTGTGTGTAAACACACAGATCCACCTCCTGTCAGCGGTGAGGAGACCAATGTGTGTTCCCAAAACAGAGGAACACACATCGGTCTCCTCCCCTTGAGAGTCCCCTCCCCCCTACAGTTAGAACACACCTTAGGGAACATATTAACCCCTTCAGCGCCCCCTAGTGGTTAACCCCTTCCCTGCCAGTCACATTTACACAGTAATCAATGCATATTTATAGCATTAATCGCTGTATAAATGTGAATGGTTCCAAAAACGTGTCAAAAGTGTCCGATGTGTTCGCCGCAATGTCACAGTCACAGTAAAAAATCGCAAATCGCCACCAATACTAGTAAAAAAATTAATAAAATAAAAATGCCATAAATATATCACCTATTTTGTAAACGCTGTATCAATATACGATTATTGCGATTTTTTTTTTTACCAAAAATATGTAGAAGAATACGTATCGGCCTAAACTGGGGAAATTTTTTTTTTTTTTTAAATTGTGATATTTATTAAATAAAGTAAAAAATATTGTGTTTTTTTAAAAAAATTGTCGCTCTTCTTTTGTTTAAAGCGCAAAAAATAAAAACAGCAGAGATGATCAAATACCACCAAACAAAAGCTCTATTTGTGGGGGGAAAAAAACATAAAGATTTAGTTTGGGTACAGTGTTGCATGACCACGCAATTGTCATTCAAAGTGCAACAGTGCTGAAAACTAAAAATTGTTCTGGGCAGGAAGGGGGTGAAAATGCCCTGTATGAAAGGGGTTAAGGCCCAGCCGTGGGGTCGCGACTGCACCACCAGCGGCGCGCTCGTGACCCGGTCCGAAGCTCCGTGCCCGCTGGACCCGTGAACCTGATCGCCGCCGGTATCCCGCGATCGGTCACCGGAGCTGAAGAATGGTAAGAGGTGTGTGCAAACACACCTTCCCCGTTGTTCATTGTGGCAGTGTCAGTGATTGTCTGTTCCCTGATATAGGGAAAGACGATCACTGACGTCACACGTCCAGCCCCACCCCTACAGTTAGAAACACATATGAGGTCACACTTAACCCGTACAGTGCCCCCTAGTGGTTAACTCCTAAACTGCAAATGTAATTTTCACAGTTATCAGTGCATTTTTATAGCACTTTTTGCTGTGAAAATGACAATGATCCCAAAAATGTGTCAAAATTGTTCGATGTGTCCGCCATAATGTCGCAGTCACGAAAAAAATCGCTGATCGCCGCCGTTAGTAGTAAAAAACATTATTAATAAAAATGCAATAAAACTATCCCCTATTTTGTAAACGCTATAAATTTTGCGCAAACCAATCGATAAACGCTTATTGCGATTATTTTTTTTACCAAAAATAGGTAGAAGAATACCTATGAGCCTAAACTGAGGAAAACATTTTTTTTTATATATTTTTGGGGGATCTTTATTATAGCAAAAAGTAAAAAATATTGTTTTTTTTTCAAAATTGTCGCTCTATTTTTGTTTATAGCGCAAAAAATAAAAACTGCAGAGCTGATCAAATACCACCAAAAGAGAGCTCTATTTGTGGGAAAAAAAGGACGCCAATTTTGTTTGGAGGCCACGTCGCACGACCGCACAGTTGTCAGTTAAAGCGACGCAGTGCCGAATCGCAAAAAGGGGCAAGTTCCTTAACCTGCATAATGGTCCGGGTCTTAAGTGGTTAAAAGAGAAGTGTGGGACAAAAAAAAAAAAATACTAACTTTACAGCGTTGCTGCAGGTGTCCTACACCAGCTATAAGACTAAGAGTTAAGTGATCACATGACTGCTGATCGCTCCATTCTCAGTCCACTCTGAGCACTCTGCTTTTTCAGGCATTTGAGCTTTTATTTCAGCATGAAGTAGCTGGTACTTTTTTGAGCTCTCTTTCACTTTTTTATTTTGAGGTTCTTTGAGCTTATTTGAGCTCTTTTGAGCATAATCTTTTTTTTTCACAAACCTTCCCCTCAGCTAAAAGATTTCTGTGTGTTTTCGATCTTTTCTCTTTCTTTCTTTCTTTCTTTTTTCTCTTTGTCTTTCTTTCTCGTGTTTTTATGCATTTTAGGGCACTTATCTGCTTGAAAGCGCCTATCAAAAACGTGAGTTTGGTGGGAGGGGGGGGGGGGTCTGCCCGTAAGAGCATGTGCCTGTAAACTCCTGAAAAAGCCATAGTGTGCATGGACACATTGGCTAACATGGAAGGGAGTTTCCAGGAAGAAAAAATGAGCACTCCAAAGCTTGTTAGGAGCAGCTCCTTTGAGATGCAGTGTGCATGATACCTTAGTCAGTTTGTGACTCTGTGCTCCTTGATTTATTAGCCCAGCAGTCAACACGGGGGTATCTCTGATATAAGGGGAAGTAAAGCCCTGCTCTTCTACTAAGATGGCCACTTCCACACAGACACAGTGCATATAAAAGCATGGCAAAATAGTAATGAGGACCAGCTGCAGGGAATCTACAGGCAATACTGGAGATGGTCCTTTTTCCTCTGCTTGACTTTTTTTGGGCACATCTTTCCCAGTTCAGGACCTCTTTAATAACTGCAGTTGTCTATAATTAATAGGTTATTATCTAGCGTTTTAACATCATGAGGATGTTACACTGCTTGTTACTCACCTAGTATAGTTTATACTGAACTATTACTGGAATATTATTAATTGTTTATTTAATTTTATATATATTTTATCATATGTTTCACAGATATTTCATTATTGACATCTTCTGTTGGTCACTTTTAGAAAATGCCACTAACCAAATGAAATATACATGTCAGCCATGCACCAAATAGGCAGAATAGCATTTGAAACATTATGTCCCTATAACATACAGTATATGATCGTGACTGATTACCTTTATTTCGCTAACTATATTGTTCTCTTTTCCATAAGGTATATAATATACCATGTATGAAATACTTTGCTTCCAACAAAAACAGTTTACATATTTCATTAGGGCCAGAGCTTTACTCTTGTCTGGAATGTTGATATGTCACTTTTAACACTGAAGCAATTTTTCCTGGCAGCAGCCAATGGCATCAAGTCAGTCCCATTTCCATTCTGAGCAAATTTCTATTTACCAGTCTCTCCAGGAGATCCTGTATTGTACTTTTTAATTTCTTTGTACTAGTTCATTTTGCTATCATGCATCGTTTGTTCTGTGTGGAACTCTCTTGGAAATGTTTGTCAGACATTTTGTAAAATACACTGCAAGGTTCACTTGTTGCCTAGCAACAAAAAGCATAAATGTGATTCTTGTGCTTGCATGTTTGTCCACTCATGAAATGCAAGCAGTGAAGTCAGTACATTGGCTTTGAGTACTGGGAGAGCATGTGCGTGTCTTTTTAAAAAAAATCTGCATATCAACGCTGCAGATTCTGAATACAATATCGTTTTTATAGCAGGTGAAAAATAGGACATTCTTAGATAGATCTGACATGTGCCAATGATATTATTCCGGGCCAGCTGAGACATTGTTATAGGTTATTTGGCATTATGTGTGTTATGTGCCATGTTGTGATTTATTTTTTTCTATATGACCAGATTTGATTTAATTTGCTCTGAGTTTGATTTTACCAGTGCTGTCATCACATTAAGCTGAATTGAACCCTCCTCTCCTTTACAGCCAAGGAAGCTGCTTCTGTTTGATCTGTAACTGCCATGGTGCTGCACGTGATCAGTTATGACACCAGCCATTGGATGGTTAGACAGTTTGTTAGAGGACATAAGCAAATGTGACAGTTGGCAATCCCAGCATTCCTGGAATGTTTTTTGAAACTGCTGAATCAATGGGTTTAGTTCTGCTTTATGAGTTACTTCTTTTGGGACTATGGGCTTCAGCAAAATGGCAGCAATGCTGGAGGCAATTTACAGCACACACTAATTTTGGTAGCATAATTATTAAAGTGAAAGAAGAGAGCGCAAAGCTGCCTAGTGTAACTCGGCTTTAATACGGTAAAGTTAGAAACACTACAATGGTCAAACTCACATTGTGTGTAGATAGGTACAGGGGGCCATATTCTCAGTGAAGTTACGATGGAGTAAGTCAGATACTCCATCGTAACTCCCTTTTTTGGCCAGTGTATCTATGCTCCTGATTCTCAGAATAATTTTCGCATAGATACACTTAAGATCCGCCATCTGTAAGTCACTTACACTGGCGGATCTTAAATGCAATGACGCCGGCCGCCGCTAGATGGCATTTACGTGAAGGAGTCATTTGCATATGCAAATGATCCTTCTACGCCGATTCCCGAACGAGTTCGCGTCGCGTAACCGTCGCTAACGTCGTTTGCGTAAGCGGAAATTTAGTCCTGCTATATGGAGGATTAAATTTCCGCAAGTCTCGCGTAGGCCATGTTACGGATGGCGTCGGGTCCCCGTCGTGTTTTTTCGTCGAGTACGTCGTTTACGTAAGTCGTTCTTGAATACGACTTTACGTCAATGACGCACACGTCGGCGTCATTGACGTTTTCCGCCGAGAACTGGAGCATGCGCACTGGGCTTTTTGCAGCCCGGCGCATGCCCAGTTCTTTCGCATCGGGGGCACGCTTCATTTGAATAGAAGACGCCCCCTTGGAGATCCGCCAGGCTACGCCGGGACACTTACACTCCGCTGTCTCAACTTATGGAGCAAGTGTTTGGGGAATACAGCACCTGCTCCAGTAAGTTGGGACAGCGGAGTGTAAGTGCCCTAAGCGCAGCAGGCGGATATTTTTCGAGAATATGGCCCAGGATAAGGATTCCACTGTGGCCACACTCCTAAAACCATCTCAAGATCCTGACAAAGGAGGGGGAGCTGTGGCTGTAGAGATTTCCACTGACAATGGCCTGGTTTGGAATAAACTAAAGCTGGGTATACACTGGTTGATTTTCAAACAAAAATTTTCACTATATTTGATGGCTGGACAAATGTCATTGAAAAGTAGTTCAAAATGTTGTTTGCTTTGCTTTCAACATTTGATTTTGAACTGAATTTACTAAACAAAAACCATGCTGTTAGAAATTTGTTAGTGAAAAAATTTCCATCCTGCACTTCCAAATTTCTTATCACTGCAGTTGAAAACAAATATAAATTTGACCCAAGTAATGATTGCAAATAAATGTTCTCAAAGTTGCATCCCCCACCTGTCAGCGGTAATGTAATCTGAGCCATGAATGCTCAGCTCAGACCACATCTATGCACCTACAAAGAGGCGGAACCCCAAGCAAGACCGAGCAAAGATGGAAGCACTTGGTGAAGCTGTGCATAGTAACCAGACATCTTCTAGGTTTTATTTTCAACACTTAATTGAACAAGTTGAAGTTAGCTAGCAAGCGCTATTGATCTGGGAGGATGTCATGTGACGTTCTCCCCAAAACACATCTGCACGGCCCCGTCAGGACACGATGTGGCACAATCTGTCACCTACTGTGTCCACTGGACACAGTGGATGACTGATCAGTGTACGGGCCCACTTGACGGTACAATATGGTCACTGTGAACAATCACAGCAGATCATATGACAATTGTCAACAATGAATGGCTTCCTTTCATGCCTTTCATTGTATACAATTGTGTTGCCAGCTGTGATTGGTCACCATGATCACATGGTACAGGCAGTCCAATCACAGCTCATCTTTACCATGTGATTAGCTGTGGCTAATCACAACAATACACACTTTCATTCATTAAAAATGTTTGCTTATAGCAGTGAAATTCACTGTTATAAGCAATCACAGTATGTTTTTTTTTTTTTTTACATACTATCACCAGTCACTGTCCCTGATCACTGCCACACCAGTTATATGAGGATGCTGTACTGCACTGGTGAACATATGTAAACAAGTATTTTCTTAATTTTCCAAAAAATTGTGACAAAAAATGACAAAAACACATAATTTCTCTTACTGAATACCTTGGACTGTCTACTTTTCAAAAGGGGTCATTTGTGGAATGTTTGTACTGTCCTGGCATTTTTGAATTTCAAGAAATTAGTACATCAGGATTGATAAATTTTCACATATTTTCAGATATATATACCATTGTTTGTGGACTCTATAACTTTGCTACAGACTAAAGAATACATTATACACAAATTTGGGTTATTTTCACCAATGAAATGTAGCAGAATACATTTTGGACTAAATTTATGAAGAAAGATTATTTATTTGTCACATTTTATAACAGAAACAAAGAAAGATGCATTTTCTTCAAAAAATATCAGCCTTTTTTCATTTATTTTTTTAACAAAAAGCTTCAATGGTGATTAAATACCACAAAAAAATTAACTCTATTTCTGGGGGGGGGGGGGGGGTACAGCATTGCATGACCGCACAATTGCCATTGAAAATTCAACAGCACTGAAAGCTGAAAATTGGCCTGAGGAGAAAGTGGGTAAAAGTATCCAGTATTGAAGTGAATAATGCATTCCTTGTGCCAGTGCTTCCTTCAGGCAAGTACTGGGAGCCCGAGACAGGTGCTCATTAGCAAAGCAGCCATCTTCTTGCTATTTGTGGTTTGGGGTTCTGCATACACACACATTTAAAAAATGCTGATAATGGAACTTGCTACGGAACATGGAAATGGAACATGCTGGTGTATTGTGAACATATAGACTTATTATGTAAAGGAAGATTGTGAGCAATCATAATGTGCAGAGTGCAGTAACCTATATCGGCTTACTACATTAAATTGATTAATTGCTCTGCTTTACTGTACTTCTGTGTATTCTTTGAATAAGCCTGAAAGACTATTGTTGTTACAAATTGTTACTCAAGCAGTAATTAAGCCACAAAATTCTACTGAAGATCATCATATATAACTGGGGAATCCAGTAGGAAGCAGGACCGGTGCTACCACTAGGCAAACTAGGCAGCCGCCTAGGGTGCACTGCTGCCTAGGGGCGCGGGGACACTGGTTCCCCTCCCTGTCTGCATGCTCTGCAGGCTGCAGCATGTAACTAACTCAGTCCCAGGTAGCTGCTCCATCCAACCGTTGGTGTAATTAGAGGCACATCGCAGAACTGAAACCAGTGCTATGCCGATGCTTCCTGGAATAGAACTGCCTCCTGTCATGTGTAGGGTAAAGGAGGTGGAGCCAATGGGGGCTGCAAAATTAGGTTTTGCCTAGGGCAGGCATGTCCAAAGTCCGGCCCGGGGGGCCAAATGCGTCCCCCCTGTTGATTTAATATGGCCCCCTGGGGATTTGGATATATATATTGTTTGTGGCCCCCAGGGCCACAAAAGATATATACTGTATTTATTGGCACTGCCTTGGAGGGGAAAGGACGAGCGCCGTCAGATTACATGAAGAGAATCTCCTGTTTACTCAGCAGCATCTCTATTGGAATTCCCGTCTCCTGGGATGCCATTGGATGACTGTTCTGTCTATCATAGGAGGTGGGACTTTGTATTAAAGAGGCCACAGGGTAAACAAGAGATTCTCCTGTTTGATAATCTGTCGGCACTTGTCCCGCCCCCCTCCCTCTGCCCTCTGAGGCTGCAGATGGGCATCGTTCAGGCTGCACCGATGGCAATGGTAAGGCTGCATTTATGGCACATGTGAGACTGCATTTATGGCACATGTGAGGCTGCATTGGTTGCAATGGTAAGGCTGCATTGGTTTCAATGGTAGGGATGCATTCATGGCACATGTGAGGCTGCATTGGTTGCAATGGTGAGGCTGCATTGGTTGCAATGGTGAGGCTGCATTGGTTGCAATGGTAAGGCTGCATTCATGGCAATGGTGAGGATGCATTCATGGCAATGGTAAGCCCGTGCGTGTTATACGCCAATAAATACGGTATATCCAAATAACACGCCCAAGCTCATCCTTAGTCCTAAGCAGCGCTCTGGGATTCGTTGGGGCCACAAAAGAAATATATACAGTATATCCAAATAACACGCCCAAGCTCATCTCTTCACCACACACAGCCACAAAGGCAAGAGAATTCTTGTTGGGCAGTGTATTAGTGCTCAGACGAACACACTTAGGCCGAGTTTTAATGGTTCAAAGAATGTCAGGCAAAATAGTCGGCCCTCACGCATGTTCACTTCATCAAATCTGGCCCTCTTTGAAAAAAGTTTAGACACCCCTGGTGTCAAAAATCCCTGCACCAGCCCTGGTAGGAAGTATACATGGGTGCTAGACCCCCCAACCCTGCATTGTATACGCTGACGCTGATGGACCACCCACAGACTGGAGCTTCATTAGGTTGAGGACAGTGCTGGACCAGGAGATATAGGGTAATAATCCTGTCTGCTTGTCTGTCCCCTAATCATAATGGGGGGGGGGGTTGGGGAGTAGCACTGCAAAGGTAGATTTTGGGCTTTTGTGCCTCCCAGTCAGATAAACGCGGCTGTCTGCATGGGTGTATGGATCTGCCTTGCCTTAACACAATTATGAAGCTGACACAGACTACTGCAGAAAAATATTGCCACTGGAGTCCTTGCAGACTAAAGAACAGTAAATTATTTAACACTCTATTGCCAACCCAAAACTGAAATATCAGTTTTGAGTGGAGATATTTGTTAATATTCATTAGGTGTAAAAAAAAAGAAAAAAGGTTTTAGATGTCGGTGGGTGACATACCTTTTAATTCAGCTAGGCAAACGATTAGCATGGTACTTGAGAGTACCAAATATATTCTGCAAGTAGATTACGGAGTCATTTATCTGTATTAGTGGCTGATAGCATGGATGGAGATGAAAGTTCAGATGGCTATAGTCTTAGTCCAGTCCTTTCATTGTGTACCGGAGCCTGTCATTTCGGTGGGATTAGAGATACTGCCACGTAATCTATGCATTCAGCTGTCCTAGTCAGTGTTGCTATGGTGACGCAGAACAGATGCTGGGCGCTTTCCTAATAAGCATCCATTTCAAGGGAGTTTGTGAGTAAAAATAAACAGGTAGGATAGATTGGTAATATATATCATTAGTATTTGTATTGCTTTAAAGGGGTCCACTAAAGTATGCGATAGTTCTGTGTTGTTTAAGGAGAGGACAGATAGATGTGCTCCTTCCCCTAAGCATGTTTGGTTGGAGACAATTGCATATCATCTGTAGACTCTGATCCTGCCACTCTTTGTTGTATGGTGGGCCATATGGACTGTAAGGGGCACATTCAGGATATAAACAAGGCCAAGGATAAATCCAAGGAAACATCCAAGCTTACTCACCGACCAGCCCGCTGACAACTGAATCAACCTATCTAACAGTATGCGTTAAAACAGGGGTTTAGTCTGCAGACATTTGCAAATACATGCGTAAGCCACAGAGCCTCGCCACGGCATCCTGGTATCTGTGGTCCTATCACTAGCTTATGAGTGACTCCACAATGGAAGCACATGCATTCTGATTTACATTTACATGTATGCCCATTCTAACTCAATTTTCCAACAAGCGATTACCAGTGCTTCTACATAGTTTGTATGATCACCTAACAGGGGTCTGACCAAACAACGCTGTCTTCATTCAGGAGAAAGATCAAAACTCATCTCTTTTGATATCAAAAGATACCGGAACAACAAGCGCCCAGAGGCGATTTAGTTTGCATGTGCCGCACTATATAAGTTCTTCATTCATTCATCCCATTGGGCTTTTGGACCAGGATGGTATCGGACCAAATGTAACAAACCTAACTCCATATAGTGTAGTAAAGTGTTACTAAACCCAGGACCCTGCATTCACTATATCTGGTCTCCTACAGTACACAGAACATGGAAATGCAATTATTTTAGCAAATTTAAACTGCTAAATAGCTATTCTCATTAGCAGTTAGAGCAGTCTTGTGACTTCTATCAGTGTCTGGTTAAAACTTGTAGGAGGAGTTTTTGTAAATATCTCCTAAACCTCCACGGATATTTCAAGCACCTACAGGTAAGGCTTAATTTAGGCTTACCTATAGGTAAAAGTGGTTGTAAAGGGTTTATAACCACTTTAAGCGAAAACAGACTAAAACCATTTTTTTTACACAATGCAGAAGATTAACCCTTTAGGTTCCAGTTACCAGGGGTGTGTGGAAGCAATCGGGCGGGAGCAAAGCCGCCCAAATGCTTCTATCTGATAGGCAGGAGGTCACTTGTCAGATTTACACACAATCCCGGTGTCTACAACGTGCAGACGTGGCAGCGAAAGAGTTAATCCAGTTTTGGACCACATTTTTTAAACCAAAAGGCTGGCTGGAAGGTACATTTAGGACATTATGCTGTGTTATACCCATATGGAACAGCATAGTGTGCTTTTTGGTAAGGTTGAACTTGCACTTTAACCACTTCAGCCTTGGAAGGATTTACCCCCTTCCTGACCAGAGCATTTTTTGCGATTCAGCACTGTCACTTTAACTGACAATTGCACAGTCATAACGTTTTACCCAAACAAAATTGACATCCTTTTTTTTCTCATGAATAGAGCTTTCTTTTAGCGGATTTTTATTTTTTGCGCTATAAACAAAAAAGAGCGACAATTTGGGGGGAAAAAAGCAAGCAATATTTTTTACTTTTTTGCTATAATAAATATCCCCAAAAAATATATATGAAAAAAAAAATTCTTCCACTGTTCAGGCCGATATGTGTTTTTATTATTTTTGGTAAACAAAATCGCAATAAGTGTATATTGATTGGTTTGTGCAAAAGTTACAGAGTTTACAAAATAGGGGATAGATTTATGGCATTTTTATTATTATTTTTTTACTAGTAATGGTAGCGATCTGTGATTTTTATCAGAACTGTGACATTATGGTGGACACATGGGACACTTTTGACACTATTTTGGGATCATTGTCATTTATACAGCGATCAGAGCTACAAAAAGCCACTGATTACTGTATAAATGACACTGGCAGGGAAGTGGTTAAACACTAGGGGGCGATCAAGGCATTAAGTGTGTCCTAGGGATGGTCTCATTACAACATGGCAGAGATCACTGCTCCCGATGACAGGGAGCAGTAGTTCCCTGTCATGTTGCTAGGCAGAACAGGGAAATGCCTTGTTTACATCTCCCCATTCTGCATCTCTGTGTCACGATCGTGGGCTGGCAAATTCAAAGGGACGTACAGGTGAGCCCATTTGCCTGCCCCTGCCATTCTGCTGACGTAAATAGGCGTGCGCCGGTCGGGAAGGGGTTAACACAGTAAAGCTTGTATGAGATTTTAGTGAATGGGTTTGCATCTACTTAATTAATTATTTCATATACATGCATACTCGGATCCTCTAAGTATACATGTTCATGCTTTTAAAGGAAAAGGGTAGAAAGATATTCCAGCCCTCACTTTTCTTGGGGGAAAGCTAGCAAAGGCTTGGAAAATGTTAGCTTAATCACAACTTTAAAAACAAAAAAACATTGTATACTTGTGTGTCATTATGGTGTCTTGAGGAAGAGCCTGCAGGAGCCTAGCATTGCACCTGTGATCCACTGACAGCAGTTGTAATGTTTTATTGGTTAATTTGCCAAGAAAAAAAAGTTGCACTTTTTTTCTGCAAATGTGTATGCATTTCGTTTTTTTTTTTCTTTTTGCAAAAGGTGGCCTTAGCCTTTAATAACTGGTGTACATGAAAGAAAACTATACTTATGTAACTGTATTTTGTATATTTACACTTCTTATTTGAAGAACAGTTTTAGTTCAGTAAAAAAAATCTTATTTTTTTTGTTTTGGAAACTTATTTTTGTTTGTATATACTGCAATACATATTCAGGCTTGCCAGCTTTGTCAAGTAATGCCTCCCTGGCCAGTCTCCACTTTACTAGCAAATGCCAAAGGCATAGTGGCACACAGATTACTTAAATGGACATATATTGCCAAAAATGAGGTAAACTGACTGAGCTGGAGGAGGCTACAGAACCAGGTCTGGTCACATCCTGCACAATAGAAATAAAAAAATGTAAAATACGAACAACATTTAATTATAACCTAAGTGTTGCTAGAGGGTTATGACCCCATGCTAACACCTAATATTATCACTTAACTCTCTGTACAATGCTATAAATTGAGAAGGTTAGGGGTTCACATATGGTCACTCCCTTCTAGCACATCATATGCTTTATTTATATTTTTTAGTATAGACATTTATTTTAGTTGAAAATATTCATTTGTCATATACTGATGCTTCTTTGTTTCCTTTTCCAATGTTGAGCATATTATAGGTTATTTCTGAAACAGAAGCTGATAAATAACTGATAAATTAAATAACAGATACAACAAAGTGCTAAGCAATCCAAAGTGCTAATGTGCCTGTGCACATTGATAATAAGCTGGAATCCCTATTGAAAGCCTCCTCTTCTATGGCTGGTGCTGTAGTGCAACCTGCAGTTGCAGCAATTGGTATGTCAGTTCCTCAAGGAACAAATGAAGCAGATGATTAACCTCCTCCCTACAGAGGAGATTGAGGTTTATGAAGACCTTTCTAAGGCCTTGTGTTTTGCGATTGATGCGATTATGGACTCAGAAAGCATCCCGCATGAATCTTCTGCAAGTACACATGCGCAGGTCCCTTGTAACATTGGGAGGCAGAGGTTTCTTGCAAAAGATACTTGGCGGCGTTCCCTTTTGAGGGAGGATGCCTGTTTGGGGATGACTTGTATAAATACATCCAAAATATTACTGGAGGCAAGTCTACTCTGTTGCCGGTAAAAAAGAGTAAACATCCTTCATTTAAGCTTTCTCTTTCCCCAGCGCCTGGAACCTCAGTTTCCAGGCAGTGGCGACGGCCTCCCTAGTCTAACACTAGGGGAAAGGCCCAGAGCCAAGCCCAATATCAGAAAAGAACTTGGGGTTCAAAATCTAAGCAGAACCCCAAGACGTCCCTATGAAGGGATGCCCCCGCTCGTCCGAGTGAGGGGAAGGCTGCTGCAATTTGCAAACGCCTGTCGGGACGAAGTTCGGGACAAGTGGGTCATCTCCACGGTGTCGTCAGGCTACAAGCTGGAATTCAGAGAGCTTCCACCACCCCGTTTTCTGAGATCAAGAATTGCAAAGATACAGAAAAAAGAAGGCCTTTTTTGTTGGCCTTGGAACGCCTGTTGTCCCAATGGGTAATCATGGAGTTAGCCCCAGAGGATCAGGGGTCTACTCAATACTTTTCACGGTTCCAAAACCAAACGGGGATGTCACACCTATTCTAGATCTGAAAAACCAGAATCGGTTTCTCCACATTCGCTCCTTTCGTTCAGTTGTTTCCACCCTTCAGGGAGGAGAAATTCCTGGCATCAATCGACATCAGAGATGCATATCTACATGTGCCAATATTCCCTGCTCCCCAAAGATTACTAAGATTTGCAGTTGATCAGCGCCACTTTTAGTTTGTGGCCCTTCCTTTCAGGCTGGCTACGGCACAAAAATACTGGCCCCGGCAAGTCTGAGGGCACAGGGCATAGCAGTAACCGCCTATCTGGATGATCTATTGATCATAGATCAGTCCATTGCACGCTTGGGCCAAAATGTGCATAGCACAGTGGAATATTTAGAGTACCTAGGCTGGGTCCTCAATCTGGAGAGATCCTCCTTGCAGCCTCAAAGCAGGCTGGAGTATTTGGGCATGATTATAGACACATACCAAAGCAAGGTGTTACTTCCCAAGCCAAAGGCAAAAAGCCATAGGAGACTTGGTCCGCGTGATAAAGGCAAAGTTTCCTCGGCCTTCCATCCGTTTATGCATGAGATTTTTGGGGAAAGATGGTGGCCTCATTCGAGGCTGTCCCTCATGCCCAGTTTAACTCAAGGCCGTTACAGGGCAGAATTCTCTCCGCTTGGAACAAAGATGTTCAGGCCCTGGACCTTCCTATGATCTTATCTCCAAAGGTTCGCCAGAACCTCAATTGGTGGTTGCTCCCCCAAAATTTATCAAATGGAAATTCCTTCACTCTGGTTACCTGGAAATTGGTAACCACAGACACCAGCCTTCTTGGCTGGGGGGGGGGGGCAGTTCTGGAAGAGGCTTCTGCCATGGGAAAGTGGTCCAGAGCCGAAAAGCTCCTACCCATCAACATTCTGGAGATTCAGGCAATTCATCTGGCCCTCAAAGTCTAGTCTTACAGACTGCAGGGTTGGCCTGTTCGGATTCAGTCCGACAATGCTACAGCCTATATCAATCACCAAGGAGGCACCAGAAGTCTGGATGCTCAAAGAGAGGTGAATTACATCCTGGCCTAGGCATATAGGCATATTCCTCGCCTATCTGCGGTCTTCTTTTCAGGGGTAGGAATTTGGCAGGCAGAGTTTTTAAGCTGCCAGCGGCTGAGTCCAGGAGAATGGTCTCTACTCCCCGACATATTTCAGATCATATGTCAGAAATGGTATACCCCAGATGTGGACCTGTTGGCTTCCAGGTTCAACGCAAGCTGGACAACTTTGTGTCAAGAACAAGACATCCCTGTGCTCAAGGGTTAGATGCCCCGACAATCTCATGGGATCGTTTTTCTCTGATTTATGCATTCCCTCCAGTTCTGCTTTTCCCACGATGCCTTCAGAGAGTCCAGAGGGAAGGAAATCCGGTGATTTTGGTCACCCCGGCTTGGCCCAGGGGACCCTGGTACGCAGAAATCGTAAGGATGACAGTGGGAAGAACTTGGGTTTTCCCACTACGCTCGGACCTACTATTGCAGGGGCCAATATTCCATCCTGCCTTACAAAGTCTAAATTTGACGGTTTGGCTGTTGAGACCCACATTCTGAGAAAACGTGGATTCTCTGGTCCAGTCCTATCCACTCTGGGTAATGCTAGGAAGCCAGCCTCCAGGCTCATCTACTACAGAATCTGGAAGGCATATGTTTCCTGGTGTGAACCCAGAAGGTGGCATCCTAGGAAGTATGCCATTAATAGGATTCTTGCCTTTCTTCAGTTGGACTTAAATATGAAGTTGGCCTTGAGCACTTCCAAGGGCCAGATCTTGGCCTTGTCTGTATTCTTTTTAAACCAATTGCCTCTCATTCCCTAGTTCGGGCCTTTGTTCAGGGAGCACTGCGCTTGAATCCGCCAGTTAAGTCTCCCATGTGATTTGAATTTGGTATTGTCTGTTTGACAGAACCTACCTTTTGAACCATTACACCATGCTTCTTAAAGTATTTTGACAAAGAAACAGTTTTTTTTCTCTGAGCCATATCCTTGGCAAGGAGGGTATCGCAATTGGCGGCTCTTTCATGTAAAGAACCGTATATGATTATTCATGATGACAGGGTGGTGCTGCGTCCTCCCCCGACTTTCTTACCGTCTTTTTTTCCAGATCCGCAGTCTGCGGGGGAAGAGGGTCTACACTCTCTAGATGTAAGAGCGGTGAAAGTTTATCTGCAAGCTACGGCTCAGATACGAAAGACTGATTGTTTATTCTGCCAGGGCCCAGGGAAGGGCCAGGCAGCGTCAAAATCTACTATTGCATGTTGGATTCGACAAGTCATTATTCAGGCCTATGGTTTAGAAAAGAACATTCCTCCTTTTCAGGTGAAGGCGCACTCGACTAGAACCGTTGGTGCTTCATGGGCAGTGCATTACCAGGCCTCCATGGCTTAGATCTGTAAGGCTGTTACTTGGTCTTCAGTCCATACATTTACTAAGTTGTACCAGGTAGATGTGAGAGGGTATGAGGATGCTGCCTTTGGGTGTAGTGTACTGCAGGCAGCAGTATAGATCCTCTGGCCCAATGGTGGTCTTGTTTTCTGAAAATTTGTCTCTCTCCCCTCAATTTTAGCATTGCTATGGGACATCCCATTAAGCAATTAAGGCTCTGTGTCCCGTGATGAGCAAGAAAATAGGATTTTTTAATACAGCTTACCTGTAAAATCCTTTTCTTGGGAATACATCACAGGATACAGAGCTCCAGCCCCTCTTCGGAGTTAAACGTGGGACACTTATTGCTTTGCTACAAAACTGAGGCACACTCCATTTAGAAGGGGTTATATAGGGGAGGAACTTAATTCTAATTGGGTTAACCAGTGTCCAATCACCTGTGGTGACTACATAACCCATTAAGTAATTAAGGCTCTGTGTCCCGTGATGTATTCCTAAGAAAAGTATTTTACAGGTAAGCTGTATTAAAAAATCCTATTTTAATTTTGTTTTGACCACCCTTTGCCTTCAAAACGGCATCAATTCTTCATCAGTTGTAAGTGCGCTTCCACACAGTTTTTGAAGGAACTCGGCAGGTAGGTTGTTCTAGACATCCTGGAGAACTAACCTTAGATCTTCTGTGGATGTAGACTGCCTCAAATCCTTCTGTCTCTTCATGTAATCCCAGACTCGATGTTGAGATCAGGGCTCTGTGGGTGCCAAACCATCACTTCCAGGACTCCTTCTTTACGATGAAGACAATTCTTAATGACATTGGCTGTATGTATGCATGTTTGGGGCCTTTGTCCTGCTACAGAACAAATTTGGGGCCAATCGCACGCCTCACTGATGGTATAGAATGATGGATATCTATCTGCCTGTATTTCTCAGCATTGGGGACACCATTGATTCTGACCAAACCTCAACTCCATTTGCAGAAATGCCATCACAAACTTGCAAGGAACCTCCACCATGCTTCATTGTTGCCTGCAGACACTATTATTGTATGCTTTCCAGGCCTTCGGTGAACAAACTGCCTCCTGCTAAGGCCATATATTTCAAGCTCTAACTCATGAGTCCAGAGCACCTGCTGCCTTTTTTCTGCACCCTGTTCCTTTGTTTTTGTGCATAGTTGAGTCCCCTAGCCTTGTTTCCACATCGGAGGTATGGCTTTTTGACACAATTCTTCCATGAAGACCACTTTTGGCCAGACTTTTCCCATTTACCTGGGTCCCACTGGTTTCCAGTTCTGCTCTGATGGCACTGCTGGACATCTTCCGATGTCGGTGGGAAGTAAGCTGCATTAAGTTTCCTTGGCCGACCACTGCATCTACAGTCCTTAAAGTGGAGTTCCAGTCTTTTTTGTGTTTATTTAGAGTAAGCACAAAAAGAGAAGCTTTTGACTTTTAATAAACGCATTCTTATCTGTCCCACGATCCAGCGATGTGGCCACCCGAACTCTCGATACTCTCCCTCTTCTCTCCCTGGCATTACAACGGTGCGGCTTCACAGATGGGTGCACATTGCGCATGCGCAAGTCACGCTGCGATTTATTAATGGCCGGGCAATCTTTTGGGACTTGTGACATGTCCCAGAAGACTGCAGGGAGGGAGGCAATCCAACCGGCAATGTGAGTTGGTACCTGTCAAAGCTAGGTACCCGTCCCCCATAAAAATTGCATGCCAAATGTTGCATAAGAGGGGTAGGAGTGCTTGAAGTGGAACTTCACTATTTGGGTGCCGCTCCGCTTTAAGGTTGCCTGTTTATTTATGCTTCTTCAAAAGAGCTTGAACAGCACATCTTGAAACCCCAGTCTGCTTTAAAATCTTAGATGAATTGAAAAAAAAAACACGTTGGCATGTGGGTGGTGACAGGAGGTAATTACGATACAGGAGAAAGATTATATGCAAGTTAATAAATTCTAAGAGGCAGTATTCTGTTTAATACCCAAAGTTCATAAGAATCCCGTAGTGACACCAGAAAGTTTTTAGTGTTGAGGACATTGGACAGACTTTCGGCAGATTGATGATTTCCATCATTTTATATGATATGCTAGAATTGATCTTGAGTCAAAAAATTTGTATTGTCTAAGGAAAGTACTTTAATCAGGTATGTGGCACGCCTTTGGAGATGGCATGTGCCCTGTATTGTGCCTGCCTCCATCTGCACTATATCAATGATATGCTGGTAGCATGGAGGGGGTCACGTGATCAACTAGATAAACTTATGTCTGGAGTTAAAAATACATGAAATACATTTTTGACTTGCATACTTTACTGATCCTTGAAAGATCATGTTCCTGGATCTAACAATGTATATATAGGAGGGTTGTGTTAAGACTCAGACTTATTGTAAACCTACAGCAAGTAACAAATTCTTTCATGCCATCAGCAACCAATATAGGGCATCCCACATGGCCAATTCCTCCAAATTAAAAGAAATTGTTTAAATCATAGGGAATTCTGTGAGGAATCCGACTAGTTAAATAAATGTTTTAGTGGAAGAGGTTACCCCCCACAAACAGCTCAAGACAAGCAAGTTCAGAGCGTTTAATGAAAGTAGAAAATGTTTTGTGCAAAAGTTTACAGTCAAAAAATCTTCTGATACAGGTGCTACCTTTGCATGAATTATTACTCAGTTTTATACGCTGGGATTTGCTATATAGGGTGCTTGTGAAACACTAGCATATACTAACAATAAATCTCTAAGTGGCACAGATTGTAGGCGTTATGCCGTGTACACACGGTCATTTTTTGTGATGAAATAAAATGACGTTTTTAAAAACGTCATTTAAAATTATCGTGTGTGGGCTTCAGATTGTTTTTTGTCTTCTAAAAAACTACCAAAAAAGATTTCGAACATGCTTCAATTTTTTATGTCGTTTTTCAAAATGTCGTTCTTTGTCCCATAAAAAATGATTGTGTGTGGGCTAAAACGACGTTTAAAATGACGTTTTTAAACCCGCGCATGCTCAGAAGCAAGTTGCGACGCGAGCTTGAATGGAACAGAGTGCCGTTGTATGTAACCGCGCTTTGCAAGAGCATTTTCAAAAAACGGTGGTGTGTGGGCAACGTCGTTTTTAAAAATGAAGTTTGAAAAACTTTGTTTTTTTCATGATAAAAAAAAGACGTTTTTTCCAGGACAAAAAACGACCGTGTGTACGCAGCATTAGACCACTGATCACTGCATAATGGGCAAAAAATCTAAAAGACCACTTGGTGAGATCCAAGTACGTTCCTGGGACAGAGCCATGGTTGATTAAAAGTAAGTTATATACAGACGTGGTTCTTTTTTAATTTAGTGCTGATTTTGAGAAAATCAAGACCTTTTCCAATTATTAATTCCATGCCTTTGATTATGTAATTAGTTGCTTTATATGACAAACTATACATTGAAAAGAGTGATTTGCAAATTAGGGTAGGTTAACATTTGCATGATGATATATCAAAAAAGCCCACAAGCCAACTCGCACAACATGAACAGTACCACAGCTCATTTCCCCAAGGCGTAAAAATAAAGGGAATTTTTAGGAAGGAAACTGTGGCTTTATATGCACTTTGTATTGCTGATACATCATATAGTATATACGTTTCTCTCCACGTCTTAAGATTTTATTTGCTTTCGCTAGATGCTTGTATTTGATTACATTTTTTTTCAACAGTTGACAAGTTCATTCTAGTTCAACCAATAGATAAATATAAATGAAAGATAAATAAATGTAAAACCTCCATATACAGAGCCCTATACTCACAGCTGACACAGAGGAAAGCAAAAAAACAAATTAAGTATTGTCCTATTTCCTTCAGCGAGTAAAACATTCCTTCCTGATCCCATGAAGGTAATTGGATGTTCCCTGGATCAACAATCTCTGTTGTTTTTACCTATAAATGTTAATATCCAGTTATATTTTGTGCATTTAAGGAATTCATCTATCTTTTTTTTTTTTAAACAACCTACTAAGCTGGCAAAAATTATTTCTTGAGGGAGTCTATTTATTGTCCTATTTCTCTGAAGAAGCCTTTCAGTTTGTCGAGTTTAGATCTCTCCACATACAAAATCTGTGTGGTCTTGAACAAAACGTGTTGGTGTTCAACCGACCTGTAGTTATATTCCTATACACCCTAGTATAGTTTGGGTTGGTGACATCCCCCTGATTCTGGTGCTCTCATATTAAGTATCCCCAGGACCTCCACCTCTCTCTAAGCTTTTCTTTGGAGTTGTTAAGCGTGGCAGTCAGTTCTTCCATATGGAGGATGTTGTTGATTTTTAATTACCATAGGACGCTAGCTGGTGGCTGTGTCTGCCTCCAAAGCGATGGGATTCAGGCCTTGGCCGCATTAACAAGATGAATAGTGAGTGATTATATTTCCAAATGGGTCTTTCGGTCACCTGAAGGAGACATGCAGCTGGGTTCACAGAAAGATCAACAGAGATCAAATGTTTGATAGTAGTAGTCTCATCCTCCCAAAAGGGCCTTAGACTTGGACAGTGACAGAAAATATGGGATATCGTGCCATGACTTGGTTGCAGCTCCAGCAAGTGTTTGGGACTCTTTTATCCATTTAGTTGAGCACATAAGATAGAGATTATGTACCCAATTTCCTGGTACTGGTTAGCAATAGATGATTGGTGGGCCAAGAGAGAGATTTTTTTTTTTGACTTGTTGAGGCGTGAACTGGGTCCCCAATTCCGATTCCCATTGCTGCACGAAAGTCGGATATGGGTCATCAAAGGGTGCAGCCAGATAGCCATAAAGAAGTGAGAGTAAGAACACTTTAGTAAGATACTGGTATTGCAGGGTGTGCTCAATGTGTGTTTGGAAATGTGATTTTGGGTTGGGAGACAAGATTGTCACCTTTTTATTTTTTCTTGGGGGGGGGGGGGGGATTGTTGTAAGGTGTTGTGCATGTTCATTTTTGTACTGAACAATAAAGCATATTTTGGTTGAGCTTTCCGTGTGACAATTTCTTTATTTTTCTTTTTTTATATTATGAGTTTTTGTCAGGAATGGCTCTATAACTAAGTCCTTGTGCACACCATCAGTTTTATTTTGTTAAACCCAATGAACTCCCGGTCAGAGCTACTGTACTAACAATCCAATGTTAGTACAGTGATCTCTCCTGCTGTTCTATTGTGTTCTTACAGGGGGGCAGCCCCCCCACCAAAACACTTCGGTCAATGCTCTCAGCCATTGGCTGGTCAGCTGCTGGTTTTTCCAGCATGCTCATCTGACAGAAGCAGGCTGACATACACACAGGTCAAATGTCGGCCAGTTCTTATTGAACCGGCAAATGTTGCCTGACATTTGGCCCGTGTGTACTAGGTTTTCACCACTATTATTATTATTATTTTTTAAATACAGTGACCAGAGCAAATGTGTGCTACCACAATAAAACTGTACTACTCTGGGATTTATTTATTTTACACACTATGATTGCTTATAATTTTGCATTTTAGAGTTATAAGCAACAATTGTTTTGAACTATTGTGAAGAACTGTGACGGGCCACACATGGTACAGATGGACTGTGATTGACCCTGTCTGTGCCGTGTGATGACTAAGCTCATCACAGAGCTCGTCACAATAGTACACAATGAAAGGCATGTAACAAAGCCTTTCATTGTGTACAACTGTCATGTGATCTGCTGTGTTTGGCCACATCGATCACATGGTACCGGCAGGGGACCAGTACAGTGTCATCAACCGTGTCAAAGGGACCACAACCTAATTATAGGCAAAACAAAGCACCCATTTAGGCTCATTCTTGGCGTCCTGTACACTGGTATTGGACAGACATTTGTTGCTCATGCTGGACATATGCTTTTGATCATATTTGGTCACCTTTTTGCTAATTGTTTTCTTCATGTGAAAACATTTAATAAACACATATTAAACTAGAAAAAAATATAAAGCACTCACTGATATGTGTGTGTTCCTAGGCATTCCTATATCTACAGCCTCATGGCTGCATGTTTGCTTTCTGAGGGGCATTGATGCCTCAAACTGTGAGTCAAAACCAGTTTTTGAATTTGATTTGGTGATACTATGCAGTTGTTCTCCTTGTTGAAGAGAAAGCTACAGCACATGCATCTCCCTGCTCCATCAATTTTGTTAATCTGTGCTTGTTATATATCATTACCCCCCCCCCCCCAGACATCATATCACCAGTCATTGGAGATAGCTCTAATAGGAGGAAGCAATATTCTTCATGTACCACACAAAGACAAAGCGGCATGGTTAGTCAGTAGTGAGAAAAGATCACCTCCAGGAGACCACAGGTAATACTGGTAACCAGTTCTTTGTCCTCGGTTTGCCTTTTTTGGGAACAGTCCTCTTCAGTGAAAGTCAAATCAGGATCACTAGGTATTATTTTAAATAAAATCTGTACATTCAAAAACATTGAAAATCACTTTGTAAATTACAATAACATGTTTAAAATAACCTACATACAAGCTGACTATGCCAATACTAATGACTCATCAATCATTATTTCAATGCACATTGTTACCACAATATCTGTTATATATTGTTGTGCATACAAGCATGTTTGTATCAGACAAAGGTGACAGGCACAACATATTGCTGCTGGCAGGACAAACCATGCAAAAGGAGCACTCCATGCTGTCATAGACTTATGCCCTGTACACACGATCGGTTCATCTGATGAAAACAGATCGATGGACCGCTTTCATCGGATGAACCGATCGTGTGTGGGCCCCATCAGTTTTTTCCAATTGGTGAAAAAAAATAGAACCTGTTTTAAATTTTTCGTATGGTTAAAAAACCGATAGAAAAAAAAACGATCGTCTGTGGGGAAATCCATCGGTCAAAAATCCATGCATGCTCAGAATCAAGTCGACGCATGCTCGGAAGCATTGAACTTCATTTTTCTCTGCACGTCGTTGTGTTTTACGTCACCGCGTTGGACACGATCAGGTTTTTAACCAATGGTGGGTAGGCAAGACTGATGAAAGTCAGCTTCATAGGATACCTGATGGAAAAAATCCATCGGTTCCATTTCATCAGACAAACCGATCGTGTGTACAGAGCATAAAACACAATTTCTGCTAGGGTAGACTTTATCCCGTGTAAATCTTATCTAGATTGGTTGTGTCTGCATAGACTGACACATTTTTATTGTCTCTCCCCTGCATCCTGATATTATTTCACAGAGCCACCATGCTTTTAAAAACTAAGCTGCACATTTAAAGTGGTTCTAAAGGCAGAAGTCTTTTTACATTCTATGCAACCTTTCACTGTTTGTACTTGACGCCACTGTTAAACCAGGGATGTCCCTGCCAGCAGCCCCACTCTGCTCTGTCTTCTTGCATTCACAGGCTTGGTTGAAAGCCACAAAGCCATTGGCTTCTGCTTCTGTCAGTCAAATAGGAAGTGTAGGGCAGGCCAAGCCATGCTGCGTGTCCATAGATACACACAACCCAGCTCAGAATTGAGCACACATGAGCACTACGATGGCAAGCAGCTTGCTATGGGGCAATAGGAGGAGCCTAGAGCGCCAGTGATGGGACCCCAGAAGAGGAGGTTCTGGTCCTCCTTATGCAATAATATTGCACAGAGCAGTTTGTTTTTAATAAAAAAAAATACAGACAGTATAACTCCATATAAGCATAATGTATTTTTTAGGACAACCTATATCACCAAGATACGTTACAAGTAGTGATGAGAATCCAGAAAAACTGTAAATGTTTGATTCCTTTTAATATATCTGTGCAGTTTTCTCTATGCAGAGAATTTTACAGTTCACAATTATGACTGCCTGGATTTATGAGTTGTATGATTCTCCACGGGTCAAACATTTAGGACAGTTGCGGATTCTCCTGCATGCAAATATTCTGCTGACTGTCCCGATACGGTCATTACTAATTTCAAAATGTTTTTTTTTCTTGCTTGTAGGGAGTCCTCATTCCTTACCATTTCTGATGGGACAAACGTACAGAACTCTGTGTGCTTGTGTGTATATGTTTATATATAAAAGCGTGAGCTTTTGCGATTTGTGTCAACACATAAAGAGGGATGTGCACTATTGTATGCACATATACAAGTTTTTTTAATGCCTCTCAAGGAAATATTTTAACAGTACACGATAGGGGTGTTGAAATTAATCGTAGCATCGATGCACCGCAATTCGACCACCCACGATGCGGGATCGATGCTACGATTTGCAAAAATTGATTATACGATAACGTCATCCACGTGCCGCTATTTGCCTTGCCAAAGAAGTGAAAACAGCCGAAGGAGCCCTGGGCATTAGCTGCGCATTTTTTTCCCACCCCCGATAAACTCAAAGCGGCCAAAAGAGTCTTGGGTGGTAGCGATGGCACAGTGGTGGCAATTTAAGTGCATGCTCTGGTTCTTGCACCATCTTTCCCTTTCATATATCCTCATATATTCCCCCATGGTGTTCCAATCACCATCCTGGATTGCCCCTGACCACAGTACCAATACCCAGCTTCCCCCTCACCCCCCCCCCCCCCAGCACTGCTGGCTGGCTTCCCCTCCCGCCAGCTCCAGCTGCTGTGGCAGGAGATCAGTGCTGTGTTCAGGAGGGAGAGCAGGGATAATGCCTGTCCCTGACCTCACACTGTGTCTGGGACTGTGCACACCCACCCACGTGCTTGTCAGATTGAGAGCAGCAACTGTGTCCGTGCGCCATTGTGTCCCAATTGACATGAATTGGACTGCCTGCACAGGGATGCACGGAAACACCTGTGCATCCCTGTGCACGTAAATACAGCCCTCACACAGGTGCACACTTTATTACGCCTCATGTAAACGACCTGGTAGGGGGGAACGATTGGGGGGACAAACTGACCTGGGAGGGGAGCTGGTGAGACAAACCCTGCAATCTTGTCTTGGGAGCCAGTTTGGTGGTAGAGGGATGTGCACCCTGACTGTGTTTCATGTTGCATTAAATATGGGTGTAAAATGAAAGGTGGCATTAGTTTTAATCAGCATAATTTGGAGTAAACTTGTATGTGGATATCTTGTGGGTTGTTTTTATCACATTATGCACCCACAGTGGGAGAGCAATTTTTGGTGTGATTATTTGGACAAGGATTTGGGGAATTGGGCATGGTTTGACATGTTTTTTTTGTTCTTGTATAAATTCTTTAGAAAAAGCGGCAGTACAGAATAACAATATGCATTTTATCACGAAGTTCCAAATATATTGGAAAACATTCAGTATTGTCTAGAAATGGGCAAGCTGATGGGGCTTGCAATGCTGAACATGCGTATGTCAGAAGCACGAGTTCCGTAACCTGTTCATGGTAACTGAGAGCTAAAAGCAAACAGGGCCATCACTTTTCAGGACAGGCGGGACAGGATTGATCTCCTTAGTCTCGCCAGCTTACCAGCAGCAGTGGCAGGGGAGTCTATTTAAACTTTAGCAGCCATCACTTGTCGTGCTCCTGTTCCCCTAATGACGCTGTTTGATGCGAAACACATTGGGTGGAGGCAAACTGGTGACGTTGTTACACCCGCAAAGTGGATGGTTGCAAGGCATTTGTCCTATGTGCTGTTTGCGTAATAATTATTTCTACATGAAATACATCTACCAAAACTTCCTGAAGATGCACAGATGTGCGAAATGCACAATGCTGTCATCATTTCGGGTTTGCCCCCATGTCACTTCTTGGTCCATGGAATGCACACCAGCTCTGGAGGAGTGAGAGGCGTTACAATGGTACTGATGGATGGCTGATTGTGAAGGTGCCTCTCAGGCACCCTGAAAATGTGAAAGCAATATATTTTGTTATGTGATGTCTCATTTTAATTAAAGTTACTCCACTATGAGGATATTATCTCTTTGGGCTTCTGGTTTGTGTCATTGATAAGAGGATTTGCATTGGAGCTTATGTGGATAAGGGATCTATGCCATCCATCTGACTTTGTCTGCCTAGCTCGTTAGGCCTTTTATGGCCATTTATGATTAGTGAGTGAGCATTTCTACCACACGTGGTGAAAACACATTGGATGTAAAGAAGAATTACTTTTCATTATTATTTAACCACTTCCATACCACAGAATGTGCTGGGCTTTCAGTGGTGATATCTGAATGATGCCTGCATTTTTCAGCCGGCAATTCCCTTTACCATAAGAACAATTCTAAGGGCTCTTGATCATTCTTACAGGCGGCGGGAGGGGACATCCCTTCCCCTCCCGCCATCCTCCAGTGATTCTACTGGCCTCGTCTGTGTGATCAGTGAGCAAAAAAATAGGCATCCAACGGTGCCGGAAGCTGTAACGTCTGGGCCGGTGGAAGTAAAAAATGTCGGGGACTCAGCTGGAAAGCCTAAGGTTGTTTTTTCTGTTTTTTTTTTTTATCTCAGGCTTTACAGCCGGAGGAGAGATGTAGGGTCTTATAGATCCCATATTTCTCCATGAAGAGGGCATGAGAGCAATAATTCTAGCCCAAGACCTTATCTGTAACTCTAAACAGATAACCTTTAAAAAAAATTAAAGCATCGCCTATAGAGATTTTTAAGTACCGAAGTTTGGCGCCATTCCACAATTATAAAGCGAGATATGTGAGGTATCTATTTACTCAGGATAACATCATCTGTCATATTATACAATAAGATTGTGTTAATGTTACTTTAAATTTAAATTGCATTTGAAAAATTGCTGCTCAATACCGTGTGACATAAAAAGTTGCAATGGCAGCCATTTTATACCCTAGGGTCTCTGCTAAAATATATATATATCATGTTTGAGGGTTCTGAGTAATTTTCTAGCAAAAAAAAATAGATTTTCACATGTAGGAGAGGAGTGACAGAATTTGCGTGGTATGGAAGTGATTAAAGGGACAGTGATTGGGAAAATTAATGGGGTGGGCAACTACATGACAAATGAGGTTTAATGTAGAAAAATTTAAAATAATGCATTTGGGTGGCAAAAATATGAATGCAATCTATACACTGGGGGAGAACCTATGGGGGACTCTAGGATGGAAGGGTATTAACTTCCGAGATAAAATGATAATTCTCCTGCTCTACAAGACTCTGGTCCGGCCGCACCTAGAGTATGCTGTCCAGTTCTGGGCACCAGTCCTCAGGAAGGATGTACTGGAAATGGAGCACAAAGAAGGGCAACAAAGCTAATAAAGGGTCTGGAGAATATTAGTTGTGAGGAAAGGTTGCGAGCACTGAACTTATTCTCTCTGGAGAAGAGATGCTTGAGAGGGGATATAATTTCAATTTACAAAAACCGTACTGGTGATCCCACAATAGGGATAAACCTTTTTTGCGGAAGGAAGTTTAACAAGACATGTGGACTAAATTAAAATTAGAAGAAAAGAGGTTTAACCTTAAACTACGTAGAGCGGCAACAATGTAAAATTCCGCTCCGCAGGCGGTGGTCTAAGCGGGGGGGGGGGGCATCAATGGTTTCAAAAAACTATTAGGTAAGCACCTGAACGACCACAACATACAGGGATATACAAGGTAATACTGACATAATCTCACATATAGGTTGGACTTGGACTTGTGTCTTTTTTCGACTATGTAACTATGGGGTTTATTTACTAACGCTATAGAGTGCACAATAAGGCTCCATGCACACTGAAGCTGATAAACTATAGTTTATTGGCGTTTTGGCTTTTTTTTTTTTAAAGCCCATAAACTGAACTCTATGTTAGCCTATGTGCCCATGCACACATGGGCGTTTTTTTAGTGTTAATGAGCTTTGGAGTTTATTGGCTTCTTTCTGAACGCCCGAGTGCTGTTTTTTGGCGTGAAAAACGCAAAAATCCGAAAAATGCTCAAAAACGCAGACGCCAGCGTTTTTTAGCATTTTTTTTATCCATTAGAAAAAAGTAAAAAAAAAAAAAAGCTACACTGAAAAACGCTGATTAAAGCTATTGCAAAAAAACGTTGAAAGGCTCCCTGCAAAGCTACTGGCGTTTTTTTATAGCTTTTTTTTTAGCTTCAGTGTGCATGGAGCCTCAGGCTTACTTTTGCATAGAAACCAATCAGCTTCCAGGTTTTATTGCCATAGTTTAATTGAACAAGCTGAGGTTAGAAGATGATTGGCTACCATGCACGGCTGCACCAGATTCTGAGTGCACCATCTTTAGTAAATCAACCCCTATGTGACATTATTCATTACTGGATAACTTTGTGGAGGATTTACTTGAATCAACCTGCCTGGAAATAGGTGGTTATTGATGTGCAAGTTATTTTTTTTTCTCTGGCAATAATTTTTCATGTGTTTAATGTTTGTAAAGAAAAGATTGTAGACAAAAAAAAATAAATATATATATATATATATATATATATATATATATATATATATATATATATATCTCAGTTTGTTGAAACCAAAAATCAAAGATGTAATCAGCGCGACCAAATCAGCAAATCGTAAAACCAAATTTCTGCTCACACCATTAAAGTGATTTCACCTCACTTCAATACATAATTATATATCTCTTAATAGTGTGGCGCAATTCTTATTCTGATCAGAAATAAATAGGCAATATCTTATCACCCAACCAGGCTCTGGGTATTTTACAAGTAGTGATGCAGTGTAGCTCCACCCCTACTGATGACGTCCACATCCCTGGACGTATCGCTTATGGGGGCGGAGCCTGGAGCATGACATCCCGTTGGCCATCTCTCAATGAGTTTGTGAGCTGACGCATGCTATTTTAACTAGCACTGCTGAAGTGCTTTTTATGTAAGTGCAATATTTTATTCCATATGTTAAATGCGTTTCAACGAAGAGCACTAGATGTGGTGTGTTCAGCTCTAATTTTTATATATATTCCTGCCAGAGCGAAAGGTAACATTAAGCTAGAGGATACACAGAAGTTGGGCCATCAGACCTTCCACCCTGTTCCTCTTAAAGGGAAATACAGCGAGTTATGGCCTACTGGTAATGCAGGGGTCATATCAGTAAGGTGAGAGGCTAGAGTGGACTGGTGTTGAGTGGCACTACTCCTCTGTTGAAGCTTGATGTGGAAGAATATGCACTATTGTGTGGATTATTTCTGAGAATAAGCGACAAGAAAGCTGATCATATATGGACACTTAATAGATTGGAATTTTTTGGATTGATATATGTTTTCCTTGTATGTTTTTTGTCTGATTTATATATGGTAGGGTGATACAGTAAAATATTGCCTATTTATTTCTGATTAGAATAAGAATTGCGCTACACTATTATTTAGAGATATATCAGTTTATAGCTTATCTTCAGGTGCATAAAAGGCTTTACAAAATTGTCATAAAGGACAATTTAGGTTCAGACTAATGCAGCTGCATCATGATCAGATTTTCAGTACGATTGTGTAGTGCGTTTTTGAAGCTTTGTGCTTTTTTGTAGGAGGAGACTGAATTTCATACACAAACCTCACTAAAATGCATGTGCATGCATTTTTTACTGACACAGCATGACAGCATATACGTATGGGAAGGCTCCGCCTCCCTGCCTAATTCAGGACCGGTTATACTATAAAAGTAGGTCTCCTCCCTTTCTGCAGTATTCTCTTTTTTTTCCTCACTGCTACAGCCGGTTATGATACTGCTGAGAAGCAGGATTTATTCTTTTCCCTCACCTTGCCGGACACTTCTGGCCAAGTCGCACAGGTTCAAGCCTCTCCTGTGACGAAGCTCCTCACTGTACAGGCAGACACAAACACCTATATGGGGGAAACCTTACCCCCAGCAAGATCCAAGAAGATGGGGTGCAGCTATATGGCATAGGGAGAGCCATCTCTGCAAAACTTGAGCAAACAAAGGCCTGCCACTCACAAAATGGCGGAAGTACGACTTCCGGGTGAAGCAAAATGGCGACCGAGGCACCTCCGGTCACGTGGGACGCAGTGGGCGTCTCAGGAAGTAAGGGCTCACAACATAAATATCAAAAGCAACCTGTGTACAGTGTGCAAGCTCAAGGATAATGCACCAGCAGGAACTATCAAGTGACCTTGATCTGGGTAACGAGGCAATGACTTGGCTCTTTAACCATGTGATCGGCTGTGTCCAATCACAGCCGATCACATGTAAACAAGGAAGTGCCATTTTTCTGCTCTACTCACCTAACACTGACAGACTGTGAGTCGAGGAGAGTCGATCAGCGTCATCTCCTTGCAGCAGAGACTGTAGAGGTAATCGGGGCACTGATCATCAGTGCCCTGATGATCAATGTAGCCCAAGCAGTGCCCATCAGTGACACCAATTAGTGCCCATCGGTACCACCTATCAGTGCCCGTCAGTGCAGCATATTAGTGCCTCCTCATCATTGCCACCTAATCGGTGCACATCAGTGAAGGAGAAAAAATACTTATTTACTGACAGAAAAAAAAGATTTTTCTGAATTTTTGAAAAAAAAAAAAAAAAACAGCAGTGATTAAATACCAGCAAAAGAAAGCTCTATTTGTGGAAAGAAAATGAGAAAATTATCCAAATTAATTTTGGATACAGCATTGCAGGACTGTGCAATTGTCATTCAAATTGTCACAGCACTGTAAGTTGAAAACTGACCTGGGCAGGAAGGGGGTGAAAATGCCCAGTATTTAAATGGTTATGGTAGGTGATTCTTTCTGATCGCTTTAAGATTGTTTTTTTACTGCAATTGTCCTTTACTCAAAACCAAAGTTTATTGTGGAATTTCTCAAACTTTACCATGCAATTTTTTGTTTTTTTAACAGGCTGGAAATCTCCAATTATCAGTCATTAACAATTATTCTCGGTGGAATCTGGTGTTATATTTTTTGGGGGGGTGTTGGATCAAACTCTTTTTTTAAGCTAATTAGAGCCTCAGGCTCTAATCACGTGCTTCTAAAAAAAAAAAAAAAAAAACATTGGAATCCATGCATCCGGCACCCGAACTTGAACTTTTCAGTTGCTGTTCACATCTTGTAATCTTACATAAGGTATCCTTTTTAAAGCGGAGTTTCACCCAAAAGTGGAACTTCCGCTTAATCCACTCCTTGCCCTCTTACATGCCACATTTGGCATGTCATTTTTTTGGGGGGGGAGTGGGGCTTCCTGTCCCACTTCCTCCTTCCACCGAGGGGCTGCTAAGGCGAATAGTCATATCGCCTTTTGGCAGCCCCTCCCTGTAGGCGATCGCCTGGGACACGTGACAGGTCCCAGGCGATCGCCTGTCCAATCGGATGGCGCAGTGGGTGCCCAGCCATGAAGCTGAAAGCTGTCACGGCCAGGTGCCCACACATAGAATGAAGACGCCGGCCGGAGAGGAGAGGAGCGGAGCCCCAGCCGGCGCGTCGCTGGAACGTGGAGCAGGTGAGTGTATGTTTATTAAAAGCCAGCAGCTACACTTTTTGTAGCTGCTGACTTTTAATAAACATTAAAAATGACTGGAACACCCCTTTAAGTTCTATATCCTATAAATGCGTTCATTGACATGGATAGGAAGCAGCTTTTGTGCCCAAGCAAGTGTCTTGGAAAACCTTGCTAGTCAGGAAGTAGAAGAGCGTTTTGAAGGTGCCATGATCATATAAGTAAAGGGAAAAGCATATAAGCCCAAAGTTCTAGCCCGCGCGGCTTATCTTTATTAAAAAATCATACTGGATTTAATTTGTAAGGCTTCTTTTCTCTCTCTCTCTCTCTCTCTCTCTCTCTCTCTCTCTCTCTTTTTCCTGATATCTCTGTCTTTTTCTTTACTTTTCACTCTCTTTTTCTCTTGCCCTCTTTTTTTCAATCTCTCTTTTTTTTCCTTTCTTGCATTCTTTCTCTTGCCCTCTATTTTTCTGTCTCTTGTTTTTTTCCCTTTTTTTTGCATTTATTCTATCTTCCTTTATTTCTCTTTTACGCTCTCTCATATTCTCTGTGCATATGTGTGTGTGTGTGCACGCACACTGCATATTTTTTTTTTTTTTTATATTCTCTTTTATATACTTCTGACGCATAAATGTGTTCAAGGAAATGCCCCCCAATATCTATGCGAAAAACTAAAAGCTCACAACTCCAATCGCGTTCTGCAATCCACCAATCAAAATCTGCTCCAAATACCAAAAACCAGATACAAGTCCAAAGGAGAACGAAGATTTGCACTCCAGGGCCCCAGACTATGGAACGATTTACCAATCAGCATTCAGTTGGAGGAGAATCACTTGACCTTTAGGAGAAAGATCAAAACCCATCTCTTTTGAGTTAAAAGGAGAAATGGACAAACGAGCGCCCGAAGGCGATTTAGTTAGCATGTGCAGCGCTATATAAGTTTTTCACTCACTCACACTTCAGTACCATGCTTTGTCTGCATAAATGATATCACAGCTGATGGCATAGTACAGTTTTTTATTTGTCTTTGATTATATTGTCATACATCTGAAGAAGTATGCTTTAAACAAATAAAACAATATATCTGCAAAATGTTTTACATGCTGTGCAAATGATGGGGAAAAACACATATTTGTGTTTAAAATAAATCCTTCACTTGGCTGTAAGCTAGAGACATGCCAGTAGCTATGACAAATAGTGTCAGTCTGTCAGTGGGGAAAAAATCAATGCAAACAAAGCATATTTTGGCTTCATATTCACCATTGATAGAGGGGAGATTCTATATTCAGCTATTGGGTAATTGTGAGGATATTTGTAGCCTTGAACTGCTTTCTTCATTTTTAGCTTGATTAGAGCTGTTGATTCCCTTCTATACACATAACTTGTCAGATGGTGTTATTAATTGCATCATATTTCTTGGCATACAATATTCATTTTTGTCAAACTAATTACTGGTTAGATCAACAGACAGTGCGTGCACATGTTGCATGGTTTTGTGGTTATATCTTTTCATGTGACAACACTGAAGAAATGACACTTTGCTACAATGTAAAGTAGTGAGTGTACAGCTTGTATAACAGTGTGAATTTGCTGTCCCCTCAAAATAACTCAGCACACAGCCATAAATGTCCAAACCGCTGGCAACAAAAGTGAGTACACCCCTAAGTGAAAATGTTCAGATTGGGCCCAATTTGCCATTTTGCCTCCCCGGTTTCATGTGACTCGATAGTGTTACAAGGTCTCAGGTGTGAATGGGCAGCAGGTTTGTTAAATTTATCGCTCTCACTCTCTCATACTAGTCACTGGAAGTTCAACATGGCACCTCATGGCAAAGAACTCTCTGAGGATCTTAAAAAAAGAATTGTTGCTCTACATAAAGATGACCTAGGCTATAAGAAGATTGCCAAGACCCTGAAACTGAGCTGCAGCATGGTGGCCAAGACCACAGAGCAGTTTAGGACAGGTTCCACTCAGAACAGGCCTTGTCATGGTCGACCAAAGAAGTTGAGTGGTCGTGCTCAGCGTCATATCCAAAGGTTGTCTTTGGGAAATAGACAAATGAGTGCTGCCAGCATTGCTTCAGAGGTTGAAGGGGTGGGGGGGGGGGGTCAGCCTGTCAGTGCTCAGAAAATATGCTGTACATTACATCAAATTGGTCTGCATGGCTGTTGTCCCAGAAGGAAGCCTATTCTAAAGATGATGCACAAAAAAGCCCACAAACAGTTGGCTGAAACCAAGCTAAGGACATGGATTACTGGAACCATGTCCTGTGGTCTGATGAGACCAAGATAAACTTATTTGGTTCAGATGGTGTCAAGCATGTGTGGTGTAAACAAGGTGAGTACAAAGACAAGTGCGTCTTGTCTACAGTCAAGAGGTGGTTGGAGTGTCATGATCTGGGGCTGCATGAGTGCTGCTGGCACTGGGGAGCTACAGTTCATTGAGGGAACCATGAATGCCAACATATACTGTGACATACTGAAGCAGAGCATGAGCCCCTTCCTTTGGAGACTGGGCCCGCTGGGTATTATAACAACATAATGACCCCAAACACACCTCCAAGTTGACCATTGCCTTGCTAAAGAAGCTGAGGGTAAAGGTGATGGACTGGCCAAGCATGTCTCCAGACCTAAACCCTCTTGAGCATCTGTGGGGCATCCTCAAATGGAAGGTGGAGGAGTGCAAGGTCTCTAACATCAACCAGTATTGTCATGGAGGAGTGGAAGAGGACTCCTGTGAAGCTCTGGTGAACTCCATGCTCAAGAGGGTTAAGGCAGTGCTGGAAAATAATGGTGGCCACAAAAAATATTGACACTTTGGGCTCAATCTGAACATTTTCACTTAGGGGTGTACTCACTTTTGTTGCCAGCGGTTTAGACATGTATGGCTGTGTGCTGAGTTATTTTGAGGGGACAGCAAATTCACACTGTTATACAAGCTGTACACTCACTACTTTACATTGTAGCAAAGTATAATTTCTTCAGTGTTGCCACATGAAAAGATATAACAAAATATTTACAAAAATTTGAGGGGTGTACTCACTTTTGTGAAATACTGTGTATGTGATATATATATATATATATATATATATATATATATATATATATATATATATATATATATACATACAGTTGTGCTCATAAATATGCATACCCTGGCAGAATCTTGCCAATTTTTCAGAAAATATGAATGATACCACAAAAACTTTTCTTTCACTAGTAGTTAGTGATTGGCTGAAGCCATTTGTTATCAATCAACTGTGTTTACTCTTTTTACTCTTAATCATAATGACAATAGAAACTACCCAAAAGACCCTGACCAAAGTTTAGCAGAACTTTTAATGTTAAAAATAAATTTCTGTTGAACGCAGTAGCTAAACCCCCCTATTCCCATGGAGGGATGTTATTACCATTTTAGGAATAAATCCACTTTTAATCCTCCCAATATAGATAATAAATATATTGATGTATTCTGGAGTATTGTAAATGATTTTGATTTAAAGGTTAAGAGAGTACAGGACCCTATGTTTATTAAAAAAGGTATTCAGGCACTAGAACACAAAAACAAGGCGATAAAACCTGCTGATAAGGGAGGGAGATAGCGCTGATGACGAAAGCCTATTACAAGGAAGAAATGAAGAGATTACTAGAGGACAGGGAAATATATAATATACTAAGGAAGAATCCAGTTAGTGAATTTAAAAATAAGTTAGATGGAGTGCTGAACCCTCAAGGAGATCCATAGTTAATGGGGTTAACTCCCTGTCTGCACGTCTAGGACAATATATAGACAATCACAGTCCCAAAGGCATATTTAAAAAATACTAAACTTCTGTTACAGGTATTAGGTGATTTCTCGCATGTTGGCCCATGATTTTTAGTGACAGCCAGAGTAAGCTCACTGTACACTATTATAAGACATCAGGATGCTATGGAGTCAGTAAGGAGGGCATTAGACTCCTCTTATATTTCCAGGACACATAGATGTTATGTGTTCGAATGTTTGGGATATGATCTGCTGCATATTTATTTTTTGTAAAATGATCAGTATAATCATTGAGTTACTGACATCACTATGGTGGCAGGGTTTTCTCCCAGTGTGGCCAATATTTTTATGGCCCACTGGGAGGAAAATGCCATATTTAATAACAGACCAAGTCGATTGGTCTGTTATAAATGCTATATAGATGATCTGTTTATGATATGGCAGGGGATGGGAAGGAGTCTGATCTCAAGGCTTTCATGAACAGACTGGATCAGAATAATACGAATATTACATTATCATGGCATTATGTTTCTAATAAGGCTGTATTTTTGGAACTAAAAATTATGAGCGTCAATGGACGCTTAGTCACTAGGAATTATTTTAAGCCTACTGATCTTAATAGTATTATCCTCCTTAATAGCTATCAGCCTAAATTGTGGCTTTTTAACATTCCAAGAGGGCAATTTATTTGTCTCTGTAAGAATCATACAGAAGAAAGAGTTTTTACAACAATCTGAGATATTGGAAAAAAAGCCAGGGTTACAGTCAACAAAGGATCAGAAAATAAATAGAGGAGGAGACACACATAGATAGGGATAGCCTGATTAGAGATAAGGTTCCTGTAGATAAGAATGATAACAAGGAGGAAGAATTTAGGATTATTTTAGATTTTAATATTCACAGGCAAAAAATGTGAGGGTATTATCAGAAAATATTGGAATATCCTACAGAGACATATGATACTGGGTAAGGATTTACCCTCCCATCCTAAATGTGTATACAAAAAGGCACCTGCTGTTAGGAATATATTGGCCCCAGGGGTTTTAGATTCCCCTGAAGACAAGAATAACAGTACACTATTCACATTGTTGGTTGGCTTTTATGTCTGTGGTAAGTGTAAGGCCTGCAAGACCGCAAGGTTAATAATAAAAAGAAAAAAATATTTGTGGCATCAGCTACAGGTAAATCATATAAAATAAAGGATTTTTTTTTACCTGTTCAACTAAAGGGGTAGTGTACATGTTGGAATGCTCCTGTGGTATCATGTGATTTCACGGTATATTAAGATTTGGTGTTTTTTTTTTCTCTGCAGAGATGAAGAAGAACTCAGGAAATCACTTTCAGAACTTGCAGATCCAAACCCTAAATCCATAAAACGCATTAATAGTTGTGGGAAGCCATTCCTTGACTTTTCTCAAGATCCCAATATCACTACATACAAATATGGAGTACTTGTGCGAAAAATTCATGCAGATCCTGACTGCAAAAAAAGTAAGAATCAGTAATGTATGGCTTTCTTTCCTGTTCAGATCTACTGTTAAATATTTATGTCTGTTGGTAAGGATGGGATTTAATGAAACCTTGCAAATTCATGTTGCAATCCTAAGAAATTGTATCTGGTATCAGCAGACACATTTAGTAAGGCTGCATTCACACTTAAAGGGGTTGTAAAGGTTTGTTTTTTTTATTTTATAAATAGGTTCCTTTAAGCTAGTGCATTGTTGGTTCACTTACCTTTTCCTTTGATTTCCCTTCTAAATGTTTTTTTTTTGTCTGAATTTATCACTTCCTGTTCCTCCTCAGTAATCTTGCCCCCATCATCTGAGCTGTTCTGGCTGGGGGTTAGTCAAACATAGACAAACATTCCATGTTATTCATTAAAAACACAGTCTGAAAGATTCTGTTTGTGTGCCCCATTTTTGGAGTATATCATTATCCTAGAAAACTACTGTTGAAAAGGCTTCACCAACATGGGAAAGGGGAACAGGTAACACTGAGACCTAGAAGATTCAATCCTGCATCTCAAAAGGTCATCCTGGACAAAATAGCCAGAGCGAGCTAGTACATGGGGGCGGTCCAGCCTGTAGGACGAGATAAAAATTTTGTGTCTTCCAGTGAAGTTACTTAGCCAGTAGCTGGCTACAAAAATCCGGCAGACTTACAGAATCTTTCATGTTTTTAATGAATAACATGGAATGTCTATTACATCATCCGCCTGACTACACACGATACCTCTCATACCCCTGAGGAAGAAGATAATCATTCTCTGAAACGTGTCGGGTGGAGGAAATCGTTTTTTCATCTTCATCACCATGCACAGTTGATGTAACAATACTTGTACATACCATGTTGTACACTGTATAGTGTTTCTTTTATTGAGTGATGTAATAATAAAATGTGTTGGTTTTCTTTCTTTATCTGCAGTGGTGCAAAATCCTGTAACAAAAAAAAACATAAATGTACAAAAAAACTTGCATGTAAACACACAAAGTGCACTTAAGGGGTGTGCTTTTGTTCACCCTGAATAGTGCACTGGCCGGGCCCTGAGGCCCGGTAAGCAAAAATTGCCCCGGACTTAAGCCAAAAGGCCCAGTCCATGAGGCGCAATGCAAAAGGCAAAGCATAATTTTGTGTTGTGACCGTGACTCTACAGGCTCTAGCTATCTCTCATTCACATAGAATGCAGGAGGGTGGTTTCTACATTTGTAACCCCTTCTTAGGACAGTCAGTGTTGAAATATTGTTTACAGTTGATAATGAAGAACTGTAAACACAGTACAGACAGGATTAATTATATTAAACATTAAGTCCACGCCCCCTCCCAAACGTCAGGTATAGCATGTAGGATTTTTAATCACCTTACCAATTCTGACATTTCTCACATACATGTAAAAATCTGCTTTTATTTGCTAGAAAAGATCCCCCAAACATTAAATATTTTTTTTTAAAGCAGAGACCCTAGAAAATAAAATGATGGTTGTTGCAATTTTTTATGTTGCACAATATTTGCGCACCCATTTTTAAAAAGCAATTTTTTATGGAAGAATAATAAATTTTAATGAATTTTAGTGGACACAAACACTAATACCCAAAATGTAAGATGATGTTACACTGACTAAATAGCTAACTTGTCATGCTTTGAAATTGTGTACAGCTGTGGAATGCCAACAAACAATGGTACCTACAAATCTCTAATAAGCAATGCTTTAAAAGCCTCTACAGTTTACCAGTTTAGAGTTCCATAGGAGTTTTGGTGCTAGAATTATTGCTCTTGCTCTGACATTCACAGCGATACCTCACATGTGTGGAGTAATCACTGTTTTATGCGTGTGAGCACGGGGCACTTTACATTTTTTTTTTTTTTTTTTTAAATATGTACACTGTCCCTTTAATTTTGTTATCAACTTTATTATTGCTATCACAAGGAATGAACAGCATCCCTTATGATACAAAAAATAAGCATGACAGGTCCTCTTTATGGAGAGATCTTGGATATTAGACCCCAGATCTCTCATCTGCTCTGAAAGCATCTGATCAAACTGAGATTGGTTTAATCAAATGCTTTACGGTAACAGGAAGTGATGAAATGAAATAATTTGTGCCCCTGTGGCTAGACTGGCTGTCTACATCTGTTCTAAGCTTTTGGTCTCAGTAAAGTATATTACATTCATCACTTATGGGGTGCTTGGCTGGGGCCAGTACCACCTTCCAGGGAGCTGCATTTGCTACCTGTGTGATTCTAGAATAACAGGTCCTTTTAACCACTTGCTTACTGGGCACATAAACCCCCTTTGTTCCCAGGCGAAATTTCAGCTTCCGGCACTGCGCCGCTTTAACTGACAATTGCGCGGTCGTGCGACGTAGCTCCCAAACAAAATTGGCGTCCTTTTTTCCCCACAAATAGAGCTTTATTTTGGTGGTATTTGATCACCTCTGCGGTTTTTATTTTTTGCGCTATTTTTTACTTGTTGCTATAATAAATATCCCAATTTTTTTTTAAAAAAACTATTTTTTTTCTCAGTTAAGGCCGATACGTATTTTTCGAAGTATTTTTGTAAAAAAAAAAAAATCGCAATAAGCGACTGGTTTGCACAAAAGTTATAGTGCCTACGAAATGGGGGAAAGATTTATGTTTTGTTTTTTTTTACTAGTAATGGCGGCGATTTGCTATTTTTTTTGTCAGGGCTGCGATATTGAGATGGACGTATCGGACGCTTTTGACACAATTTTGGGACCATTGACATTTATACAGCGATCAGTGCTATAAAAATGCACTAATTACTGTATAAATGTGACTGGCAGTGAAGGGGTTAACACTAGGGGGTGAGGAAGGGGCTAAATGTATTCCCTACATAGTGTTCTTACTGTGTGGGGGGAGGGGGGTGACTGGGGGAGGTGACCGATGCTGTGTCCCTATGTAAAGGGACACAGATCGGTCTCCTCTCTCCCTGACAGCACGTGGAGCTCTGTGTTTACACACAGAGCTCCACGTCCTGCTGTGTTACCGGCTGTGTTCCCGATGATCGCGAGTGTCTGGCGGACATCGCGGCCGCCAGGCACTCACATTGGCTCCCGAGCGATGCGCCGGGCACGTTGTTTCCCCGCTGCGTGCCCCCAGCGGCGCACACAGGGAACAACAACAGCAGGACGTCTATGGTTGTCCACCCGGCACTTGAGAGCCGCGCTGTGGACGTCTTTCGACCATAGCGCGGATCTCAAGTGGTTAAAACATTTATTGCATAAAAAAAAAGTTTCAATTCAGATGCAAAAGATGGCAAAATAGAGTCTTTCTGATGTCAGTTGGTGTGATCACATTTGTATTGCACATAATGTAATATATGCCTCTGCCATACTGTATAGCTCAGTGATGTTTTTAAGATGCTTTTTGTTTTAAGTGATATATGATTGACTGAAAGCCTCCATTGTTTTTTTTGTGTTTTTTTTAAATACCTAAAACCACAAATAAATGATCTTTTGGGTATCAACAAGTCTCTTGTAATGTTTGCAGCCTCCATGTTGACTGCATAAACAGTGTAAAGATCTCAATTAGTTTTTTGGGCACTTAATATTTATATATTTTTTTTATAGCACCTAGAGGAAAGAGAGGATGGAAAACTTTCCATGGAATATTGAAGGGGATGATTTTGTATCTACAAAAGGTATTGTGCTTTCTGTTATATATATAATCAACATTTCCACAAAAATTCACTGGCATTTTTCACCATGTTTCCAGGACTAACATGTATGATCTTGAATATCCAGTTAGCCTATAGTGAGGGTTTAAAAGAATTCCAAAAGAACCCTACTAAAATACTGCAGAAATTAAGTGTTCGAGATAAGCATATCATTTTCAGAAACATGGCAATAATTTCTTAATGGCATCTCAAAAACCAATACAGCCACCACATCTAATGATTTGTAAGCTGCAATATATTACATTTCTGGTTTTGGGTTTAATCCTACTTTACGTGAAAGTATTTATCAGCATTGCTTTCTTAGAATATAAGAGGTTTAAATATAAGCAGTTTCAACATACTGTGTATCCACATATCCAAACAATGTTCTTCATTTTAAAATAGCAGTGGAGTGATTATTTTTTTAATGCTGAAGTTGACAACATAAGAATTTTTACCATAGCGCAGTTTTTTTTTTACCATATTCTTTTAAGTTGTTACCTCAAAATTGCCAAAAGCCTGTTGGAAACAATTTAAAGTTTTTGTTATACTTTTTTTTCTCTTGGTGGGTTACCAACTAAGGATTTTCAGTTTGTCAATAAATAACAGTTGAGCCATGTGGTACAGTTTATAAACAATGGTCTCCCCTCTTCCAATATACTGATGTTAATTTGTGCCAAGCTGGGCATTTTTTGCCATTAAGTAAGGAATGGCATCTGCCAGGGGATGCTTGCTAAATAAGACGAAAATAACTGTTGTTATGTAAAAAAAAAAAATCTATTAAGATTTATAAAATAATTTCTATATAAATAAGGAAGACATTCACGCCTTCAAGGCAGTCCAAAAGTGACATAGCGTTTTTGCAATCAAAATTTGCTGTAAATTTTTCTAAAACTGTAACTTCCAAAGCTGTGAAAAGGCTGTGAATATCACCAGATACTGTGACCCCCCACAATTAATAAGAGGTCAGAAGTTTCCACTTGCTCGATGTATCCTCTGTCCAGTAGATCTCTCCCTGTGCCACTGCGCCAGCAACCTGCTGTTTTCTCCGGGTAGTAAGAGGTAACAAGAGTCCCACAGAAGTCAGCTGGAAAACACACAAGGTGTCACCCGGTGACGAGCAGTCCAAAGGAAGACTATATCCGGCAATCAGGGTGGGCTCAGCTAATGTTCAGTGTTGCACTATGATGCTATAATAGAGAACACACGCAAAAGGGAGCCTTCCAGTGCCAGTGTAACAACTGCTACAGGAGACTTTGGTTCCTTTAGGCCCCTTACACCTTGTCTCCTGATCAAAATACGAGGGGTCTTCAAAAAGTTTATGCACTTTTATATTTTCATTGGAAACTATGAGGGCGGGAGGAGTAGTAATTAGTCGTGTCTGAGAGTGTCATGTGACTAGTCTGTGTGGCAAGCTTTGACCTTGCAGTTACTATAAGAGTTGTCACTTTGAGGTGAAGATGGCTGCAAAACGTACCTTAAAAAGTGCAGATTTTTCTAAGAACCCTCGTATTAATCATTTCTGTGGGGAGTTTGGTGTGGTGATGGAGGGGTTTGTCAAGTACACGATGATGTACTATTTACTTGTTTCTTCTCTTGAAGTGACCTTAACTTTCAAACTAAGATAAAATGGTAGCTGTGCATGTAGCTTCCAGGCATAAATCTGACATAGCATGACATCTATTTTCTGTGGTCTTTTGACAATTGGGTGCAGTAATACTGGTGCTCTCTGTATTTTAGGAGGAATATAAACCAGGAAAGCCTATTTCTGAAGAAGACTTAAAAAATGCAATCAGCATACATCATTCTTTGGCTACAAGAGCATCCGACTATAACAAAAGGCCAAATGTCTTCTACCTGCGAACAGCAGACTGGAGAGTATTCCTCTTTCAGGCTCAGTAAGTCCTAATATCACTTACAATAAACGTCGTATCTGTACTTCCCATCCATGTTTTCAGTATTTGGCTATGATATATTACTGTACTTTACCTAAGTGTGCAATCCACTTTACCTGGCTCCTTGCTATCTACTTCATTTTGGTATCTGTATGTTACATCTGTTAGTGGTTTAGATGTTTAGTATTGTATTAACTAATTCTTAACTACTTAACATAAGCTGTTCCTTTTGCAATGTTTTACTTGCAAATGTGCTGTGAAAGATGCATAGGGCTAGATTCACGTAGGGCGGCGTAAGTGTGGGTGGGCGTAGCGTATCGTATTTACGCTACGCCGCCGTAACTTAGAGAGGCAAGTGCTGTATTCACAAAGCACTTGCGTCCTAAGTTACGACGGCGTAGCGTAAATGTGCCGGCGTAAGCGCGCCTAATTCAAATTGTGAAGAGGTGGGCGTGTTTTATGTAAATAAAGCATGACCCCACGTAAATGACGTTTTGAACGAACGGCGTATGCGCCGTCCGTAGACGTATCCCAGTGCGCATGCGTCGGATATAATGCCTAAGATACGTCCAACACTGCCTATGACGTGAACGTAAGTTACGCACAGCCCTATTCGCGTACGACTTACGTAAACGACGGAAAATTCTACGCTGTCCCGGCGTCCATACTTAACATTGGCTACGCCTTATATAGCAGGGGTAACTTTACGCCGGAAAAAGCCTTACGTAAACGACGTAAAAAAATCCGCCGGGCGCACGTACGTTTCAGATTAATCGTATCTAGCTAATTTGCATATTCTACGCGGAAATCAACGGAAGCGCCACCTAGCGGCCAGCGTAAATATGCACCCTAGGATACGACAGCTTTGGAGACGTACGCCGGTCGTATCTTGGCAACATTTAAGCGTATCTCAATTTGAGCATACGCTTAAAGATACGACGGCGCGGATTCGGACTTACGACGGTGTATCTACTGATACGCTGTCGTAAGTCTTTCTGAATCTAGCCCATAGTTTTTTTTGACACTTTGGGGTTGATTTACTAAAACTGGTGCAGCTCTGAATAGAAACCAATCAGCTTCCAGGTTTTGTGTCGAAGCTTAATTGAACAAGCTTGGGTTAGAAACTGATTGGCTATCATGCACGGATGAACCAGATTTTGCACTCTCCAGTTTCAGTAAATTAACCCCATTGTAGACACATTCAACAACTTTATAGAAGGTTTATTTTGCCAAGTTTAGGCATAATCCATTCCACAGTCATTGTATGTGTTCTTTTATTACATAGAGAACAGAAAACAGTAGAGGCCCCCAAAGATGGCTCGAATTTTAGATGATTCCACCTGAATCCGGCCAAAATATGAGCAATGGGTGGCCCTAAAAGAGCCACCCAGATTCAACAAATAATTTACAAATTGTCTGAACAAGATTGGAAATTATATTCATCCTATCAAATGTAATCACTGTGTGGCAGTGCCAGCAGATGTAAATCATTCAGTAAAAAAATGTATATATGGCTGATGATGCAGGAGAATTTATGACAGCTTTATTTGATGAATGCTGTAAATGTTTTTTTTTCCCCCCTAGAAATACAGAACAGATGCATTCATGGATCACACGTATTAATGTGGTGGCAGCTATGTTTTCTGCTCCTCCATTCCCAGCTGCAATTGGATCTCATAAGAAATTCAGCCGACCACTTCTTCCAAGTGCCCTCACCCGCCTTTCCCAGGTATTTAATGTGCATGTTGAGGCAAAAAATATATATATATATATATATATATATATATATATATATATATATTTAGTACATTCCTGCAATGCATTCACATTTCCCCACATGTTATCCCATTAAAAACACCAAGTACAGAAGATGTCAAATTGTTGGTGTCAGCTCTGCCAACTTAATTTCTGATGGATTAAACTGACAGAGAGCAGGGGGGTACAGGCAGTACACCTGTAAGGGGCCCGGATGGCAACCCCCTCATTTTTTTTTTTTTTTTTTATAAAAAAAAATATATATTTTTTTAATATATTTTTATTTTTTATTAAAGGGACCATTTTTTTTAGAGGTCAGGGGTCCCCAGGGGCCTGGAGGGCCCCGGATGGCAACCCCCCTTTTTTTTATTTATTTTTTTAAAACATATATATTTTTTAATATATTTTTATTTTATTTTTTATTAAAGGGACAATTTTCTTTTTTTTATATAAATGTTTATTTTTTATTTTTGTTTATATATATTTTTTACTAAAGGGCCCAGAGGTCCCCAGGGCCCTGGATGGCAACCCCCCTTTTTTTTTTTATAAATGTTTATTTTATTTTATTTTTTATACTTTTTTTTATTTATTTTTTATTAAAGGGCCCAGAGGTTTATTTTTTTTATTATTTTTATTATTAAAGGGCCCATAGGTCCGGGATGGCAACCCCCCTTTTTTTGTAATTTATTTTTATAAAAAAAAATGGCTACCCCCCTTTTTAAAAAAAAATATATATATATATTTTTTATTTATTTTTTTCTTTTTATTAAAGGGCCCAGAGGTCCCCAGGGCCCAGGATGGCTACCCCCCTTTTTTTATATATATTTTTTTTATCGTACATCACGGGACACAGAGCAGCATAGCCATTACATATGGGTTATATAGTGTACCTTCAGGTGATGGACACTGGCACTCTCCGACAGGAAGTTCCCTCCCTATATAACCCCCACCCATAGTGGGAGTACCTCAGTTTTTTCGCCAGTGTCTTAGGTGTTGGTGCACGTTGAAGGTTGTGCCTGCAGTTTGTCCTTGGGACCAGGGCCAGCCGACCGGATCCGTCCAAGGTGCTTCATAGCCAAAGTGGACGGTACCCGGGCCCCAATTCGTGGATGGGGTTTTGCCTATAATGCCTCTCCTTGGAGGGCTGGACTCTGGGTTCCAGGACTGGGTTTTTTAACCTATGGATACCTGCTGCCAGTAGTGCTGTATAGGTCCAGGTGTGTGGTGTTCCTGACTTGGACCCCGGTCCCTGAAGGTCTATGACCATACCCACGGTGAAGGGGGAAGATTGGGCCTCTTGCATGAGCAATACCCTGCGGCGTGGAAAGGTAAGCGGGGGGCCTACGGAACTTGTTTTGTCAGTGGGCTCCCCACAGGGGACTCTGGGGGAAAGCCTTTTTTATGCCTCTGTGCATGGGCTAAAGAGAAACCACAAAGTCTGCATGACTGGATGGCTCAAACACCCAGGTATACTGTTCCTATGGCTGGGCTAATAGACTGCTGCTGCTACAAGGTGTTTTTGCTCCATGAAATGTAAAGGGGAGCATGTCAGGTTTAAAATACTTACTTCCTGATGTCTGTGTGTCTCCAGCAGCTCCCGGGCTCCTCTCCCCACATGGCTTCTGCTTCCTGCTTCCTGTAGAGCGGCGTCGGGAGCGCGTGCGCGCGCACTGTTATAGGCGCCGACGCTGCGTGGAGGGGGCGGGGGACGCCCAGGGAGTTCCCTCCCCTCTGTACATCAGAGGGAAAACTCTATTTAGCCTGTCAGTTTGCTGAAGGCTGTGAAGGGACACGGAGCAGCGATGCTGAGCTGAGCAGGATAGGTTTGCCTATGTTATGCTGACACAGTGACACCTAGTGGCCGTTTTTTTGTACACACCTTGCTAAAGAGCTGTTTAAGCTCATATTTTCTCTGTAAAGCCGGTGTACTAAGTAGCAGTCAGAGTACTTTTAGTATTTGGTACTCTCTTAGCCCAGCATTAAGGGAAGCAATATTAGGATATGATTAAGCCCTTGGGGCTCAATATTGCTATCTCTTGTTAGGTTTTGGGAAGTTTAGTTTCTGTCTAACATTACCCTAGCCTAATTTTCTTCCTCATTTATTTAAATGTGTGTTTTTCTCCAGCTATTACAGTTAGTTGTATATTAGCGGAGTATCTCAGATTTGTTTATTATGGCTCCTAAGGGTGCAGGGAACGCTAAAAATGCTAAAGGTGTTAAAAAGCCGAAGGGTTCCCCATCGGGCTCGGAGGATATTTCCCAGAATCCACCTGCCCCTACCTCCCCGGAGGATCCGGAGGTTGCTGCCCTGGGTGAGCCATCGGGGTTGCTAGGTGCTATGGCGGGCCCTATTCAACCAACTCCTTCCTATGTCACGGAAGAGATGTTAGCCTCCACCTTGGGTGGATTTGAAAAAAGGATGGCCGCTTTTATTACGGCCTCTTTATCCGGGAAGAAGCGGGCTAGGTCCCCGTCTCCTAGGTTTGAATCTCCTGAGGAAGATGTCCTTTCCACTGAGGAATTGGAAGATACAGGAGACTAGGCTGAGGATCACCTGGACCATTTAGGTTCTGAAGATTCTACTATAGAAGAACCTTTTTCAGCTTCTCACGCAGAAAAATTGTGGGTTCAGTCCTTAACGGATATGGTGCGGTCAGCTTTTAAAATGCCGTTGCCTCAGCCTCTGGCTTCCGCTGTGTCCTCATTGGGCTCCCTAAAAGCGCCCCAAGCCAACCTGGTGTTCCCAGTCCATCCTTTGTTAAAGGACCTGATATTTCAGGACTGGGTTAAGCCAGACAGGATTTTTTTGCCTCCTAAAAGGTTCGCAGTTATGTACCCTTTAGAGGAGGAGTTTGCGAAAAAATGGGCTGTCCCCACTGTTGACGCAGCCATATCATGTGTCAATAAAGCTTTAACGTGTCCAGTGGACAATATTCACATGTTCAAAGATCCTGTGGATAAAAGGCTTGAGACCTTACTGAAGGCATCCTTTGCCACAGCGGGGGCAGTGGTCCAGCCAGCTGTAGCTGCCATTGGCGTCTGCCAGGCTTTAAAGGACCAGGCCAAGCAGGCCCTAAAGGACCTCCCGGCTCAACAGGCTCAGGACTTAGCCGATCTACCTAGAGCTTTATGTTTCGCGGTAGACGCTATCAAGGATTCAATCCAACAGGCGTCCCGCCTATCCCTGTATTTGGTTCACATGAGAAGATTACTTTGGTTAAAGAACTGGTCTGCAGAAACCCCCTGCAAAAAACTCCTTACAGGATTCTCCTTTCAAGGAGAGAGATTGTTTGGAGAAGATCTTGACAAATATATTCAAAAGATCTCTAGTGGTAAAAGCACCCTCTTGCCGGTTAAGAAAAGGTTCCGAGGTCCCTCTTTTAAGCGTCCAACCTCTCCAGTTCCAGGGCCCTCATTCTCTAGGCAGTATCGACGGCCTCCTGGACGCGCAACTGCAAACAGGCCACAGGGGCAAGCTGCAGGGAACAAGAGACCGTGGAACCGTAAGCCGGTTAAGGCTGCCCCTAAGGCAGCCTTGTGAAGGGGCGCCCCCACTCTCTCGAGTGGGGGGAAGACTCCGGATGTTCTCGGAGTTGTGGGGGGCCCAAGTTACCGACCAATGGGTTCTGTCCTCAGTGACTCAGGGGTACAAGCTGGAGTTTCGGGAGTTCCCCCCTCCTCACTTTCAAACGTCAAGACTTCCAGGCGACCCTCAAAGACAGGCATCACTTCTGTCCGCCCTAGAGCGACTCCTATCTCAAGGAGTGATTATGGAAGTACCAGCAGGGGAGCAAGGGCAAGGGTTTTACTCAAACCTCTTCGTTGTCCCGAAGCCAAACGGCGACGTCAGGCCTATACTGGACCTAAAGTCATTAAACCGCTTTTTAAGAGTCCGGTCCTTTCGAATGGAGTCCATTCGTTCGGTGGTGGCCGCCCTCCAAGGAAAGGAGTTCTTGGCCTCCATCGATATAAAGGACGCATACCTGCACGTTCCGATTTTCCCAGGCCATTACAGGTATCTGCGTTTTGCCCTAAACTATCGGCATTATCAGTTCGTGGCTCTTCCGTTCGGACTAGCCACGGCCCCTCAGGTTTTTACGAAGATCCTGGCCCCCGTATTAGCCATCCTAAGGGAACAGGGCATTCTGATCATGGCCTACTTAGACGATCTTCTGGTAGTCGACCACTCAGCGGCCGGCTTAAATCTGGCAGTGTTGCTAGCAGTAAACTGCCTAGAGTCCCTGGGTTGGGTGCTAAACCGGGACAAATCGGCTTTACAGCCCACAAGAAGGTTGGAGTATCTAGGTCTGATTTTAGATACAAGACAACAACGGATCTTCCTGCCCCAGTCCAGAGTGGACTCGATAAGGGAGTTAATCCACATAGTCCTAAGCAGCACAAGGCCATCTATACGCCTCTGCATGCGCCTGTTGGGAAAGCTAGTGGCCACCTTCGAGGCAGTGCCCTATGCCCAGATCCATTCTCGGAGGCTACAGAGAGCAATTCTCACGGCCTGGGACAAAAGACTCCAGGCCTTGGATCTTCCCATTTCCCTTCCCTATGCGGTAAGGCAGAGTCTGTGTTGGTGGCTAGTCACAAAAAATCTTCTGAAAGGAAGATCGTTCAGTCCCCCCTCATGGAGGATAGTAACCACGGATGCCAGCCTATCAGGCTGGGGTGCAGTCCTAGACGATTTAACCCTACAGGGGAAATGGTCAAGGGCAGAATCAGCCCTACCCATAAATGTCTTAGAGATCCGAGCAGCTCGGTTGGCTCTTTTGGGCTGGACGGAGGTTCTGCAGGGCTCCCCAGTAAGGGTACAATCCGACAATGCCACTGCCGTAGCTTATATAAACCACCAGGGTGGCACCAGGAGTCAGGCAGCCCAAAGGGAGGTAGATCGGATCTTTTCATGGGCAGAAGCCCATGTCCCCTGCATCTCAGCTATCTTTATCCCCGGGGTGGACAATTGGCAAGCGGACTTCCTCAGCCGCCAACAGATGTCTCCAGGGGAGTGGTCCCTCCATCCCGAAGTGTTCCAGGTCATTTGCCGGAAGTGGGGTACTCCGGAGGTGGACGTTATGGCGTCCAGATTCAATGCCAAAGTAGCAAAGTTTGTCTCTCGAACGAGGGATCCATTGGCCTGCGGGACGGATGCCTTGGTGTGCCCTTGGCATCAGTTTGCGCTAATCTATGCCTTCCCTCCAATACGGATGCTACCCCGTCTTCTTCACAGAATTCAAAGGGAACGCAAGCCAGCGATTCTAGTGGCCCCAGCGTGGCCCCGAAGACCTTGGTACTCCTTGATAAAAAGGATGACCGTAGAGGAGCCTTGGGTCCTCCCTCTACGTCAGGACCTCCTCTCACAAGGGCCATTCTACCACCCTGCCTTACAGGCCCTAAATTTAACGGCCTGGCGGCTGAGTCCCTGATTCTCAGAAACAGAGGCCTTTCAGGGCAGGTCGTTTCCACCCTTATAAACGCAAGAAAACCAGTTTCCAGGTTAATATACTATAGGGTGTGGAAGGCCTATATTACCTGGTGTGAAACCAGGAAATGGGATCCCCGCAAATATACCATTGGGAGAATCCTGGAGTTTTTACAGTTGGGAGTGGAAAAAGGTTTGGCGGTCGGCACAATCAAGGGGCAGGTGTCTGCCTTGTCGGTCTTCTTCCAGAGACCTTTGGCTGCCCATTCCTTAATGAAATCCTTTTTGCAAGGTGTTATTCGGGTGAATCCCCCGATTAAAGCTCCCCTGTATCTTTGGGATCTAAATTTGGTTCTATCGGCCTTGCAAAGGCAGCCCTTTGAGCCCTTGTCCGCGATCCCTTTGGTCCTTTTGACTAGGAAACTAGTGTTTCTGGTGGCCATGGCATCCGCCAGAAGAGTGTCGGAGTTGGCAGCCTTGTCATGTAAGGCACCTTATTTATTACTGCATAAGGACAGGGTCGTTTTGCGGCCGCTTCCGTCCTTCCTGCCTAAGGTGGTATCGAATTTTCACCTTAATCAAGATGTGATTCTTCCATCATTTTTTCCAAAACCTTCTTATAAGGAAGAGAGGTTACTACATTCCTTGGATGTAGTTAGAGCTGTAAAGATTTACTTGGAAGCTACAGCCCAGATTCGTAAGACGGACGTCTTATTCATTCTGCCGGAAGGGCCCAAAAAGGGCCAGGCAGCGTCTAAGGCCACTATTTCTAAGTGGATTAGGCAGACAATTATACAGGCCTATGGCCTGAAGGGGAAGAGTCCACCCTTATCGGTTAAGGCTCATTCCACTAGAGCTATGAGTGCCTCTTGGGCAGCGTATCACCAGGTCTCTATGGCCCAGGTCTGCAGGGCAGCAACCTGGTCATCTGTCCACACATTTGCAAAATTTTATCAAATGGACGTTAGGAGGAACGCTGATTCAGCTTTTGGGCAGGCGGTACTACGGGCCGCAGTTTAATCTCCTCTTGTCCGGTGGCACCTCCTGTTTGGTTTTTTCTGGTTGTCTCCCTCCCCTCATGGAGCATTGCTTGGGGACATCCCATATGTAATGGCTATGCTGCTCTGTGTCCCGTGATGTACGATAAAGAAAAAGGGATTTTTATTAACAGCTTACCTGTAAAATCCTTTTCTTGTAGTACATCACGGGACACAGAGCTCCCACCCCTCTTATGGGGAATTTTGGGATGCATATTGCTTGCTACAAAACTGAGGTACTCCCACTATGGGTGGGGGTTATATAGGGAGGGAACTTCCTGTCGGAGAGTGCCAGTGTCCATCACCTGAAGGTACACTATATAACCCATATGTAATGGCTATGCTGCTCTGTGTCCCGTGATGTACTACAAGAAAAGGATTTTACAGGTAAGCTGTTAATAAAAATCCCTTTTTTCTTTATTTCGTAAAGGCCGTCCCCCTCCCCGCTTCTCAATTCGCGGCAGCACCCCCGCCAATTTCAGGCAACATGACCGCCCCCCCCGGTTCTCTGCTCCAGGGGGCCCATGCCTGAAGCTGTGTAAGGGGCCCCATGATTCCTGATGGCGGCCCTGACAGAGAGCATAGGAAGTTATCAGCTCACAATATTTCTGGCAATAACAACAGCTTTTGTACTTGTCAAACTGATTAAAATGTAAATTTAGCAGACCTAGCCTTAGCATGTAAAACAAGGAAGTAGAATTTTTAACCTACATGTTTACGCCTTTTCAAGCAGCCTTTTTCAGGCAGATCTATTAATACATGATTTTCTTGGAATGCTTTACAGCCAAGTAATGTCATAACTGTTCACCTTTATCGATTCAAATAAATACTAACAACAGTTATATTATGGCACACTATGGGTCCTATATAACACAGAAACAATATTCAACACAGATTTATCAGTGCTTGCAAAGCAGACTGGTGTTGTTGGAAAAATATTATTGAAAAGTTATTTAAAAGTTAAATTCTTGTTGTACATTGTAATATTGTGCAAAAACATGGTGACCTTTTTAATTAATTTGCAGTTATTTGGACAGTGCTATACAATAAGTAACCAATGCTAGGAGAAAGTGTTTTTATCATCATATATATATATATAAAACGTATAATGGATTTATTTTCATATTTAGGAGGATCAGGTGAAAACACATGAAGCTAAATTCAAGAGCATGTCATCTAGCTTAATAGAACATCGTACCTCTCCTCCAGATAGGAAGGTGAAAGTAAAAATGGATGAATTTAAACAGAAGGAAGACTACCTAGAATTTGAGGTACATATTACACATAATTTGATATAGCTCTTTCAAACTGTACATTTTGATAACGAGGCATGTAACTCAGGTTGTAATGGCGCTATTTCTAAACCTAGACAGTGGCACAATATTCTCCATGTTCTCCCTTTTTGACTACCGTTAACTTCCTTATCTCTTAAAGTATTTGCATAAGTGGAGATAAACTCTTTTTTTTCCCACCTCCTCCTCTATAGAAGGGCCAGGCTTCAATTATTTGCCTTCAACTGCTTATGTCTTATCACTTTTCATTTAGTCACAAATCTTATGGTTGCAGAGTTCCATACACCACCATATAACTATGCATGTTGTAGAACACCAAAATGATCTTCTTTTTTTATTATTCCTATCTATTTTTGAAGACGTGTGATAAAATATGGTATTCTGCCATCATATGAATTATTGTCTCCCTAGATCAGCCTTTTTCAACCAGGGCACCTCGAGGTATCTTCAGGGGTGCCTTGGCAAAATGCCTATAAAATTGTCCAAAAATTATATATAAGCCAGTGTGTGGATGAAGCCTGCCTTAGTTACACAAAGCCACAGGTTTTCATTGTGCATCATTACAGCCTTCTAGCTGCTGGCATCCTAGCGACCAATGCAATCATCAGTTGATATGGAGGATTTCAGTCACCTGCATAGCATCATTGTTTGACTCTCCCCTGCCTCACTCCACTCCAGTGTAAATTACATCAGTGCTGATTATGCAGAGATGTAAATAATGTGGCATTTGCATACACAGATCACTTTGGGCTAGTTCACACTTGACAAAATATCTAACACCTAACAAACGCTCCTATAGCGTTACAGCGCTTTAGTATATGCGTTAGACTGGCGTTAATGCACTTTAGTGTGGGCGTTAGACTAGAGTTCTACAAGCATTGATGACTCTTTAACCACTTAAGACCCGGACCATTATGCAGGTTAAGGACCTTACCCCTTTTTGCGATTCCGCACTGCGTCGCTTTAACTGACAATTGCGCGGTCGTGCGACGTGTCTCTCAAACAAAATTTGCATCCTTTTTTTCCCACAAATAGAGCTTTCTTTTGGTGGTAGTTGATCACCTCTGCGGTTTTTATTTTTTGTGCTATAAACAAAAATAGAGCGTCAATTTTGAAAAAAAATCAATATTTTTTACTTGTTGCTATAATAAATATCCCCAAAAAATATATATATAAAAAAGTATTTTTCCTAAGTTTAGGCCGATACGTATCCTACTTATTTTTGGTAAGCGTTTATTGATTGGTTTGCGCAAAAGTTATAGCGTTTACAAAATAGGGGATAGTTTTATGGCATTTTTATTAATAATTTTTGTAATGGTGGCAATCAGCGATTTATTTTTCGTGACTGCGACATTATGGCGGACACTTTTGACACATTTTTGGGACCATTGTAATTTTCACAGCGAAAAGTGTTATAAAAATGCACCGATTACTGTGAAAATGACAATGGCAGTGAAGGGGTTAACCACTAGGGGCACTAAGGGGTTAAGTGTGCCCTATGGGAGTGATTCTTACTGTAGGGGGGCGTGGCTGTAGGTGTGACGTCACTGATCGTTGTTCCCTATAACAGGGAACAGATGATCAGTGACACATGCAGAAGAACGGGGAAGGTTTGTTTACACACACTTCTCCCCGTTCTTCAGCTCTTGTGACCGATCACGGGACACCGGCGGCGATAGAGTCCGCGGGTCCCACAACTTCAGACCGGGTCGTGCGCACGACCCACGGCTGGGCTCTTAAAGCCAACGTACAGGTACGTGCCTGTGTCCAGCTGTGCCATTCTGCCGACATATATCGGCGTTAGGCGGTCCTTAAGTGGTTAAAAAGCTCCCCAATTGCCCTATGTGCAGTTTCGACACATTTGATGTGCGTTAAAACTAGGGTTGTCCCGATACCACTTTTTTAAGACCGAGTACAAGTACCGATAATTTTTTTCAAGTACTCGCCGATACCAAATACCGATACTTTTTTTTAATCGGTTGTGACAGCGGCACATGTGTCGGTCGTTTTTTTTTTATCTTTAACAATTTGTTTTTATAATTAATTTACAATTTTTTATTTTGTTTTACAATTTTTTTTATTTATAATGCTTTTCTTTTTTTAAGGGGGGGGGGGGTAGACCGTGTCAGTGTGTTTTTTCTTTTATTTTTTTATTATTTTATACAATAATTTTTTTTAATTTTTTTTTTTTCTTTTTTAGTCTTGTTGGGGGGCTTTGGTGAGATATCAGGGGTCTTAACAGACCTCTGACATCTCCCTTTTGAGACAGAGAAAGGGACTAGGGACACATGTTCCCCAGTCCCTTTCTCAGCAGCATCATCTGCGCTGAAAATGAATGGAGAGAAGACAGCGTCTTCTCTTCATTCATAAACTGAAACATTGTAATCACAGTTTACGATGTTTCAGTTATGTGAATGGACAGAGTCAGTAATCACTGACTCTGTCCATTCGGAGCAGTAAGGAGCCCGATTTACCGGCTCCTACCCCGCTCTCCATCCTGACAGTTCCAGGGGGTGGAGGAGGAGCATGGATGGAGAGAGAAACACGGGGGGACACGGAGGGATACACGGAGGGAGAGAGAAACACGGGGGGAACAGAAAAAAAGCCGCTTGCGGGGGGGGGGTTAGAGAAGCGGATTAATTACTTTTAAATCTATACAGCGGTGATCGGTGCTTGTAACTTCCCCATGCACTGATCACCGCTGACTGTACAAGTATCGGGTGAAGCATTTTTTCTTGTTTTTTTAAGGGAAGTAAGGAAGTAAGGAAATATACAATTTGGGCTGCGGTTTGTTGTGGTGAATGTTTCATGTCCATACTCTATTATTAGGGAAGGCAGCAGCATGGATTTTTTTACTATGCTTTATCTCATGTTTGGCCTCCTGCAGATGAAGCCGATGTATGAGCAATTGGCTGAGCAGAGGAAGAGTAGTAGGGCATCCAGGAGCTATTGGGTACATCCAATTGTCTCTCAGAGATATTCTAAAGTGCAATTTTATGCCCTGTATCAGGATTTCTGCTCATACCCTCAGAAGATAATGTCGGCCATCTTCAAGCAGCACAAACAGAAAGTGCATAGAAGGAAGTGACTGCGTTACCATATACATAAGTGGGAGGCGTTGAAAGGTTTCAAACTCCTCCAGAGTTGTCATGAGGCTTTCATTTTTAAGCGAAGCGCCATGACACTAATGCTTTATGTTTTGATAATGTGAACAGCACCGTGTGCTCTCCATAGTATCATGTGCATAGGTGTTTGAAGAGCATTTTAAATGCCCCTCAATGCCTGCTTTAAATGCCAGTGTGACCTTAGCCTTAACATGTCTTAAATAGTGCATGTTCATTTTGTATAACTGATGTATCATCAGCAGGTATTGTCAAGGGCATCACTACAAATTACAGGGTTCAATAGTAAAAATATGATGGGGTTCCCTGGCTAACTCTCTCTGTAGCAGCTTACAATGTCAACTGTGACTGTAGGTATCATTGATCTTAACATAAGTATGTCGAAATGCAGGATAGGCAACAGTAAATCTGTCAGCATTATCAGTACACTTCGAGGGACCAGTGCTGTGCATGAAAGTTATAGCTGCAGTAAACATAATTATATTGGCTGTCCTATAAGTTTATCCAAGGAGAAACTTTGAGGCCCCGTACACACGACAGGTTTTCTTGGCAGAATTCAGCCAGAAACTCGATGGGAGACGTATTCTGCCGAGAAAACCAGTCGTGTGTACACTTTTCGCAGAGGAAACTGACGAGGATCTCGTCGGGCCAAAAAGAGAACATGTTCTCTATTTCCTCGTTAGTCAATGGGAAAAGTTGGCTCGCCGAGATCCTCGGCGGCTTCACAAGGAACTCGACAAGTAAAACGATGTGTTTTGCCCGTCGAGTTTCTCGGACGTGTGTACGGGGCCTCAGATTTTTGAGTGCAGTAGGCATAAATAGTTAATTTCAGTCTGCAGCAGAAGGCAAAAGGGCAATAAATCTACACTTCCAAGGCTAGTTATACATGGTAAGATTTCTCTCATTTCGCCCAGTGGGCTGAATGGGAGAAATCAATGGATTACCCCATCTACGCTAAACGGCATTAATGTCGGTTATTGTATTCTGATTGCTTCTGATTGGCTGCAGTCACCGTTTGGCTGAAAATTTCCTACCTGGCTCTTTCATTTTTCATATCAAAGTTTGTTGAGCTGGGTGGTGCCGACAGAGACACCCTCAACGCAAATTTCCACCAATTCAACCCGAAACCGTTGAAATTCAAGTCATATATTGCCAGCAAAAGACAGCTAAGCAAATTATTTTTGCACAGAAGGAAACCTATGACTAGCAACAATTGTAACACTGACTTCTCTTCTATACAGGAACCTTAACAGTTTGTCTTTCCTTAACATTTCTCTTAATGGGGCTGCCTCCTACTCCAGGCCCGACAGCAGCCATATGTACTGCATTAAAGAAGAAATGCCCAGAGGGCACTTAGTAAATATAATGCTAGTCAGCACCCATTAGATCAAACACTTCAGTTGAAAAAAGGTTTTCCTCCACTTGTGATAAAAGTAACAAACAGAACATTGTAACTAGAAAAAAATGTGATCAAACAATGGCGCCCTATTGATTCACACCTCTGCGCTCAGGACAACAACAATAGTAGAAATCACAGCTGCTGTTCTAAGGCCCCATGCACACGAGACGCTATTACAAACGCCTCTAATCTCAGCTTTTCAAAGGCAAAAACCGGCATTTAAAACGCCCGTTTTTGCCGCGATTTGCGGCGTTTTACCGCGATTTGCGGTTGTCAGCGTTTATCCCCAAAACACTGTAGACCCTCCCCAAGCTCAGAATCAAACTATTTGTGCCGTGTTTTGCCGCGTTTAGCGGCGTTTTGCTGTGTTTAGCGGCGGTTTGCCGCAATTTGCGTCTAAAACGCAAAAGCTGAAAGCTTCTAAACCCAAAATTTTGGGTTTGGAAAAACGGCCCTAAACCCAACTGCTTTGAAACGCCAAAAAACGTGATCGTGTGCATGGACACATAGGATAACATTAAATGTGTTCAGGGGCAGTTGAAAAAAAATGCCCAAATGCCTCTGAACTCGAGTTTAGCAGCGTCTCGTGTGCATGGGGCCTTAAAGTGTCAATATGAAAAAGTATATATAACGTGTTTAAACCAATAAACCAAAAATTATATATAAAACAGCGCTCAAGTGTGTGTGATCCACACTGTGATGAATAATAAATAATAATAATCCAAATATAAATGCAAATGAGTCAAAAGCCTGTGATAAAAGTGTTCATAGAAAAACATAAAGTTCATGGAAGAGCGAAAAGGAAAAACACTTCTTTCTCTCCTTCAAGGTGTAAAATCTTCAAAACATATTCAAAGAAATCTTCCACCACACCCGATGTGAAAAAATAGTGAATCCTCCACCAATAGAAATGGCCCCTCACCGGAACTATATGCCTAGCACTCTCGTGTTTTGGCACAGTAGCTTTGTTATAGTTAGTTTACATCAACAGGCGAGCTTCCGTTCCCAGACAGGTGGACAAGTAAGATCCTCATAAATGAAGAAAGTGTGACATAGTGTAAAACCGTAAAAGTAATTTAATCACAAACCACAAGCAAAATCTTCAAAAGATGCACTCACACAATGCCAAAATTCAAAAGCGTGATAAATTTGTAAAATTTGACTTATTCATGAATAAGTCAAATTTTACAGCGAAACATGTCGGAAGCTTGGTTATCATCTGATCAGTGACCAATTGCTAACGTGAGAAGATAGGCCAGTTGCGTGTTTGTTCGCCAGTGACCGGCGTTCGCTTTTTCGTTCACGCCAGCTTCAATTTCACTTCCAACACAGTGTGGGGATCGAGTGGTGTGAGTTGCCTGGGTTTTATTTTCTGGGTCCGCCGAGACCGTTGCATTTCAGACGCACAATACAGAGGAATATTTGCTGTGTATTTATCACGCTTTTGAATTTTGGCATTGTGTGAGTGCATCTTTTGAAGATTTTGCTTGTGGTTTGTGATTAAATTACTTTTACGGTTTTACACTATGTCACACTTTCTTCATTTATGAGGATCTTACTTGTCCACCTGTCTGGGAACGGAAGCTCGCCTGTTGATGTAAACTAACTATAACAAAGCTACTGTGCCAAAACACGAGAGTGCTAGGCATATAGTTCCGGTGAGTGGCCATTTCTATTGGTGGAGGATTCACTATTTTTTCACATCGGGTGTGGTGGAAGATTTCTTTGAATATGTTTTGAAGATTTTACACCTTGAAGGAGAGAAAGAAGTGTTTTTCCTTTTCGCTCTTCCATGAACTTTATGTTTTTCTATGAACACTTTTATCACGGGCTTTTGACTCATTTGCATCCAAACGATCTGAAACAATAATAACGGAAAGGGATGCAAGAAAAACAATATTACAGTATGTGAATGGGTTTATTGAACATGTAAATTAAAATACACACACACATTAGGAAATGCGCTCACAGAATGGAGATGGGGTTTATCAGTGATAACAAGTGATTGATGAACGTACTCCAGGAACACCTGTCAAAGCAGCAGCCAGTGTAAAGCTGCCTCCCTACACAAGAAGCCAACCTGCAGGCAGGTGGCATTACACTGGCTGGCATTTTGACAGGTGTTCCCGGGGTCTGTTCATCAACTACTTGTTATCACTGCTAGACTCCTATCTTCACTCTGAGTGCAATTCCTATTGTGTGTGCATTTTATTAATGTGTTCAATAAATACTGAACGTTTGGAATTTTTGCACCCCTTTCCTTTCTTATTGTATAGTCTGCTATGACTGTTATGTCACTGGGTATTGTGCTTTCTTAGTACAGCAGAACACTCAGATGGGGGGGGGGGGTATGGGGAGCAGGGACAATTTACATCTTACGAGCCTATAGGCAGAGAATTTTGATGGGGTGTGTCAGCTAGTGGTTGCGGACTAGCATTATATGTGTAGGAGGGAGGGAAGGGGTATACTCATCATATTCAATGATCGACACTGCTAAAGTTTACAAAAAGAGCTGAATGAAAAGAAATCTGGGAGAGATATACAGAAGATGGGCACCCCCCTGGATTCGGCCATGTACAGACAGACTCCCCTCTAGAAAGGGTGTCTGTAGGCACATGCCTACAGTGCCTAATGGGAAACCCAGCCCTAATTGGGAGGGAATGTTGTCTGAGGTAAAAAGAGGGACCTTGCTCAGAAAAAAGGGATTTTTAATACAGCTTACCTGTAAAATCCTTTTCTTGGAGTACATCACGGGACACAGAGCAGCATATTCATTACTATGTGGGTTATATGGAGTACCTTCAGGTGTTGACACTGGCAATCTCAAACAGGAAATGCCCCTCCCTATATAACCCCCTCCCATAGGAGGAGTACCTCAGTTTTGTAGCAAGCAGTATGCCTCCCAAAATGGTCCCCAAAAGAGGGGTGGGAGCTCTGTGTCCCGTGATGTACTCCAAGAAAAGGATTTTACAGGTAAGCTGTATTAAAAATCCCTTTTTCTTTATCGTACATCACGGGACACAGAGCAGCATATTCATTACTATGTGGGATGTCCCAAAGCAATGCTCACAATGAGGGGAGGGAGAACATCTCCAAGACAAAAGGATTTAATTTAGAGAAATACTCAAATCATAATAAATCCAACTTAGTTGAGAAAAATAATCTTAAATTTTAAATTTAACTCAAAAAAGAGGAGCCCCCGGAATCCGAGGGTCTCAAACTGCAGCCTGCAGCACTGCCTGCCCAAAGGCTGTATCAGTATTCCTTCTTACGTCCAACTGGTATAATTTTGTAAACGTGTGGACAGAAGACCAGGTTGCCGCCTTGCAAACTTGAGCCATAGAGATCTGGTGATGTGCTGCCCAGGAGGCGCCCATGGCCCTAGTAGAATGAGCCTTTAATGATACTGGAGGAGGCAACCCTTTCAAGCCGTAGGCCTGAGTGATTAATTGCTTAATCCACCTAGAAATGGTGGACTTTGCAGCTGCCTGCCCCTTCTTGGGCCCATCCGGTAATATGAACAGCACATCTGTTTTCCGGATCTTCTTTGTAGCTTTAAGATAGGCCTTCATGGCCCTGACGATATCCAAGGTATGCAGCAACCCTTCCTTTCTGGAAGTAGGTTTAGGGAAGAAGGATGGTAATACCAAATCCTGGTTCAAATGAAAACTGGATATAACCTTCGGTAGGAAGGAAGGATGAGGGCGGAGAACGACCCTGTCCTTGTGAAAAATAAGATATGGTTCCTTACAGGATAAGGCCGCCAGTTCCGATACTCTTCTTGCGGAAACTATGGCGACCAAAAATACTAACTTCCTTGTCAGTAAAACCAAAGGAATTTCAGCCAACGGCTCAAACGGTTGTTTCTGTAAACTTGACAGAACAAGGTTTAAATCCCACGGGCAAAGCGGGGATTTAACTGGAGGTTTAATACGTAAGACCCCTTGAAGGAAGGTCTTAACCAGCGAGTGGGTGGCCAGCGGCCGCTGAAACCACACTGACAGAGCAGAAATCTGTCCTTTGATTGTGCTTAATGCCAATCCTTTATCCACTCCTAGCTGGAGAAAACTTAAAACTCTATCAATGGTGAATTTGCGAGAAAGCCATCGCTTGGACTCACACCAGCCTACATAGGCCTTCCAGACCCTGTAATAAATCACCCTAGAGACCGGTTTCCTGGCTCTGATTAGGGTAGAGATTACTTTCTGAGACAGACCTCTACCCCTGAGAATCAGGGATTCAGCTTCCAGGCCGTCAAATTTAGATGCCGTAAGGCAGGGTGGAGGATCGGACCTTGCGATAGCAGGTCTGGCCGTAGAGGAAGAGTCCAAGGGTCTCCCACTACCATCCTTAAGATTAGTGAGTACCATGCCCTTCTGGGCCATGCTGGAGCTACCAGGATGACTGGTATGTGCTCCACCCGGATCCTGCGCAGCAGGCGGGGTAGTAACTGGAGCGGGGGAAACGCATAAAGAAGTTTGAACTGATGCCAAGGGCAAACCAGAGCATCGGTTCCGCAGGCCATCGGATCCCTTGAGCGGGACATGAACCTGTCTAGCTTCTTGTTGAGTCTCGATGCCATGATATCCACGTCCGGCACTCCCCATTTTTGGCAGAGTGCTTGAAAGGTCTGTGGATGCAGAGACCATTCCCCCGGCAATAGAGTCTGGCGGCTTAAGAAGTCCGCCTCTAGGAGAATCAAGCTCACTTCTCTCTGAGCGGCCTGACTCCTGGTTCCCCCTTGGTGATTTATGTATGCCACTGCCGTGGCATTGTCTGATTGAACTCTCACCGGGAACCCCTGCAATTTCGACGTCCAAGCCCTGAGGGCTAGTCGAACCGCTCTGAGCTCCAAGATGTTGATGGGTAAAAGCTTCTCTGGCCTTGCCCAAATACCTTGGCGAGTGGAACCATCCACAATCGCTCCCCAGCCCGTCAGGCTGGCGTCTGTGGTCACTATCTTCCAAGCCACTGGGTTGAAAGACTTTCCCTTCAGTAGATTCTGAGGGTCTAACCACCAACACAGACTTTGCCGGACTCTTGATGAGAGTGGCAACGGGATATCCAAGGCCTGTGGCCTTCTGCTCCCTGCTGACAGGATAGCTGCCTGCAGGATGCGAGTGTGGCTCTGGGCGTATGGCACCGCCTCGAATGTAGCCCCCATCTTGCCTAGTAGTCTCATACATAGGCGAATAGTCGGTTCCTTCTTGCTTAGAACCAGTAGGATTAATTCCTTGATGGCTTTGACCTTCCTCAGAGGTAGGAACACCCTTTGTTGTTCTGTGTCTAATCTCATGCCGAGATATTCCAACTGCCTTGTGGGCTGGAATGCTGACTTTTCTCGATTTAGGACCCAGCCGAACCTCTCGAGGTATTGGACCGTGAGGGCCACTGCTCGCTCCAAGCCGGGAGACGAGTGGTCTATGACTAGGAGGTCGTCCAGGTATGCTAGGATCGTGACCCCTTGGATCCTTCGCTTGGCTAGGATTGGAGCTAGAACCTTCGTGAACACCCGGGGGGCCGTAGCCTCCATTAGGTTGGAGTAGAAACCCAGCCCCTGTTCCAGGACTGGTACCTCTACTATTACTCCCTGGGAAAGTAGATGATCTAGAGCCGATCTTAATGCGGCTCCTTTCTCCAGATCGTTTGGAATCCTCGACTCCTGGAAATGAGGAGGAGGAAACCTTAGGAACTCTAGCTTGTAGCCTGTGGCCACGGAAGACCGTACCCACTCGTCGGGAATGCTGGCTTCCCAAATCTCCGAAAAGAGTCGCAGCCTTCCCCCCACCTTCGTGGGTGGGGGCGCCCCTTCATGAGGTAGACTTGGGGGCTGGTTTTGCTGGCTTGCGAAACCACTGCCTCTTGCCTCTAACAGCCTGTCCTTCTGATCTGCTGTTGAAGCCGAAGTTTGCTCTTGCAGGAGGCCGTCGATACTGCTTGGCATTAGAGGGCCCCTGACCAGGGGAGGACTGTCGTTTAAATGCAGGCCCCTGAACCTTCTTCTTAGTTGGCAAGAGTGTACTCTTGCCGCTTGAAATGGTCTGAATGTATTTATCTAGGTCCTCCGAAGAGCCGTCCTCCATGGAAGGGGAACCCTACCAGGAGCTTCTTGCATGGGGGCTCAGCCTCCCAGCTTTTCAACCATAAGAGTCTTCTCATATGGATAAGGGATAACGATAAACGTGACGCTTGCTGGATGGAATCCTTGATTGCGTCTACCGTAAAACATATGGCCTTAGGGACATCCGAAAATTCTTCTGCCTGCTCGGCAGGAATAAGTTCAAGCATTTGCTTAAATTGATCTGATAAAGCTTGAGCGACTCCAATCGCAGCCACGGCTGGCTGTACTACTGCCCCTGCAGAAGTAAAGGAGTTCTTAAGTAGTGCTTCCAAGCGCTTATCAACTGGATCTTTGAAAACCTGTACGTTCTCTACAGGGCATGTTAACGATTTGTTAACACATGAGATGGCTGCGTCTACTGCAGGAGAAGCCCATCTCTTGGAAAACTTTTCTTCCATAGGATATAAGACAGAAAATTTCTTAGGTGGTAAGAACACCTTGTCTGGTTTGTTCCACTCTTGGAACAAGACTCCCTCCAATAGAGGATGGATCGGAAACACAGCACTGCTTTGAGGCGCCCTCAGTGAGCCCAAAGCTGAAATCGTCGATACCTGGAGATCTGGTACAGGCAGGTTGAATGCCTTATGGACCAAGTCCGTCAAGCCTTGAATCCACCAGCTCTCCCTCAGGGAGACTGCCCCAGACTCCTCTGTATCCGGATCTTCGATCCCTGAACCTACTTGGTCTTTGTCCAAGAGGTCGTCCAATTCCCCAGAGGAAAGGACCTCCTCTTCCGGGGGTCCGCGCACGGGTGACAGAGATCTATTCCGCTTACTACCCCGCATAGCTGCGGCTATCATTTCTCCCATGCTTCTCCGCATCTCATCTAAAGAGGTGAGCAACACCTCCTCCGTGACCATCTTAGGGTTGGGTTGACTCGCGTCAGCTCCAGCCCCAGATCCCGATGGCCCAAAGGCTCCCTGTGGGGAAAGCAGCGGCATAGCTCTGTCCGAGACCTCAGACTCTGTGGGGGAATCCCCACCTTTTGTACCCTCTGGCTTGTTCTTTGATGCCATGGTACAATACCGAGGCACACCTGCTACTTATTGGTACCTGGGACTTATAAATAGTTAAATGCCCAAACACCTGTTTGGGGAATAAAAAATGTTTCCTCTACCCCAGATGACACTTTTTTTTTTTTTTTTTTTCCAAAAGAAAAAAACTTTTCTTTTTTTTTTTTTTTTTTTCAATCTAGGCAAGAAAAAACATTCTATCCCCCTGAGTAGTATTGCCAAAGAAAAGAACTATGAGATGGAAAAGAAAAAACAGCCTATTCCTAGGCTAAACCACAATCTTCTGAAGACTGTAGTATTCTTTCTGGCCACTGTGTGTCCTCAGCGCCCCGTGCTTCACTCCAGTCCTTCCTCCCTCAAGCCAAAGTATTGAATGAGCTGTGGCACTAAGGAAGGGCCGCCCCTTCCTTAAACCACTGACCCGCCCTTCCCCCCCAGCTAAAACGGCGCCAAATGCGCCTATAACACGTGCACGCGCACCGCGCGCGCGCCCGCCGACGGGGGGGGGGGTTGGGAGGAAGGGCCTCTCTGTTCCTGCAGCCGCAGGCCTGGAACACACGAGGAGGTCAGCGTTTTTTGCCTGCCTTGCAGGCATGAGGAAGAGGACTGGATAGAGCATCGCCTGGAGGCTTGCAGGTAAGCATAGCTCTCTGAACACACATACATTTGTACACAAAAGGCCCCACTCACAGCTTTTCCAACACTACCAGGGAGGTCACTTTTTATGGGGAATGATAACATATAGAGCCATCCTATCTTCATGATATGTGACTGGTTTGCCAGATGCAATGCATAACCTTAGGCATGTCCCCTGTGACCTCCCAGAAAAAAACTTGCTAAGAGCCAAGTTCCGCAAGTTTTTCCCCTTACTTACCTGCTCCATGCCGCAGGACTTTGCCAAGCAAGAGGCCCAATCTTCCCCCATCTCCGTGGGGATGTCTAGACCTTCAGGCCCTGGGAACCTTCTTCTTCCATGAAGGATCCACTGTCCTGGACCCATACAGCACCCTGGCAAACAGAAAACATTAGGCGCCCAAAGGTTTTCTAAGTTCTGGGCCCAGGGTCCAGCTCTCTTAAAAAGAAAGCATTATGGGCTATACCCCAAGGGTTTGGGGTCCGGTTACTGACCACTTTAGCGCTCAGGCTTTTTTGGACAGAACCGGTAGCTCACCTAATCCCAAGGATGCGGAGGCAAGCTAAACCATGACTAACACCTAAGACACTGGCGTAAAAACTGAGGTACTCCTCCTATGGGAGGGGGTTATATAGGGAGGGGCATTTCCTGTTTGAGATTGCCAGTGTCAACACCTGAAGGTACTCCATATAACCCACATAGTAATGAATATGCTGCTCTGTGTCCCGTGATGTACGATAAAGAAATAATGCCATAGACTCTAGGCCAGCCCTCAAAATTTCCACTCGCCTACTAGCATTTGGCGAGTGGATTTAAGCTGGGGGCGAGTGATGACAGGGCTGCATGACCAATCTCCCTCCAATCTGTGCCTACACTTAGAGTCCCGATGAGATTGGCGGCCGAAGAGGAAAGGTGCATGCTCGGGAAAAGTAGTCTGGTGAGCCGCGCACAGGCAGAGCAGTACACAGGTGCTCTCCTTAAAATTCTCATTAAGCCATGGGACCTAACAGTATGACCTCTCTGAGCCTGCCCCCCTCCCCCGGGCCCCGACCAATGTAGCTGGAGAGCAGAAAGTAATGAGTGAGGTGGAGGATTGCAAAAATTACCACTCCGGTGCAGCGCTCACTGAAAGTTGCCCTGACATGAGAGCGGTAGCCTTCTAGTTTGTGCAATTTTCTTCTCCTTGTGCTCTATGTAAGTGTCCAACAGTTTAGCCTGAGCACTGTGAACAGACTGGTCTCAATGTGTGCTGTGCACTGTCAGTGTGCGCTGTGCTATGGTGTCAATGGCTGTGCAGTTGTGTGGATCTCAGCGCTGGATTGTACTCCCTCCCGCTGTGCTGCAGCTCCTCTCCTCTCTGCCAGCCTGAATAAAAGGGGGAAGTGGGGACATGCAAGCGTGGAGCCGCACACACAGGCTCCTGATGATGAGATGAATGGGAGAGAGAGAGAGGATGGATGGGAGTTGCAGAGGAGACAGCAAGAGAATGGGGAAGAGACCCAGTTCTAGTGCCCTGTCCCTCTGGTCTGCCCCCAGTGCCCTGTCTCTCTGGTCTGCCCCCAGTGCCCAGTCCCATTTTGTTAAAGTTTTTGTTGGTAATATTGAATTTTGTAACTTTATTCTGCATAAAACATTGTCATTCCATGAGATAATCTACGAGGGCGTGTTTACAGGTGCAATTAGGCGCAGGGCAGTGTATGAATTAGGTGGGGCAACTGGTGGCGAGTAACTCTTGAGGCTCAGGACTTGAAATTTTGAGCCCTGCTCTAGGCCACCATTTTAATTTATTAGAATGCCTGGAATCATTGCACATATATTTCTACTAATTGCAGGAAGGTATGTAAACTATTTGTTTTGCCTTACCTGATCTTGTTTTTCCTTTAATAAATACTTGTTAGAATTAGATCTAGTACTCCCTTGCATGTTATTCATATTTATGCTCAACCTTGTTTAACATTCTATGTATGGGAAGAAGTGTCCCTTAGTGGTATACTTCAGAAAGAAGGATGCTCTTAAATGCATCATGAATTGCTCACCACACATTAAAGTTAATGCCAGTACAAGATGTTTGTTCTAGGACACATTGACGTTTAGCTGACGATTGTGATTAATCAGTTATGAGCTTTAATTAGAACACAAAATATGGGATGCTCAGGAGAAAATTATTAAAGTACTGTACATTTACACTTAATTCATATGTTTCTGTTCATAGAGTGCCTTCCAAATAAATTTGTTTAACCATTTGATCTGTATGTATGACCTCTAAGGACTATTGTACAGGCAACTGACTTAATGTAAGTCCCACTGGCAAGGAAGGTCAAAGTTATATGAATTGTGGTTAATATATTGTATTATCGTGTCAACAGCTTACAAAAATAAATCTTTTAGCCTCTTATATGTATTATTAACATATTTTTTTTGCACAGAAATCCCGTTATGGTACTTACGCCATGCTCCTTCGAGCCAAATTGAAGGCGGGTACAGAAGATTTGGAAGCGTTTGAAAACAGTTTATTTGACTCGGCAGAAAACGATGAGGATGGACTAAAAAAATCACGTTCTAGTCCCTCTCTAAATCTCGACCAACCTGTTTCAGCCACCAAAGCTAAATGTCACACGTCTTCACGAGGCAGCTCCAGACCGACACACAGCAGCACCAGGCAGAAGTCTTGAGCTGTCTGCCTCTTCAGATCTTGGTAAAAGAAATGTTTGAGGCCCCTTCTTCCTCTATAGCTGGTATGTTGGGTTCTAAGCTGGTACCAATAAGTATTGCATGATTTCATACTTTCTGCTGGTACATGTTGTGACAGGCTGGAACCTCAGAGTTTCTGAAAGGAGCAGTGGGATTCCTATAAGGGATGACAAGCAGCACAGTCACTACAAACACTGCCTATATGTAAGAGTCAACAGGAATTGCGCAAGAAGAGAGAACTGCATGTGAGTGAAAGCTTTTCAAAATGTTTTTTTTCTCTCTGTCTCGGTAACGATTTAAATTTTTTTGTTTTATACGTAAGCCATTCAAATCCAGCGGGACCATGTTTTTTAAATTTTATTAATGGGAACCAAAAATGAAAACAAACAAGTTTCCTTGCATACTGAAGTGGAGTTTACTATTAAAAAGTACAGCACATAAACTTTGCTACAATCAAATATTTTTTATGGCGACAATGAAGAGATGAAAGCCTCCTGTTCTAAACTTACAAGGGCCATGTACAGAATTTCTATTCTTGTTTTGTATGTGATCCGGCTGCTCTAGCCATGCAAAGGAGAGAACGGTTTGCAGTGACAGAACTTGACAAAAACACTTGGATTCTCCTTGGCAAAATGGCATCCCCAATACAGGATGGTGCCATTTCTTAACTGGTTTCCTCCATTTTTGTGACATATTTTTGCACTTTTACTACTTTATTGAATTCAAGATTGTCATGCTGATATTTTGTAGTATTAATGCTCTTTTTGAGGTTTGGAAGTTATTTGCTTTCATGCAAAAAAAAAACTAAAAAAGATTGAATGTCAGTTAGAGGTTTACACTTTAGGAAATAGACAACAGCGCAACATTGTCTGCATGGTTCAGAAATATAGTGACTCTTTCAGCATGGGCACTGGATCTAGCCAATCATATCTTGTGTCTGGCTCATGATGAATACCAGCAAAAATTCAGTGTATCAAAGTCTTTGGAATGATGTTATTACTTAGGACATTGGAAGCAGAGGTCAGAATTTGAGACAGATCTGTCACCAGACAGGCTTGGCCCCATCCAAAACAGATATTTAGGTTTTGATAAATACTTAAAGTATAACTAACGGCAAAAGTTTTTATTTTTTTTAGTTTTAGATAGAGCAGAGAGGGATTGAACCTCCTGTCATGTTGCTGTCTGTGCCCCAATTTAAGGAGATTCACTGTCTATATTTTTCATGTATACCATTTTCCCTGAAAGTGAAAGTAAAAGAAAATCACTAATTTTCGGTTGTCCCCAGAACAGGAATAGAGGAGAAGTATTCCTATGGGGGGGGACAAGTTCCAGTGATAACCAAGGACTCCCTCACTTTGAAAAAAAATCCTCTCACTTCCTATTTTGGATATGGGACAAGACGTGAAGAAAAATATCTACAAATGGACTCAGATGGTGAAAAAAAAAAATGATAGGGTTTATAACCCTCCATTTACTCTATTTACTTTTGCCTTTAGTTCTACTTTAAGAGAGAAAACTGCGGCTTCTTTTTTCTCTAAAGGAAGATTTCTGTGCTCTGCTAAATACACCTGTCGCAGCAAAAGTGAGGGGGTTCTTTTTTAACGTTAAATTTATTGTTGATCAAAGAAAGTAAAACAGGAGTGGGAACACCCCCCGGGAGGAACTTCAAAGTGCCCAGGAACTGTGGAAGTGAAATGTTTTTTCTGGAGTCCCAAAGAGATATAGGAAACCCGAAGATTAATAGTTCTTGAGAATCTACCTATAACTGAAGGCTTTTTAGTGGATCTCCCCTTTAACATAATTTTATAAGCTGCAGCTGAAAACATATGCCAACTATTAAAGCCATACTATAGTGCAGGCAATCAGAGGTGTATACAAATAATAAAGAACTGTTCTGTGCCAGATTCAATGAGAAACTTGGATGTCACTTTTGTTTACTTAACGATTTATCTTAGTAGCACAATAGCCATGAGTACCACTCTTATTTTGAATTTAGTTATTTTGTACTTAAACCAAGACCAGCTACATTCATGGCATCTATTTATCTGATTTGTGATGTGCCATAACCTAATCATAATTAATCTTACAAGAATAACCTCACTGTATTACTTTTATTGTTAGCTGCAAAATTACAAATGTGACATATAATTTTCTTAACTTTGACTAATATTTGATTGTACACAAAAATTATTATCAACAGCTATCTCAATATCTGTTAATATGACAAGGCCCATTTACTGATGTGGGTTGTATAAGCCTTTAGATTGTGAAGTGGATTATACCTGGGCTGAGCATAGACATAGCAAGAAAATGCAGATAAGGTATGCCCATTCTTATAGTCCCTTCTCAATGCCAAATAACAGGATTGCCATCCAGTTTGCTCACATTGGGTAAATTAGGTGAGATTTGATCGAATTGTGATCTCTGACCAGCTGCTGCCATGATCATTGTGGCCTGTTATCGAGGCTTAAGGGTGAGTTCTCACGCGGGCAGAAAGCTTTGACTTTTAGCATCGTTATTTGGGAGCTTATGCTGTTATATTTTTTTGGCACCCAGTATTTTAGGACATGTTGTGGAACCTTCAGCTAAACAAACAGAGAGCTACAATACAAACATATGCTGCAATTCTATGGGTTAAAAAAGAATGTTAAATTGGATAATTCTATTAAGTTGTATGTAACAGTAGACATACCCATGTTAGGTGTAAAATTTGGGCTTGGCTTCAGTCATGAACAATTGAAAATCCCTTTTACAAACCCAATTTTTAAGTCATAGGATGCTATCAGGTAAACACCAACTATGTTCCTTAAATGTATCCCAAGCATGTTTGTAGTAAACTTTGCTGATTACCCACTATAGATACTTGTGGTTCCTAGTATCTCCCCTAATCTTTTGGGAGACAGCACAGTTCTATACCTCAGTTGTTAGGCTATGATGGAACAATATAACCAGACCGTTCACGGTGAGCCCTCCTCTGAACTAATGCAACGCTCAGTAGAGCCTTCTTAATACAGAAAGTATTAGATACATGCCAGCTGCCTCCCACTTCTGTCCCTTAGCCCAGCACTACTTGTCAGAATAAGCTTTTACACTTAGAATCCAGTGCTTTCTACTTTAAAATCCATTTAACACATCACATATATTTACATGGTAGATGCAAACTGATTTTGTATTTCATCATGTTTTATTATGGAGAACAATGTTTTTAATGTGAAAACATTCATCCCCACTCACAAATAATTAATCTTCCTGTATAGCATGTTAAGGATAGATTCTCCTCTTTGTCTCTTTTTATCCAGACATCAAAGTAAATACTTTAATCTTCCACAGTACAAACTGCTCATTAGCAGGAGAGATTTCCTAAGAGCTGGAAACCCTGAGAGAACTGTGCCACTCATTCATTAGCAGCTGCTCAGCAGCTTAATAAACACACTTTTCTCTTCTTTAGGCACTTTCCCCTCTCAGTATATATGACTATCATGGCTAACACCAAAAGGTGTTTTTAACAGAAGTATGTTTCCAAACAAGGCCGAAAAAAATTCCATTGAGGTTAATTAATGCTGTAGCTGAATGTACATTATATAATTTTTAAGCTGCGCTTACTGAAGAGCTATGATCTTGACACGTGAGAGCTGTGGGTATTTATAATGCCTTCAGCAGCTGAAGGAGGATGCATCCTTTAAGGCAATTTGTAGACATGCAATCATCTATTGTAAATAATCATATATGAACATTTTTGATTATGTACAAATATCTATATGGATGTGTAAGGTTATCGGAGCATAATACTCTAATCATGTATCTATGAGGGCATTAGCATCTACAGCCAGGCAATGCTATACCCAGTGCATACCTATTATGGAAATGTGCTAATTATTTTTTTTGCGATTTTATATTCATGGCAAAAAGTTCATCGAAACACCTGGCAAAATAAATTGGTGGATTTTTTTTTATAGTTTTATGATCACGTGAATTTAAATCACACAAGTCACATTTATAGAAAGAAGTGCCTGCTATTGATAATAATCTATATATGGTTAATAAACTATACGTGATAGATATACATTATGGGATCCAAGTCCGTAGGTTAACCACATGTTTAAATGTGATATTTCTGTAAAGAATCCATTAGGAACTTTGCATTAGAATATTTACCCTTGAGCTGTTCATTATCCTCAATAGTAATTTTCTTTTTTTATTTATTTTTTTATTTATTTTTTTCTCTTAATCACAAAATGTACATTGGAGAAAATTATGAGTTTAGTTCAAGTGAAACTTATTTGTAGGATATTATTAAAAAAAAAGGAAATGCTAAATATATCCAATTTACAACTTCTATAATTCTTTCTATTTAGTCCTTGACCACCTCTCCTCTGCTACATTATTCTATTTCCTTTCCTTTCTTTTAAAGCAGAAGTTGTAACTCTAATATTGGCCATTTCAAGCACTGACTACATCTAAAATGGCTAAAACAAACACAACGCCAATTGAATTTCTTAATTTGCTGTGAAGAAAACTGTTGCAAGCATGAGGATACAACAGTACCTGGTGGAGAAGCACAAGGGCAATGCTTGTTTCTTCAGGAAAAACATAGTTATTACTGGCTCTATATGCAATGACTCTATCTCTGGATTCATAGTAGGAAATAAACACCAACCATTTTATTAGACTGATATTTAGCGCTTAGGTGAAACAATACAATTTATTACCTAGCAGCTGGAACTACTACTCCCACTCCAGGCGGATATCTTAACAGTAAGTATAAGTAAACCAGAGCTTTAATATTGACCCAATAATGCAGTTCCATATCATCAGTCCTAATCTTCCTTTAAAACGTTTTTTTTTCTTTTAAATAAAAAGTTATTTTAATTCCCCTAATCGAATCTTGTGACCCTTAATGTAAGTGAGGGTCAAATAAAGCTTTTTGTCATAATCCATGTGTCTGGGTTTTTTCCTATCATGTTGTGCTCTTCCCCTCCAGACCTTATATCGGAGAAACTGGGGGAAAAAACAAAACCACATGGTGTAATATGTTCTAAAGCAAATCACAATGTACTGATAAGTGATCATGCTTACATTTATTGTGCCAATCAAGTGCAACAATTACTCTTCATCATGGTCATCTATCTAGAGGATTAAAAAAAAAAAGCTTTATTTGACCCTCACAAGCATTAAGGGTCTCAAAATTCTTTGAGAATTTCAAATAACTTCTTAATGGAAGAATAGGATTGATGATATGTGACTATTATTGAGTTAACATTACAGCAATGGTTTTCTATACTTACTGATAAAAATGATATTTAATTAAATACATTTTCAACAGTTGCATGTCTTTTTCTAGCAAATGGGCCTCATAGTGGTTTTTCTATAAGATAAAAAAAAACACCAAATTTACACCATTTTTATATTTACGTTTGACACACCATATGAGTTATAAACATATTTTTATCTAGTTAAAAACCTAAATTAGATGCATTTAAAAGAAAATAATTCTGTTTGCAATCTGCTGTGAAATGTATTATAAATTCCATCCATGAACCAAATCTTAGGTTGTTAAGAAATAAGTTTATAATAAGGAAACTTGGTTCCATTGGGTGCTATAGCAGAGGCAAATCCACACACTTTCATTTAATTGGTGGAAAAAGCCATCTTTCACCATTACATTTTTTAAATGATTAGGAGAAATGGTTTCCTGACAAATTCACGATTAAATGATCTCTAAAGCAAGCGTCTAGTTATGACAAAATGTCCTACTCAGCCAAATATTTAGTCTAGTTACTTTATAATACTTCAGTCTCATGTCTTATTAGCTTGGAAATGTTAAACTCGGTCAAGTAAAGAAAACAAGTTGTTCTATGAAGGCGCATACTCCAGACAAATGAACCAAAAGAAATAGGACTAATCTGAGGGGACGCTAAACATTCCCAGCAGATAGGAGTCCTGTCTTTCTTACAGAAGGTAATGAGTGTGAAATGTTATTTTTAATGTTGCCTGTCTGCAATTTAGACAACTGTACACAGTTGAACCAGTGATTAGAACACTGCTTATTGAAGCACTATAAAGCAGTGGCATCGCTGAGGTCTGAAGTGCAATAAACTTCAGTGCTGTGATACTTTTTCAGAAACATTCTAATGTGTGTTCACTTTATATATAGAATGTCCACCTTGGCTGTTATCCCCTTGTATCCACTGTCATGGCAAACAGAAGCTGCAGATATAGTGTTCTTAAATAGTGGAATATCACTGGTAGGCATAGCATAATCTCACATAAAAATAAACATAGAGGATGGTCAGGCTGAATGTTTGGTGAAAACATATGAGAGAGACAAATACTAAGCATTCCACCTCCATTATGCAAAACGCCCCATAACCTGTTCATGGTTCATTATTTTGTGGGCGTCTTTATTCTTTAGGGGAAAAAAAGTGTAAGTAATTTTCTGTATCATGTTTTTGTATACTGTGTGGTTTGTATAAAAAAAAAAAAAGACATGGGCAAAATATGTTAACTAATTTTAAGATATTTGCCAATTGTGACAAGGAGAATAAGGTACTATAAATTGTCTAATTAATGTACAGTATGTAGAGTTTACGTCTTGTGGATAAATCAGGAAGAGGTATACAGTGTTTTTTTACAGGGGTGTTTTGTTTGTTTTTGGAAAGGAGGGGGATATTCCTTGATCCACTCAGCACTATGCTGCTAAGGCAACACAGTAGCCACTGGCTGCACATTATTTTAAATTAATCTGCCAAGTGTACCCAAAGATGCCATGAAACATTCCATTTTCCTGGGTATGTACAATTTACTTTGTCTTTCTGGGATCCTGATAATAAGTATCCAATAAACTGAAATGCATCTCAGACAATTAGGGAAACCAATAGTGCACCGTGCCCCTAATTCATGTGTCCCTCCAACTTGGTCTCCACAGACAAAGCAATTGGATTGGAAATGGAAGAATGACATCTGCGTATTGCTTTCTCTTTCATTGAATTTCTGCTAAACATATGGTGACCGTTATGTCTAGATTTTATCTGTCTAGTTAGAAATTCTTTTTTTATGCAAGCCGATTAGTCTTTTAGGATTATATCCAGGAATATTTTGGTGATGAGCATTTAGGTCATATCGATTGGCCATTCACGTACTGATTCTATAATGATCATTTTAAAGTGGATCTTCACTGCATCTGGGCACCACAGGTAAAAAAAAATGTTTCTTTATTGTTTACTATTCAAAGCAATCTCCCCCCACCCATGTCTCCATGCTTTATTTTGCTTAGAGATCACTTTGAACCCCCCCCCCCACCCCCAGAATTTCTGTCCGTAGCCATTTTGAGAAATGGCAAGTTATTCATGTAGCATTTACTTCCTGGGATCTATCTGTCCTTAGCTCCAGACCTTCCATGAGTCTGAGAACTGTTAGGAATAGCAAACTACATGTTTAAACTGAAGGGATAATGATATTCCCCCAGTACAAAATTACCGTCAGCAAGGTCACAGTAATACAAAACATTATAGGAATGCCTGAACGAAAAATTGATGCCTTGGGCAGGTTGGATAATTTTATGCATTTCAGGGCTTGGTTGGCTTTCACTTTGATTGGAGTGCAGTGTTAATTTAGTTGATTAAAACATTTTAGTCGAATAAATTAATACTATTTTAGTTGACTAAAACAATTGAGATGACTAAAATACAACTAAAACTAAAATGGTATTTTAGTCAAAAGACTAAGACTAAAACTAAATTGAAATTTGACTTCAAAATGAACACTGGTCTGTTGTGCATGTTCATACCTCAATACCATAAATAATAACACATTAGATTTTTCACTCCAGCAGTATATAATTAGTTTGGAAATTGTAGAGAAATTTTCTAATTTAATTACACCCATTCAATTTTAGATGACTAAAATTAGTTTTAGTTGACTAAAATGTACTAGAGATTTAGTCGACTAGATACGACTAAAACTAAACCAATTGCAGAAGACTAAAACTAAAATGCCATTTTAAGACTAATGCCGCGTACACACGACCGTTATTCATGTCATGAAAAAAAAAAAACACAACGTTTTTCTCGACGTGATTTGTCCTGATTCCTCTTAAGCCTGCCTTGCATACACACGTTCGTGGAAAAAAATGCTCAAGCAAAGCGCGGTGACGTACAACACGTACCACGGCACTGTAAAGGGGACGTTCCATTTGAATGGCGCCACCCTTTGGGCTGCTTTTGCCAATTTTCCCGTCTCATAACTTGCTTCTGAGCATGCGCGTTTTTTCCCCCCTGTTAAAGCGTACACATGACCGCTTTTCACGATGTGAAAAACGACGATAAAAAAGGGCAGGTTCTAAAAAAAATGCGTTGAGAAAAATGCTCTGGAGCATACACACGTCTGTTTTTCACGACCAATTAAAAAAATTGCATTTTTCTCGTCATGAAAAACGGTCGTGTGTACGCGGCATAAGACTAAAACTAAATCAAAATTTGCTGCCAAAATTAACATCATTGGAGTGTATCTTTAACAAAAGTGCAGCATGTTCATTTAACATCGTTATTTTTAACTACTTACTCTGATAAATAACTCTTATATCCTAGGGATTGGGCAACTGCTCACAAGACAGTTATTGTGAAGTTTAGCCAATTTTACCTGGTTTAACACATTTTTTTATTGTGAATTTCATGTTTCTACGTGATAACTTTTCTATAGTTTCATGATTGTTCTGCACATACATATGTTTTCCCTTTAGGAACTAGTTCTGTGTTAGGGTCATCCTGCAGAATATATTCTGCATCAAAATTGTATATTGTTCTCAAGAAGACTAAGCAGCTTGATAGATTACACCTAGGAGAAAGAAGTTTTACAACACAGAGGGGTTGATTTACTAAAACTAGAGAGTGCAGCGCTGCATGGTAGCCAATTCGCTTCTAACCTCAGCTTTTTCAATTAAAGGTTACCTCCACTTTCATGGGGGAAAAAAATAGCAAATAAAGAAAAAATAATATAGCGTGTACAATTGCGAAACACGGGATCTCATCATAATCATGTGTGTGGAGATATATTTTCACACACACATATACACACTTTAAAGACTCTAAATTATCTTTGAATAATTTCAGACTAAAAATATTGTTAGTTTTGGTTTATACTTTGTTACTTTATGCCAGATTTTAATTTTCTACATTGAAAATGACTAACAAATTTGCATCCAATTTGCATAATTATGTCCTTATTGATGTAAAAAGAAATGAAGCCTGCCATAGAATAAATACTATCATCACTTAGAAACAAAACACATAAAATCAACAGACAAAGAATAGAACAAATTTTACTAACCTAATGAGTTGGAATAGAAATTGCAGTGAAACATTTCACTGTGTAATACTGTATATATAGCACTCAAATATTTTGTTACATATGGACTTTCCAGCACAACAGGCAGGTAACTGTAACCTCAAAACAGGTCAGTGTTGGAACAATAACAGTACTTTATGCTACTATCATACTTGTTGCACTGTGTGAGGCACCCCAATGGAATCCTTGCTATATATGTATGCAGTGCCCAAACGGGTGTATCTAAAAGCCTCTGTACATCAGTTCTTTGTCTTGTTTTTCTGTACACAATTTATATTACTAATTGGCTGCAAATGTATTAGATTGCATAGATTTGTATGTTCATATTTAAAGTTATTGCCGAAGATACTAAATACTATACAATGACAATTGTCTCAACATATGCCCATTGATTTAACTGGTATACTTTACATTAAGGTATCACAGTAAAATGTCAGCATTTGCTAATACAAATACAATCACAGCGCCAATGGTTAGAAAATAAGACGTGTGTGAATGGTTTTGTGTTGTCACTGTTGTGCGATATAATGTATAGGCAACATCAATATATTTAGTTGCCATTCTAACCTCAAGTCACATGATCAGCAGTAAATTGGAGATCCTGGTACACCCGACCCCAAACTCTTATCTCTCAGGTTACCAAGCAACAGCACAGCACTCGGTGTACAGAATTCAACATTTATACTGAGAGAATAGAAGATACTGTGAACAATATTTCTTTCAATTTTCCAGGCTACTGCTTTAGAAGGCCATTATGTTTTCATGGTAATTATTTTCAGTGCATTTTCCAAATAAGTGTAATTGGCTTGATTTGAGGACTAAGATAAATTCTTAAAAAAAAAAAAAATCTGCATTAGCAAGGTCATGAAGTATATTCTGAAAAGGAAGCAAAACATTGTTAAATACAGCATGCATATGTGAGAGAACACTCCTGAAGATGACACCATGATACACTGCATAGGAACAGTGCTGAAGCTGTACTAACAGGTGGACAGCAAATATAACGTTTTTTTTGTTTCCTTTCAATGACGATCACATATTGGGGGTCTTCAATAATTCTTTTTTGCATTAAATATTTTAGAACTGGTGCTTTTTACTGAACCCATTCATGTTGTGGTCAGTATATCTCTAGTAAGACCCTTTTATAGAAAATGTAATTTCATCAGCCAAATGATCATCTTTCTGACACCATCAGGGACTTTTATCACATTATTTTGGAGCTATGATATACCATGCATGTCACACTAGGATGGGGCATTAGATACAAAGCTGTTTAGTGGGTAGTGGGACACATTACTACTGTTACCTATTTTTTCTCAGTGTTTTTTTTTTCCCTGCACACAATCCATTACCATTGTTGGCAAGTCCTACAACACAAGAACCTCCAACAGTTCTGTACCTTTCTCTCTCCTTTCCTAATCTGTTCATTCCTTTGCGCTCTTGGGAGGTGGGAGTCGGTAACCCATTGCAGTGACTCATTGGTAATAGCTGAATCAGGCTGCTGTCTGCCTCTGTCTCACTTCAAGGTCATCTTTAAATAATGCTAAATACATTGTTTTTTTTATTTCCTTTTGTAAATTTGGTTGATTGTAACTTATGCATCTGAAATGCCAAACTGTTTTCTGCATAAAGATTTGTGTTCAGTTTTATTTTCCATACATTTATTAAATGAAATTGACTCTTCATATCTAGGTGTCATGGTGTCCATTGTCTATGTATCTAAAGCAACAGATGCCAAGCCAAGATGTGTGTTTATGTTCCTTCGTCTCTCGGACCCCCATAATACAACAAAACAGATTTGTATGTAGATATTGTTTGGGAATGCTTGCTTCTTACACAGATAAGTGAAATGAAATCTAAAAAGCGCACATTTATAGGTAGCATTAGGATAAGAATGTGCTGTGCACTTCCCACCTCACCAAAGTTGATGATTTTCTAACAATGATATTTGCTGTAAAAGAGAATATTCTCTTCATGGTTAAAGCGGGGGTTCACCCTATAAACGCAAAAAAAAAAATTTTTTTTTCTTATACCATAAAATCAGGCATTGTAGCGCGAGCTACAGTATGCCTGTCCCGATTTTTTTATCCCCGTACTCACCTTGTACTCGTAGATCGAAGATACCGACTCCCCTCGGAGAATGGGCGTGCCTATGGAGACGGAGGATGATTGACGGCCGACTCTGGCGCGTCACGCTTCTCCGGAAATAGCCGAAATAGGCTTGGCTCTTCACGGCGCCTGCGCATAGCCTGTCCGCAGGCGCCGTGAAGAGCCGAGACCTACTCCGGCTGTCTTCGGGGAGAGTGACGTGCCAGGGCCGGCCGTCAATCATCCTCCCTCTCCATAGGCACGCCCATTCCCCGCGGGAGCCGAAATCTTTAATGTACAAGTACACAGTGAGTACGGGGGTAAACAAATCGGGACAGGCATACTGTAGCTCGCGCTACAATGCCTGTCTCGATGGAAAAATGATGTAAGTGAGGGTGAACTACCGCTTTAAATACTTACCTCTGCTGTAATACTGTGTCATAGAGGGCATTCCACATCTATATATTCAAATATTATTTTTTGTGACATCTTTAGTCAGTGTTACTTGTTCACTTTAGATTGTTTATCATTACAGAAATAATAATTGTTATTCAATTTAATTTTGTAAAAGTTTAGTTTAATATTATTAATACAAATCCTTATTTAATTTGTAAAGGTAAAATGTGTGTAAAGCCAAAACATTTTTTTTTCAGTTATTGGACAGATTTCAAAGTTTAAAAACTCCTTCCAGGATTCTGTCCCCAATGGGAAGATTTCCCTTCTTAGCTAGTCCATTGACTGAAAATTAAGGAAAATCCATCGTTTTAGAACGGCCATAGGAGCAAGGGGGTAAGATGAAGTCTGCCAATAGGACTACTTCCAAAACCTAAACTGTATACCTTATGTTTTTCATGGTAGGGTGTTGGCGACCAGGCAACCTATATATACTCTGTATTTAGCAGACTTTATATTTAGTGTTTACTCTATATTCAGTCCGTGCAGGCAGTGTAATAAAAGATATATGTATATATTGTGATGAATGATAAAAAAAAATTACATTTATATGAGGGGAACTCCCAGGCATGAGTGGAATATTAAGCATGATTGGGTTCTAAACTGCACAGTACAACAAATCGTGTGCAATTTTGGATCAATGTAAGGAAAGGCCATGGCAAAATGTAGGTTTTTATACAAAACTACACTGCCGCACTTAAAAAAGAGGAATTTTGACTTGCCTGTAAAGTATATAACTTGGAGTACTGAACAGTACAGCATGGTTCTTACCGTCAGGTAATTAATTGGGACACTGGTAAAACTTTTGAGGACTTGCCTCCTGCCTGTCTTATAACCCTACCCCACTCTGAGTCCATAGTTTTTTGTTTTAGCAAGCAATACACAGATTAACCAGGCGATGGAAGGTGTCCTGTATTATACACCAAGAAATAGTTTTTTACAGATAAGGATGCAAGTCAAAACTACTCTTAACCAATTCCAGTGTGGGCCAGTTCTGACATACATGGTAAAATCAGCATGTTCTTTGTTAGAAATTTACTTAGAAAGCAGAAGCCCTGGAGAATAAAATGGTTGTTATTTAAATTTTTTATGCTGCATGATTTGAGCATCCGTTTATCAAATGCTTAATATCAAGAAGAAAAAAATACACTTAAATGCATTTTAGTGCACACAAACACAATAGAATACCCAGTTTCTGGGTAAAGTATAAAAGATTATGTTGCACTGAGGAAATGGATGCCAAAATGTCAAGACCCATACACACTAATACATTTTCTGCAGATTTTTGTCTTAAGATTTATCAAAACCATGTAGTGCAAGGGGCTGCCTGATTGCTTACAAATTGAAACTCTTAAAGGGGTTGTAAAGGTAAAAAAATGTTTTCCTAAATAGCTTCCTTTACCTTGCAGTCCTCCTTCACTTACCTCATCCTTCCATTTTGCTTTTAAATGTCCTCATTTCTTCTGAGAAATCCTCACTTCCTGTTCTTCTGTCTGTAACTACACACAGTAATGCAAGGCTTTCTCCCTGGTGTGGAGTGTCATGCTCGCCCCCTCCCTTGGACTACGGGAGAGTCAAGACGCTCTCTACGTTGCATATAGAGAAAGGAGCTGTGTGTTAGTGGGCGTCCTGACTCTCCTGTAGTCCAAGGGAGGGGGCGAGCATGACACTCCACACCAGAGAGAAAGCCTTGCATTACTGTGTGGAGTTACAGACAGAAGAACAGGAAGTGAGGATTTCTCAGAAAAAAAAGGACATTTAAAAGAAAAATCGAAGGATGAGGTAAGTAAAGGAAGCTATTTAGGATAACATTTTTTTTACCTTTACAACCCCTTTAAGGTTTGACCTCATATTATATGGTTTTGGTAAATCTGAAGAAAATCTAATAGTGTATATGGGGCTTTAGCACGGATAAAATTACAACAAACTGATACCTAAAAATCTCCATAAGCAACGATTTAAAAGCCATTACAGGTTAACAGTTTAGAGTTAAACGCGGTGCTAGAATTACTGCATATTTTTTATGGGAGACTGTGACTGGTTCTCAATTGAGCTGGTTCACACATCTCTGGGGCGGCAAATCAAGTGTGAACCCAGCCTCAAGCTTAGATACCATTTGCACTCGCTATTCTGTGGCCACCTCATGCTCACCCTTCCATGTTGCTTAGACAGTGAGTAGGGGTTTTCCTGTGCTAGAGAATTCCTCCCTCTTTGCTGAGACTGCACCATAAGAGATATTATGAACTATACCCCAACATTAGCTTTTACAATACTGCTCAGGGTCTACATGTGGATTTAAACAATGTGTAAACATTCAGGTGCAGCTGATTATACACGGTCGTTATTTACATGTCAACCCTGAATAGTGGCAAATAGCGTAAATTTACACCATGAGCATGTAAATATTAGCACAGCAGTTACATTCAAACACTGTGCAGACGTTTTGAAAATCCTCATATAACATGCACATGCCTGAATTTATATAGCACCTAGTGTGTATCCTGGCCGTTCCCTCCTTCCTCTGCAATCTCCATGTGTCACTTCTACCAGTGTTCCACAGGCATGGCCCCCACAGCAGGTGACTGACAGCTTTACTGAACTGACCATGCACATGTTTTGCAATGAGACTGTGTAGACTGCTGTGTGTCTATTCCCTCTACTCAGGTCTCAAATTACACTCAGCTCTGTGCTGTGAAGTGTGAGACATCAGGTTCTCTCTCACCCCCTGCCTCCTGGAAACAGAGAACAAAAAGATCTGCTGTGTGTGCTTGAGAGGGCTGCAACTAAAGTGATGAGGCTTATGTGGGAGGCTTTGCATCATGAGTGTTTACCACCTGAAGCGAGTCATTGCAGTGGGTTTATGTAATGGTTTATCACAAAAATACATTGACATGACTGTATTTACAGCTGTTACATTGCGGGACAGGGTCACAGAGTGCATTTCTAATCTTATCCTTTGGAAGGATGGTACATGGAAAATAAAAGAATATCAATGCAAGATCTGAAAGGAAAGTACATGCAAAAAAAACTTACATAATTTATTTACAATAAAAATAGACATATTTTAAATAATAGTATTAAGAGCAAATAAACAGAGAGAAGGATAAATGTTGAACATTACCTCAGGAATAAAAAGTGCCTGTTTACACCTCTAGCTATCTGTACAAGTATCTCACCATTAACTGTTCACAAGTCTTTTTTTTCCATTGAACATCTCACAGATGAGGAATAGACCAAAATAAAATCATTAATTGAAGACCAATTTCCAGATATTGATCAAAGTGCTGCACTTTTTGTGTCCCAATATGACCATCCACTGGTGCCATAATTCACATCTCTTTGTAGCAAGGGTAAGTGATTGGCAGAAATATACCCATTAGTGGATATGATTTTAGTTCACTGCCTACGTTGATCTGAGGCCTCTGAATGATTACATAATCTTCAGATTAAGAGAATAATAAAAATATGTGTCTCGCACTATCAGATACATTTAAAGCACCAAACTGTGTCCTTTAGCATGTTAGTGGGAAGAATCCAAGATTCCGGTTTCATTGTCTGTTTTATTGGCCGCTTGGTGGCTCATTTCCTGGAGATAATTCTTGTGTTGGGGACAACCTGGTGCTCCCGAGAAGGGCAGGCTTCTGAGGTTCAGATTCTGCAGACTTTTCCATATCCACAGACTCACTTCCATAGGCACTGTCAACCATGATCCCTTTGGCTAAAAAACACAACAAAATTGCAAATGCATGGTCTCATTATTCTCACCAATATCAAAGTGTGCTTCTTGTGCAATAAATGTAAATACAAATGTTGCAGGCTTGAGTTTAAATGACTAGAAGCTGCAATTCTTTGAGAACAACTGCATCATGCCGCCAGTTTTATCACATATATCGGGCTTTCTAATCCCACATGTCCCAAAATCAGAGATTGCCTATAGTAGCAACTATACAGAAGTTTGTCATAGGTGTAATGTGTTCCTGAATGTGTGGACAACCTCATGGCGTAGAAGGTTTCCGAATGTCAGCAGCAGTTGTGTATGATACAGATGTATACCTTGCTTTGTCACTGATGTCATGCTACTATCATGTGTGTCATTTTATTGATTTCCATTATCTAAAAGTGCAAACCCTCCTCCTGTGGAATTTTAGAGAGGCAGTGAGGCACTCCCAATCACTGAGTATATTCTAATTACATGTCTGGTGGCTGTCGGGGCTCAATGGTCTGACACATGACAGAAGCATGTCAGTTCTGGTATCTTACTGCATACAAGGAACACATCTTTGTGAAATGCAAATATTGCACGCGTGTTTTACACAAGAGGATGAGAATTGGGTCTGCACTTCCCTCATGGAATCAGACAAGAATCTCTTTATACCGACTCCTCTATGTAGTACAACATGTTCTAACAAACGAGATCAATAGCTCCGAGAAGAAGCTTCCCCTGACAATCTGCAGTAAAGAAGTGTCTTTATTGGTAGCTGTGTCATAGCCTGAACACATTGGAAATACATACAAATTTCAGATGTGTGTTCATTTTGTTGCCTAACAAAATAAAATTGTTCACACCTCAAAGTTTTTTTTTGATACTGCTGTAATGTGATTTTTGTGCTGTTTTATTTGGACTGAGTGCATTAATGAAAATGGATAATAAAATAATCTATACTTTGAATATAAAACTTAGTGCAGATTCTTTGTGGAAGTGGGTGTATGAAAAAAAGATGCTGGCCTTCTCCTGCAATGCCAATCACTCGGCTGCCCCTGGCCTTAATACTTTGGGGGACACTTATTGAAAGGTAAAAGCACTTTGGTTATGATGGCAACATAAGTTTGTAAAATAATATTGATAATGCTATATGTGATGCTTTAGCATTCCAAGCCTGCAGCACATCATGGGTTAGAATAAATAGTGAAGCGTAAATCATATTGTATACCTATATTACATAGAGAGAATATGTATAAGGATGTATGCACAGCAGCAGATGGTCAGCTGAACCCAACTTCCAGATGTCCTGTCTGCAGGGAAAGGGGTGTGCTAATAAGTCACCCCTGGAATGATCTTTCATCCTGTCAATTGATATACAGGGTTTTTTGGGGTTTAATTACTGTGCAAGACTACAGTTCCAAACAAATCTTGTAAAATGCTCTTCATGATATTTATGAAGTATACAAATGTCATTATGATTGGTCGTAATATTGTTTTCTCACTCTGGAGTGAAATGTGGCTTTTTAAGTGAAATTACCGCATTTATCAGCGTATATCGCGCACTATTTTCCCATTAAAATAAGGGGAAAATCGTGGGTGCGCGATATACGTCGATAGCCGCTTCCCGCGCTCAGTTTGAAATCCTGCGCCGACATATACCGAGTGCAGTACACTCGGGTACATTTGGCTAGGCTCGGCTTCGCTCGTGCTCACGCATAAACGTCACAGAGCGAAGCCGAGCCTTGCCGAGTGTACTGCACTCTGTATATGTCGGCGGAGGCGTTCGAACTGAGCGCGGGAAGCGGGGACTCGACTTGAGGCGCGCGCTGGAGAAGCCGGGAGGACACCATCGAGGCCGCAGACGGACGCCGGACCGGACGATGGACGCTGGGAAGACACCAAAACTGTAAGTAATAAAATCATATAACATTTTTTTTTACAGGAATTTCGGGGGCAACTTTAGGGGTGCGCGGGAGTGCGTTATACCGCGATAAATACGGTATGTATTCTGACATTCTTTTGCTTTTACATGTTATCTATTCTACCCTTGCTTGATCTGGAAAAGGGACATTCAAACCCCCTCAGGCCAGACATTTATTATGGATGGAGCCTCAGAGATTCTCCAGCCCAGATAATACATTCAGGGCCATTACTGCTCATTTCAGAACAGTAAACACTGGAGGGAATTCCATAAAGCTGCTGCACCACTTTTCAGGTGTTAACCTGTCTTGTTAATGTGTTGCGACAAATTCATGAAGCATCCGTGACACTTGGTTCTGACGACTCATGGGCCAAATTCAGGTCACTCTAAAATGTGCCACTTTTGCATTGTGGCGCAATGTCTGCAGCACATTTCAAATCTTACAAAAGTGAAGCTAATTATGACCCAGTTTTTATTTTTTTTGTACAGAGAGCCACCCTGGCACAGACAGATTTTGCTAAAGTGATTTGCACACATTCTAAAAGTGGCGCAGTGTGCATTAAAATCAAATACACGTTCTAGGTACATGAGCCAAATCACTTTTGCAAAAATCTATCTGCACCAGTCTTTATGAATTCCAGGGACTGAGCGTTGCTACACCTAGCACAGGATAAGAGAAGAGTTCTGCCATCATTTACCATTAGGGATTAGGTTTGCTTAGTTGGGATCAGGGTTTTAGGGGGTTCAGTTGGTGTTAGGCCCGTGTCACACTTTGTGATCTTTTCGCCAGCAGAAAAAAAAAAAAGGACAGGTTACAGGCAGAAAATACACAATGGGTTTATAGGCATGTAACAGGTGACTGAGCACTGGCAAAGCTTTATCGGACAAGTTCCCTGGATGCCTTCCCTATAACTATATCCAACCCTGTTGGTCCTCAGTTTTGTAGCAAGCAAAACAGAGTAGACAACAGAATGGAAGGGAGGATGACCTGTCTCCTGTCCTCCAAGATATGGAATTTACAGGTCAACATTCCTCTTATTTGAATTGTACAGTGCAGAACACAGACTGAGTATTCATACACCACGGGACATCTCCAAGCAATAAATAAGAAGGATGGGCAACAATGAGGCAAAAAGCTGCATTCTTAGAAGATTGGACATCCACATCTGGTAAAACTTTGAAAAGGAAAAAAACAGAAGCCCGTGGTGCTGAAATGTCCAGGAAACTTCGACTGATCTGGTGGAATTGGTAAGGAAAGAGCCACCAGTTCAGAAACACTTCTGGCAGACAGGAAGGTGACCAATAGATAAGCTCCATCCAACAAGGTCCTGCGGTAAAAATCCTTTCTGGAGTGATCCAGTCATAATAGACTGCAAATTCTATCTCGTCATACACAGGGAGTGTTGTACAGGATTTGGCATATCTTTTGTACCCAAAAGGGGCATGGCGAGACAGAAGAGAGTCTCACTGAACAATGCCAAGGCTTTTTCAGACAAAGGCAATGAGCTATTCAACAATAGCAAGCATATTGTGTGAAGCTCCCTCTTCAATTTGGCAGCAATCTTAGACCCGGTTCACATATGTGCGGTCCAGGTTTGACAGCAGGATTTCAGCCCCCTCCAGTTCGACTGACATCTTGCTGAACAAAGTGTATGACCATGGAAATCACACCTGAACGGTTCTCAACATCGTATTGGAGTCTTTTTAAAAACAGGCTGTGGCTGACCCGCACACATGTGAACCGTCTCCATTGAAAAGGTAAAATTGGATGCAAAGATCGGCATTAGGCTGGGTTCACACTACTACACTACTTTCATCCTACTTTGCTCTGCTACATTGGTCCTACATTTATCCTACATTGGTCCTACATCCATCCTACTTTCATGAACAGGATACTACTTTGGTCCGACTTCAATGATATTCAATGGGCCTGAAGTAGGATCAATGTAGGACCAAAAGTAGTACAGGGAGCATTTTCAAAGTCGGACCGACTTGTGTAGGACGCTACAAGACGCTCTCATAGGGAAACATTGAACACAGAGCAAAGTAGGATGAAAGTAGTGTAGTAGTGTGAACCCAGCCTTAGAGCTGGATTCTGCTCCAGTGCAAGGGATTTAAAGTATTGGGTTATGCAATAGTGTGCCGAGTATTGGATAAGTGTGTTCATAAGCAGAATGAAGGTAACCCAGGTGTAGACCATCCCGAAATGAATCATTGTGGAGGAAGGGCCTAAGTACTGTATAATGGCTCTAGGTGGAAATGGCTGTAAAGTGTGATGACCTGGTCATCCATCAGAGACTAAGCTCTGAGTGGTTGAGTTTTAGTATAGATAAATAAAAAAGGTGAGTTGCACTCAGAATCACAACATTATGTTGTGAATAAATATGTAAACAAGTGCAAGTGCATTTATAAAAAAATCCGTGAGGATACCCAAATAATATGTGAAAACCTTATGGAGTAATATAAACACCGTACTAGCATAGATCAAGTACTTATAGGAAAACAGTGTCTCTTTTAGTCCATTCGAAGTTGCACTAATGCCAAAAAAACACAGATGTATAATCCCAATGTAAGAAAAAAACAAATAAAAAACAAATTGTCCAATTCCGCGTTTACGTGACCCCGGAAGCACGGGCGCACGTTGTTATCGCTACTCTGCTTGTTTTTATGCCTGTTTAGCCGGCAATTTAAAAATTTGTGTATATGTTGCACAATTTTAAATAAATGTACTTGACGGTACAGTAGGTGTTTGTGATATTGTGCTTTTAGCACGACAGCGTCGCGCTGATACTCGGCGACGTGGTGCCGAGATCTCGCCGACATCTTGCACTCACTGGAATAGTGACAGCACATCCCAGCAAGCGCGTCATAGAAGCGACGGGAGATCCGACTTGGATTCCCGCCAATTCTACACGTGTGCGGCGTTTGTTATGAATCCTGAGGGGGAAGTCCCCGCCGGATTTTAAATAAAAATCCGGCATGGGTCCCCCCCTCAGGAGCATACCGGGCCCTTAGGTCTGTTATGGGTTGTAAGGAGAGCCCCCCTACGCCGAAAAAACCGGCGTAGGGGGTCCCCCTACGATCCATACCAGACCCGTATCCAAAGCACGCTACCCCGGCCAGCCAGGAAGGGAGTGGGGACGAGCGAGCGCCCCCCCCCCTCCTGAGCCGTACCAGGCTGCATGCCCTCAACATGGGGGGGTTGGGTGCTCTGGGGCAGGGGGGCGCACTGCGGCCCCCCCACCTCAGAGCACCCTGTCCCCATGTTGATGAGGACAGGGCCCCTTCCCGACAACCCTGGCCGTTGGTTGTCGGGGTATGCGGGCGGGAGGCTTATCGGAATCTGGGAGCCCCCTTTAATAAGGGGGCCCCCAGATACCGACCCCCGACCCTAAGTGAATGAGTATGGGGTACATCGTACCCCTACCCATTCACCTGCAAGAAAAGTGGTAAAAACACAAATAAACCACACAGTGTATTAAAATATTTTATTAGTCTGCTCCGGAGGCCGCCCCCTGTCTTCTTTATTAGCTCTTTTACCAGGGGGGGCTTCTTCTTTGACGTCTTCGGGTGGGTGGGGGCCGCCGTCTGGTTCTCTTCCACCGCCGGGGGGGGTGGCTTTTAAAAAAGCCCCCACCCCCCCGGCGGGTTTCCTCCGGCGTCTTCGGCGGGGCTCTTCTTCTTCCGCTATCCCGACGGGTCTTCTCCGCTATCCGGGGGGTCTCGCCGCTCTCAGCTGTTGACTCGTCGCACCCCGGTTCTTCGTCTCGCAGTCCGGTCCCTTCTTCCGTGCTGTACGTCTTCTTCCGCGCTGTGACGTCATGTTCTTCACTTCTCTTCTTCTCCCGATGTTGACTCGCCGGTCCTCCTCGCTGAAATGACGGATGCGCGCCTTGCATCGGACCTATATAGGCCTCACAGTCCCATCATGCTCTGTACCTACCCATGTGATACGTATCACATGGGTAGGTACAGAGCATGATGGGACTGTGAGGCCTATATAGGTCCGATGCAAGGCGCGCATCCGTCATTTCAGCGAGGAGGACCGGCGAGTCAACATCGGGAGAAGAAGAGAAGTGAAGAACATGACGTCACAGCGCGGAAGAAGACGTACAGCACGGAAGAAGGGACCGGACTGCGAGACGAAGAACCGGGGTGCGACGAGTCAACAGCTGAGAGCGGCGAGACCCCCCGGATAGCGGAGAAGACCCGTCGGGATAGCGGAAGAAGAAGAGCCCCGCCGAAGACGCCGGAGGAAACCCGCCGGGGGGGTGGGGGCTTTTTTAAAAGCCACCCCCCCCGGCGGTGGAAGAGAACCAGACGGCGGCCCCCACCCACCCGAAGACGTCAAAGAAGAAGCCCCCCCTGGTAAAAGAGCTAATAAAGAAGACAGGGGGCGGCCTCCGGAGCAGACTAATAAAATATTTTAATACACTGTGTGGTTTATTTGTGTTTTTACCACTTTTCTTGCAGGTGAATGGGTAGGGGTACGATGTACCCCATACTCATTCACTTAGGGTCGGGGGCCGGTATCTGGGGGCCCCCTTATTAAAGGGGGCTCCCAGATTCCGATAAGCCTCCCGCCCGCATACCCCGACAACCAACGGCCAGGGTTGTCGGGAAGGGGCCCTGTCCTCATCAACATGGGGACAGGGTGCTCTGAGGTGGGGGGGCCGCAGTGCGCCCCCCTGCCCCAGAGCACCCAACCCCCCCATGTTGAGGGCATGCAGCCTGGTACGGCTCAGGAGGGGGGGGGGGGGGGGCGCTCGCTCGTCCCCACTCCCTTCCTGGCTGGGTAGCGTGCTTTGGATACGGGTCTGGTATGGATCGTAGGGGGACCCCCTACGCCGTTTTTTTCGGCGTAGGGGGGCTCTCCTTACAACCCATAACAGACCTAAGGGCCCGGTATGCTCCTGAGGGGGGGACCCATGCCGGATTTTTATTTAAAATCCGGCGGGGACTTCCCCCTCAGGATTCATAACAAACGCCGCACACGTGTAGAATTGGCGGGAATCCAAGTCGGATCTCCCGTCGCTTCTATGACGGCTCTGTCTCCATCGCGGCAAGCCAGCTCGGCGCTGGCTCCCGCGATGGGGCTCGTAGGTGGTCAATCTCGCCGAGAAAGAGAGCGAGATTGACACAAAATTGGGTTCACCTACTGTACTTCACTATTTTGAGCCCTCGGTTCTTCGAATGGGTTGTGGAGTCTCAAATGTAGCGGAGGATATTCCAGTGGAGACCTTTACTTACCAGAAGTGGTCGAGTCTGTGCCTTCCCTCCATGGCTTCAGTGGATCGATATGCCTGATTTAATCTTGGATCTGGTAAGAGTACACCCTTACCTACCTTTCGGTGGGATTGTGTGATTCCTTTAACCGGAGATTGGTGGTGGATTGGTTCCTGGATATACCTTTATTCTACAATTACCTTTGTTCAGGAATTGGACAATTTGTTTTTTATTTGTTTTTTCTTACATTGGGATTATACATCTGTGTTTTTTTGGCATTAGTGCAACTTCGAATGGACTAAAAGAGACACTGTTTTCCTATAAGTACTTGATCTATGCTAGTACGGTGTTTATATTACTCCATAAGGTTTTCACATATTATTTGGATATCCTCACGGATTTATTTATAAATGCACTTGCACTTGTTTACATATTTATTCACAACATCACGTTGTGAATCTGAGCGCAACTCACCTTTTTTCTTTATCTGTACAATTACGTGTATATCGCATGTTTAGTGTTGCTGCTGGATTTACTCATTTTTTTTGTTATTCACTTATATTTATTCATTTATTTATTTAACGTACTAAGTTAATTAATCAATCACTTTATTTCCTTGAGCGTGAGAAATTTCCCCTTTTGATAGTATTGAGTTTTAGTATACCCTGGAAAGGTTTTGCCCGAGAGGCATCCAGAGGGCATGTACTGTGACCAGTGACCAATCGCCTGAAGGTATTCTATAACCCAAGCTGTATGAATACTCTGCTTGTGTCCTGTACACTTAGGATAAATACTCACCTGCAAGGCATTGCTCCCTCGCTTACAAATGCAGCAGACTCTCCCTCACCATCAAGTGGCACCTCACTCATCCCACCAATGAGAAGCAAAGCTTTACAAAATAGATGCAGCTTTTTCTACCATCCATAAGGATCTTGTCGCTAGAGACAGGATTGAAATTAGATTTGAGACTTATACTACACTACGAGGTTACAATCAAAAAGCATATTACATTTTCTGGCATTCAAAGGAAGCTTGTGGCTGCCATTGCTAGTCTCCTCCTGAAAATGCTACTCCCCTGGCAGTCTTTAAAGCGGTGGTTCACCCTCCTTAACATCATTCTAGCATTACATTCGGCATCGTAGCGCGAGCTACAGTATGCCGGTCTTACATTTTTTATCCCCGTACTCACTGTGCTATTGCACATTGAAGATTCCGACTCACGCGGGGAATGGGCGTGCCTATGGAGAGGGAGGATGATTGACGGCCGGCTCTGGCACGTCACGCTCCCCGAAGACAGCCGGAGTAGGTCTCGGCTCTTCACGGCGCCTGCGCACAGGCTATGCGCAGGCGCCGTGAAGAGCCAAGCCTATTTCGGCTATTTCCGGAGAAGCGTGACGTGCCAGGGCCGGCCGTCAATCACCTTCTCTCACCATAGGAACGCCCATTCCCCGGATTCTTCAATGTACAATAGCACAGTGAGTACGGGGATAAAAAATGTAAGACCGGCATACTGTAGCTCGCGCTACGATGCCGAATGTAATGCTAGAATAAAAAAAAAAAAAAATGTTTTTTTTTTTTTTTAATAGGGTGAACCCCCGGGGCGTGGTCTGGAGCTGCATGGAGTAAGACGTGTTGAGTGAGAGCTCCGCTCGTGGCTGATCCTATCTACATCCATCCTGGGGGAATCTTTCCTGAAAACGGCTGCAAACTTACCCACGTATGCCCCTACTATTTGATTACACCATGTCGCCCCCCAAGAAGTCCAGCACCCTGGCAAAACTTGACAGAGGCCGGCAGGGTGAGCGGGAACAAGTGGAGGAAGATGGCGCCGCCGTACCCCATGGAAGCGAGGACCGTCCATCGGATGACACTGCACGGGTTCTGGAGGCTATTGCTGCCTGCCAAACGTCCCTTACAACCCGTATCGAGGAGGTCAAGGTGGATATCTCGCACATTCGGCATGATATGCAGAAGTTGCGGGACCGAGTGTCTGAGACGGAGCGCAGGCTGGACCACGTGGAGGATGGCCTGCACCCGCTTCAGGTCACGGTGGAGAGCCTACAACATCAGCTCCAAGCGGTGCTCTCCAAACAAGATGATATGGAGAACCGCCTTCGCAGATGTAATTTGCGCTTTGTGGGGCTTCCCGAGCGTTCGGAAGGAACAGACCCCCCTACTTACCTGGAAAATCTTCTGATCAGAACATTCGGCAGGGAGGCCTTCTCCACCACCTTCGTTGTTGAACGCGCCCATCGCCTTGCTGCGAAGCCCCCTCCGGAGGGCGCCCCTCCGAGGACCTTCATCGCCAAGATGCTAAACTACCGTGACCGGGACGCCGTCCTTCGACTCACCCGCGAAAAAGGTAATATCCCCATCGGCAACGTGACGGTTGCCGTGTACCCGGACTTCTCGTCGGAGGTCCAGAAGAGGAGGGCGCGCTTCACGGAGGCTAAGAGGCTACTACGCGTCCATCACCTGCCTTACGCTATGCTCTTTCCCGCGCGGCTCCGGGTTGTGTGCGATGGTAAGGCCCAATTCTTCGAGGAACCTCAGGCGATCCTTTCCTGGCTGGAGCGCCGCGATGGAGCCGGCTCGTCACGCAACTGACTCTTCGCCTCCTCTCTACCCCATTTGTCACTCGCCCCACACAGCGGTCCGCTCGGATTCTCCTGGACAGCGTCACCTTTGGAACATGTATCTCCTGAACCGTGAGTTGACTTTGCGGCCTCCCCGGGGGCCTCCCCCCTTCTTTTCCTCCCGTGCAGCCCCTGGCTAGCTCCCCGCTTCTCCCCTCCCCCCCCTTCCCCTGCCCTTGCTTCCCCCGATTATTTCCTCTCCTGTCACATGCCACGAGCGGCTCACCCACACCGGTGTTCCACCTGAACGGTTACCCCACTCTTGCACCAGTGTGTGCTCTCCAGTTTTCTTTTCGCCCCCCTGAACCCGATGATTGCCTTGTCCTTCGGGAACTTCCAATACCTTGGGCAACCATGACTAAGCTACTGTTTCCCTGGCCGGCCCCCGTCCCCAGACTTTTGGTGGGTGGTGGGGTGTTACACCTGCTGTGTCGGTCCAGCGCTATTGCAGGTTATGCTCTGCGGTCTCACCGTAGCGCTGTTATTTTTGGTTTTTGTTTTTTCCTTTTTTCCTGTTTTTATTGCTTTATTTTAATGATGTCAAAGTGTGTTGCAGACTTTACTGAATGTTTTGATGTACCAGTATGTATGGGGTGGGCCCCACGCTCCCCCGCGCTGAGCTCTATTTGGGCCCTCGAGGGTTGCATGGTCCTCACCTACTGTTTCCGGTTCAAATCACATGGCCCCTCCGCCCCTCCCCTATCCCACCATTCCCACCCATGGCTTCTCTGAAAATAGTGTCCTGGAACGTCCGTGGTTTGGGGGACCGGGCTAAACGGTCGGCGGTCCTCTCCCATCTGAAGTCCCAACATGCTGATGTCTCTGTCCTGGTGGAGACACATCTCGCAGGTCAGAAGCAGTTATGCCTCAAGAAAGCCTGGGTGGGCTGGGTGTACCAGGCCCCCCACACCTCTAATTCTCGAGGGGTGGCGGTGTTGGTAGCAAGATCGCAGCAGTTCCAATTACATACGCTACAATCTGACCCCCAGGGTCGTTACTTGTTCCTCCATGTTACCATTGGAGGCCTGGAAGTATTGCTCCTGGCCTTCTACGTCCCCCCTCCCTTTCAGTTTGAAGTGCTTCAACGTGGGGTGGCTTTTATGACTCTCCATCCGACGGTGCCTGCCATATGGGCGGGCGATTTTAATATGGTCATCTCCCCATCCAAGGACAGACTGGGCCAGAGTGCCCCCACAGGCCCTATACCAAAGATCACTAGGTTTGGTAGGTTCCTAACTGAATTTGCCCTCACTGACACCTGGCGACATAAGTACCCCACTCAATTAGAGTTTTCCTGCTTTACTCCCTCCCGTGCAGTGATGTCACGTATTGACCTCATTCTTGTGACCCCCCCCCCTCCTCCCACATCTCCTTGACGCAGGGTTTGACACTAGAACACTGTCTGATCACTCTCCGTACTGGGTCAAGCTGAGGCTCCCGTCACCCCCTACGACCCAGACCTGGCGCCTCAACCCGTTCTGGTTGAGGGTTCTCCCGGAGTTGGACTCCATCGGGTCCGAATGGGTCCGTTTCTTTACCACTAATGACGGCTCAGCCTCGGCGGGACCCGTGTGGGAGGCGTTCAAACTACACGCTCGCATGTTCCTCTCCTCACGTATCAACAGACATAAAGCCTCCTCTAAACTGCTAATCCGCCAGGCCGAGACGCAACTTAGATCCCTTGAGCGGGCCTTTCAGGCTGATCCGTCAGACTCTACTGCCTCCCAACTCCGTTTGCAGTCCAGGCTGACGGATCAGCTACACCTCGAGAGGGCACGACGGGGAATTTTCTTTAGTAAACAGCGCACATACGAGCATGGGGAACGGGCTGGTCGGCTACTTGCCTATATGGCTCACCTAGATCACAAACCCCCTGTGGTCGTGGCCCTCCGCGCGGAGTCCGGGGCGATGCTTTCAGACCCTGACTTGGTGGCGGAGGAGTTTCGGTCCTTCTACTCGAAGCTCTACACCTCCACTGCACAACACTCCGCGGAGGAGCTTACCGCCCTTCTGCGGAGTGTCACCTTTCCAACCCTGTCCCCGAGTCAAGTCTCCATGCTTGAGGCTCCAATTACCACCGTCTGCGTGGAGACGGCTATAGCGAGCCTCCCCACCTCTAAAACTCCTGGCTCCGACGGGCTGCCCCTCGAATTCTACAAGTCCTTTCAGGACTCTCTCGTCCCCAGGCTTTGCGCATTATACAACCACATCTTTGAGTCGGGTACGCTCCCCTCCTCCATGCGCGAGGCCCTCATTGTCCTTATACCAAAACCAGGCAAGGACCCTATGCTCCCCGAATCCTACCGCCCCATTTCACTCCTTCAGCTCGATGTGAAAATCCTCGCTAAAATTCTTGCCTTGCGTCTCAATAAAGTCATCTCTAGTTTGATACACCCAGACCAGACTGGGTTCATGCCCAACAAAAACACGGCTTTTAACCTCCGCAGGCTCTACATGAACCTCCAGGCCCAACACGCGGAAATGGGTTCCAGGGTGATTGTTAGCCTTGATGCTGCCAAGGCCTTCGATTCGGTTGAGTGGAAATACCTCTGGGAATGCCTTGGCAGCTTCGGTTTTGGTCCCCGATTTGTGAAGTGGCTTCAGCTCCTATATCATGCTCCTACGGCGCGTATCAGGGTCAATGGTAGAACCTCCTCTCCCTTCCCCCTGACCCGTGGCACTCGTCAGGGCTGCCCCGTTTCACCCATGCTCTATGCCCTAGCTGTGGAACCCCTGGGCATAGCCCTGCGTAACTGCCCAGGGATTAGCGGGCTGCGCTGTGGACAGGTCACCGAGCTGCTCAGCCTATACGCTGACGACATGCTCCTCTACTTATCGGATGCGGGCCCCTCACTTCGAATGGCCCTCCAAGTTATAACCCAGTTCGGGGAATTCTCAGGCTTGCAGATGAACTGGACCAAATCCCATATCCTCCCCTTAGATCTGGGTCCTCCCACTGCAATGCAGGCGGCCCTTCCGATGCCACGGACGGATGTCATTAAGTACCTGGGCGTCCTCGTCACCAGATCCCCTCTAGACTACATACGCCTCAATATTGAGCCACTCTTCCACACCTTGAAGTCCAAAACGCAAACGTGGTCCCGTCTCCCTCTTGGGGTGATGGGCCGCATAAGTCTAGTCAAGATGATCCTTCTCCCGAAGCTGCTTTATGCCTTCTGGCATGCACCGCTGTGCATCCCTCCCCGTATTTTTAAGGCCATGGAGTCCATTCTCAACTCGTTCATCTGGGGCCCATCCCGGCACAAACTGCCGTGGCGGGTTCTAAAGTGCCCCTCCAGTCAAGGGGGCGCTTCGGTCCCAGACCTTTACCTTTATTATGTGGCGTCCCAGCTCTCCCACTTCCACTACATTCATCACTCCGAGAGGAAGCGATATCTGGCCATGGTGTGCTCCAAGGCCCCTGGCCCGGTCTCGCACCCCTTTCAACTCATGTTGTGTCCACCTCGCAATTCTAGGCGCCCAGACGATAGTAACCAACTACTCCATCACCACCGCAAGATCTGGCAAGCTACCATGTCAGTTGGCGAGGCCCCGTCCCCCCACTCTCACACACCCATCTGGGATAACCCCTTGCTGCCCGAGCTTGCCATGGTCCCTGACCATGGTGTCTGGGTCAAGAGCGGAATTATCTACCTCTCGCAAGTTGTCTCACACGGTTCGGTTAGGTCCTTCCAATCCCTCAAAGATGCCCATGCCCTAGCGAACCACATGTTCTTCCGTTACCTCCAACTTCGCCACGCACTTACCACACAATTTGGCTCCGTCATCCCTACCCTCGAGACCCCGCTTCCTGTTGACATTATCATGGGTCCGGACCCCAAGAAACTGACCTCCCAATTCTACTCCTACCTCCTGGTTCCCTCGACGGCGGCCTCCCTCCAGCGGGTAAAAACTCGTTGGGTTCCTGATCTGGGGGAGCTGTCGTCGGAGGACTGGGATGAAGCCCTCGTCAACTGCAGACTAGTTTCCCCCAAGATTTCTGACCGCCTCACCCAATTATATATCCTACACCGTTCATACCTGACGCCCAGTCGCATCCTAAAGTTCAGGCCGGGCGGTGACCCTAACTGCCCGGGCTGCAGCTCCCCAGTCCCCACCGTTTACCACCTTCTCTGGGGGTGCCCCTGCGTGCAGGGCTATTGGACCCAGGTGGTCCGATTTCTTCATGACCGTATGGGTTCTCCCATTTCCCTTAGCCCCCGACAGTGTTTGTTCGGAATATTTTCGCTGTCTGAGGCCGAAAAATACCTCAACACATTGCTACAAGAGACTTTGTTCCTTGCAAGGCTACAGATAGCGAAAACCTGGCTTAGGGGCCCCCCCCCTACCTTACAGCAATGGATCAGAGCTGTCAACGACACCTTACCCTTTAAAAAGCTCCTCTATGTCCACAGGGGTTGCCCTGATAAATATAACAAGGTCTGGGATAGATGGTTGGGAGACGCTTCTACCTGCACTACCTCCACTGCTTAAATGCCCCTCAAGTACACCTGTTGAGTATTAATGTGCTGTGACCTTCACCTCTGTCCTACCCCGCCCCCATATGCTGCTCTACATTTTCATATGTTACATGATTTCAATTTACTAAGTCTGTCAAGTCTGCGCACCTGACATTATAATGTATCCTTGCTTGTGGTGCATGTTGCACCGTCTAATGCACTGTCTGTAACCCCCCTTCTTTTACATGCTCATTAAACTTTGTTTTGATTTAAAAAAAAAATAGGGTGAACCCCCGCTTTAAGTTCTATACCTTGATCAACTGACTGGTAACAAGCATGCAGATCAGAAAGTACACTTGTTCCAGGTCTGTGGTTAAGTACCAAAGCTACTGGATTATCATAAAAGTGAGGAAAATTGTATTTTCAGGTGAGGACGTTGGCAGCCTCCATACTTCCTTTATGAAATTGATCTATATTGAAATAACTGACACTAATTTAATCAGAGATCTGTGCAGGGCTTGGATGCTGTTGAGAGATAATCAGGATTCCTTGTTAGGATTGGTCGCTACAAGTAACAGCTGTTAACTATGCAATATTAGTGGACTATTTCGTTATTGCAGTATGGGAGATATAGGTAATCCCACAGAAAGCGGCTGACTTTTTCCATGTGTGTTTACTGCGGCAGTAAAATGTATTGTTGATACATTTGTTCCCTTTGGCATGCGCCTTGATTTTTTTTTTATACCGCATGTGAGGGAAACTAGGCCATGTTTTCAGTTTGTGCAAAGGCATACCTTGATCTGCCTGCTTCACATACGTCTCTGAGCTGCACAGAAGTTGCACGCCTTCATTCACTCCCATAGACTCTAGTGTTTTAATCAGCCCACCGAGACTTCCACCAGCAAGCTATGGGGAAAAAATACCACAATGAATATTGCTTACCAACATTGAATGCATGGCACATCCATTAAAAATGACAGTATACCAACTAGCCCGACTGAAAAGAACATCTACCTCATAACTACGTAGGAGGTTCTCTGTAGGGGACGGCGTGTTTTTGTAAGTGTCAACCAAGCTCTGAAGTCTCAGCCGTGAAGCAAGTTCTGTCCAGTCTGATCCCGTCTGGCCATCGTTCAGTAGTTTCTCAAGGCGCTGTACAGTATTGGTTTCCAGAGAAAGCACATTCACTAGAATGCAACGGGAAAAGGTCATTTCAGTAAAATTACAGCCTCCAGCTGGGCTGAAATGTAACAAAGCATATTATTCAGAGCTTTTCCCGATTACATAGGAGAGCTTTTATTTAACATTTCCAAGTTTAGCTAAGTGCAGTTTACCTCATAAAAGTCTCCAAAAAATAAATAAATACCCATATTGCCACAACAGTAATACACATGGAAGAATAGAAAAATATATTTAAAAAAATGAAACTTATGGGTGGGGCACATACACTGCACACCCCCTAACTCCCAATGATATCTTAAAACTCCATGTTTTAGTGAACTCTAAATAGTTTGTTTGGTCCAAACAAACTATTTCCTCCACCAACACATGCAGCACCTGTTAGTGATGTGTTAACCGTATGTAGCCTCAACTACCTATAGTATACAGCGCTGTGTTCTGGCAGTGGGGATGGGGAGCCTGCTTAATCATTCACAGGAGGCTTTGTATGACCTGAATGGATACAAGGCTTCTGCTGACTGGCTGGTGCAGAGAGGCGGGTGGATGATGTCAACCACTGCATGTGTTAGTGAAGGAAATAGTTTGGACCAGCTTGAAGTTCAACTTTAAACCAGACACAGGCAAGCAATTTATTGGAGGGCTGGTTTGGGGAATCAGGTAACTGGATTATTAGGCATTTCAGATTTAGCAACTAAAGCTGGCCATATAAGATTACATTTTTTTGTAGCCAGTTTTTTTCCCCCAAGACATTATATTCTAACAGCAACACACTCTACTATCAGAGTACACTGATCAGCGGCTGCAGCCACGGACCAAGGACATTTTTCCAACATGTCCCTTTGGCAGAAGGAATTCAAATTGGTTATTTCTGTTGAGCATTGATGTTCACACACTGGTCAACTTTCGATCTATGTACGGCATATATATATATAGCTAGAGACCTAAACCACAGCTCCAGAACCTACAGATGTGTTGTGGGTTACACTGCAGTTCCTAATTGTCTCCTGGGTCACAAACCTAAGATGTCGTCACTAAAGGAGCCAACAAATAAATTGTATATGTATTGCACATATCAGTGCTTACCAATAAATCACTTACGCTAAACTCTAGGCATAGATAAAAGAACACCATTTAATCCAATTATGCATTAATTTTTCATTAAAACATTCAACAAATGCATTTCTAAATTAAGCTTCTATCTGAACCTGCCTTTAAATTTAGTCTTCTATGAGAACAGCATTTAAACTGAAGGAGGGAAGGCAGCTTTAAAATAAGCTGTAATCACTAATCCCGTCCATTATATATTTAGTGACCCTTTACACTAGTATACCAAGTTTAATTCATCAAGCAAGAGTAGCCCTTGAACCTGCTGGATGTACCTTGGGGGAAACAATCTCAATGTTCAGAACCATGCTCTGTCATATTAAGAATAACGGTGCATAATGGCACTTCTAAGAATGCTAGTTGCCTGGCTGACTTTGTCTGTTATGGACCCAGAATATGCACAGAGCTTAGAAAGTCTACATACTTGCATCAGTAAGTCTGGTAACATTATCAGGATAGGACGGTAACGAAAGCCCCCATGTTCTCTTGGTATAGGTTTCCATTTAAAGTGAGTGTAAAGCTTGATTTTCTTTTTTTTAAACAAACATGTCATACTTACCTGCTCTGCGCAATGGTTTTGCATTGAGCAGTTCCCCCCATCCTACTCTTCTTGGGTACTCAACCAGTGCTTCTGGTTTCCGCCATCCCCTGCTGAGTGCCCCCATATGAAGATGCTTCCCATGGGGGCACTCGTGTGTGTGTGTGCTCGATCCTGAGCCGGGCTGTTTGTGTTTATTTAGAGACAAAGCACAGCTCTGCACTCACAGGTTTTGACTGACAGTAGCAGGAGCAAATGGCCAAGCCTGTGAGAGCAAGGAGAGGAAAGAGCTGCTGTAGACATGCAGAGGGATTAGAACACCTGTCAGGTTTTTATTGCTGTCTGTGCCCCCATTAGGGAGATTCAACCTCTATATTTGTCCTGTTTACCATCATCATTGACAGGGAAAGTAAAAGACAATTCTACATTTTGGGTTGTCCCCAGAAAAGTAATAGAGGGGAAATCTTTCAATGGGGACACTGGTTCTCGTGAGCTGGGGGTCCCCAAGGAATTTCCTTAATTTGCAGGAATTTCCTCTCACTTCCTGATTGGCTATGGAACAGGAAGTGAAGGGAAATTTCTGCAATGGGACACAGGTGGCAAATAAAAATTTGACAGGGGTTATAACTAGGGTTGTCCCGATACCGATACTGAGCATTTGCGCGAGTACTTGTACTCGCGCAAATGCTCCCGATGCTTCACCCGATACTTTTTATTTTTTTCAGAGAGAGAGCGGGCGGAGAGCGGAGCAGAGCAGTCCTCAAAGAGAAAGCCAAGACCCCCCCCCCCCCACCGCCATCTAGTTGATCAGCGCGGGGAACAATACAGCTTTCATTTGAATAGCTATGTGTTCCCCCGCCGCGCCTCGTCATATATAGCCCCTCCCCCTTGTCTGGGCACTTTGATAGACAGATCACCCGTCCCAGGATTGGATGGGTGATCTGTCTATCAAAGTGCCCGGACAAGGGGGAGGGGCTATATATGACAAGGCGCGGCGGGGGAACACACAGCTATTCAAATGAAAGCTGTATTGTTCCCCGCGCTTATCAACTAGGCGACAGCGGGGGGAGGAGGGCTTGGCTTTCTCATTGGGGGACATGGCTGCATTTGTGGGGGACATGGCTGCATTTGTGGGGAACATTTAAAAAAAAGTATCGGTATTCGGTATCGGCGAGTACATGAAAAAAAAGTATCGGTACTTGTACTCGGTCCTAAAAAAGTGGTATCAGGACAACCCTACTTATAACCCTCCCTTACTCTATACAAAATTGGGATACAAAGTTTTGCTTATAGTTCTACTTTAACGGTAATCATTTATTTTGAGGCACAGAATAAAGAAGATGGTGGTCTCTACCTGGTGCTTGTCCATGTGGCTTCAAAGCTGCATCACCAGGTGGGTGTTTAGATAATAGGTCTCGCACCTGAAAAAGAATTTAGGACCACATTAAATGGCAATTTAAAAAAAATAGCACATTTTAAAGGAAAGTATATGTTCTCTGTAAAGGTAAAACTTTTGTGAGAACACCAATTCTTAACCTCTTGGTTTCTTTAAAAGATAAGTTCACCTTTTGGCTTATGTTACATCCATATTTAGGGTGTAAGAAACTCCAGAAGTCAACCCCCACACACCCTGATCTGTGAATGAATGTCATCAGCAGACAGGAGGTAGAAAAATGTGCATTTATAAAAAAAAAAAAAATCCAAAGAGCCTGTAGACCATTGCACCTGTGATCAGCAGATTGTGGTTGCAATATCCAGCTCTTGCAGACTCTTAACAGTTACCTGAGAGCAGGAAGAACTACTCACCAGTGCCTCGCAGCTCACTGAAAACTACAAGCCGTCAACCACAATGGCTGACGATACACGCAGGCATTTATTTACAAGAAACTGTGACTAAATGATGTGGCCATTTGGAGGGAGACCCGTACAGCCATGCTGTGTTCCAATAGTGACAGTGGGTTCGGGGAGATCATCCCCTGCCTGCTGTCACAAGGGGGAGCTCCAGATGCTGCAGGGAGAGTGGTACAGGTTACATTGTTCTGCACTTTTAATCTTTACGTATATTACAGTAGTAAAAGTATGTGGAAGATCACTAATTTAAAGATGTGAAAGTCATATTACAAACAGTGATTATATGTCCTGGACAGATTAGCAACTACAATGGCTGCCTAACAACTCTTGTGATAAGATATCAGTCACTTGGGGAGTATAGACTCATTGTCGTACACTTTCATGAGGGGCAGTAAAGAACAACAATGTATAGCACTGCAAAGCTGCCCCCTAACTACATTATATTAAATTGAAAAGTATACATAGAGACAAAGGGCCAGATCCTCAAAAGGGATACGCCGGCGTAACTGCTGTTACGCCGTCGTATCCCTGTTTCTAACTATGGAACTGATCCACAGAATCAGTTTTCCATAGTTAGGCAGAAGATCCGGCATTTGTAAGGGACTTACACTGCCGGATCTTAGGATGCAGTACCGCATCCGCCGCTGGGGGCATTTTGTGTCGAAAATGCCGCCTCGGGTATGCAAATTAGCACTTACGGAGATCCACAAAGCTTTTCAGCTTCGTTTTTTCTCCGTAAGTTTTAGTTTGCAAACGCAAAATTAGGGCTGCTTTTACAAAGTGTAAACTGTTTACACCTTGTAAAAACAGACTCTTCTGTCCAGCGACGCGATTTTTTTTTTGTTTTGAATTTTTTTTTTCACGCCATATCTTTTTTTTTTTCCCGACGCAACTTTATTGACCCGTCGCAATCCACAAAGCTCGGCGTAACGTAATTTCGCGCTATGCACGTCGGGAAAATGACGTCACGAGCATGCGGGGCGGGAGCGCGCCTAATTTAAATGGGAATCGCCCCCATGAAAATAGGAACGCCTTGCGCCGGCGAAATTTAAGTTACACAGCCAAAAATTTCTAGGTAAGTGCTTTGTGGATCGGGCACTTAGGTAGAAATTTTAAGGCAGTGTAACTTAAATGGAAAAAATTAAGTTACGCCGGATCTTTGTGGATTACCCCCAAAGTTCTTAAAGCATTAACACAAGTTGATCAGATTATTTCCTTTAAGCCAAACCCCATAAAAATATTTGAGAATATCTGATGAAAAACAAATGAAGTCTTACTTTCTGACTTTTGGTTAGATCCAGTGGAGTGTGTCCAGGATAACGCCGCTTAGCTCCGTAGTGTATTCTTTCATCCCCCTGATTTGTATCAAATAAGGATCCATTGTCTTCTGAATCACTGTCTCCTTGCTGGTCAGAGTCTGTATCCATATCCACATCAGAATCACTGTCTGTTTCATCACTGTCACTGCATGATGTGTTATCCACAGGCTCATCATTTTCTATTAGGACATTTGCACCTAAGAATCACAATAAATCTAGATAAACAAAGCGTCACTATTCAAAAAGCGGATATATACTGTATTGCGACACTGCATGCTACATAGTGGTTGGTTGATCCCAATGATTGAAAATAAAGTAGACATGGCATTACATAAGATAATGGTTAATCTATGAGGTCAGTAGTTCAAAGCTGTACCAGCCACAACATAAAAAAATATTTTATTATTGTGTAATTCGGTGTATATTCACTGATACACAGTAGGATGTATCCATGTCTATAAAATTCCTAGATATGGCACAGAATATTTGCTTTAGGCCTAAAAACAACCAAAAATGTGTTACCTTTACATTGCCAACTAACATAACCATGTACTCAGTAACATGTCTGAAATACCTGCATTAACCAGCATCTTTGTCAGCACTGGAGAACCCATACAAGCAGCCAGGTGCAGTGGTGTATTTCCTCCAAACGTTTGAGCATTTACATTTGCCCCCAGCTAGAAAAAAAACACACGTTTTGTAAGTAAATAAAGCAACCACACTGTGTGGTTATATTGCTCTCTACAAGTGTAAGATCCCCACAGACCACAAATACAAGGGAGCTTTTTTCTTACTTTTTTGGTTAGAGTAACAGCCATATTTAGGTTGTTCATTTCCACAGCAATGTGAAGTGGGGCTCTCCCACTCTTACGCTCTACAGCATTGACGTCGGCTCCGCTTTTCACCAGCCGCTCCAAACATTTTTCATTTTTCACCTTTACTGCCCAGTGAACTGGGAACAAACCTGAAAGTAAACGTATTGATTAAAGCCACACACAATGCTGCAACTGATATGAGACACCAAATATCAGTTATAATTGGATTGTTGTTATACCACTTCTTCTAATTAAAATGATTGGATTGTAATTTTATTTAGAGGACATAGCCACACTTTAGTCTGTGTAAATAAATATGTATATATATATATATATATATATATATATATATATATATATATATAAAGCTGTTAAAAAAGGCCTTAGCTTTTTGTGTAGCACAGTCACTGTGCATAATAACAAAGACACTACTAAAAGTGGCGTGCACTACATTAACAAAGCTGATATACCCGTTTCAGATTTATCTGCGCGACCTGCATCAGACTATTTCAGAAAATGACATGCCTAATTAACAAAGTGATTGCGGCAGTTTTCAATATGGAAAACTGCTAATGACCCCCCCCCCCCCCCCCCAGATTGGACCTGGTGAACTGGAAAGGAACAGTGTCTGGGCTACTCTTTGTAAAGCGATTGTAAAGGGTCGAATTTTACTTTATTTACAATAACAAATATGTTATACTTACCTGCTCTGTGCAATGGTTTTGCACAGAGTAGCCCCAATCCTCCTCCTCTGGGGTCCCCTAATGGTGCCCTTGGCACATCCCCACTGCTGAATTCCCCCACAGCAATCAGCTTGCTATGGGGGCATGTGTACAGGCTTGATCCCGAGCCATGATCTGTGTGTACATTTACACACACAGTGTGGTTTCGTCCCGCTGACTCCCGTTGCTGTCTGAGCCTATGAGAGAGAGCCGCTTGTGCACAGCGCTGGATCAAGACTGGGCACAGGTAAGGGGGGCGGGGGGGAGCTGTACACAGAAGTTTTTTTTACAGAATGCATTAGGTTAAAAATAAAAAAAAATCATTCAGCTTTAGATACACTTTACTTCCCCCTTTATAGTGCCTATGGACCTTACCATGATAATCTGGCATGTTGAGGAGATTTTCGTAGCCACTGAATTGGTGATCTAAGAGAACCTGAAGCATTTTATCATCTCCGGCTTGAACAGCTAAATGTAGCACAGAGCTTCCAAAACGATCAAGGATAGTAGGGTCTGCTCCAGCTCTGATCAGCAAAGCAACCATTTGATATTGTTTGGTGATCACGGCAAGGTGCAAAGGAGTCTGTCAAAGAAAACACAGTACGTCTAGAGTAAGACTTTCATTTGTGATCATTTTGTAATATTTACTTAAACTCTAAGGTCTAACCTATTCTGCCTTAAATAGCACGGCACTCAACCTGTAGTATAAATACAGTAGCTCTGTATTTTCATGTATCACTTCTATCGATTCTGCACATGGTATATTTACACCTTTTAAAGTCACTGCTTTAACCCTCACTTTTTTCCTACTTTTCTATAGGGGGAACAATTAAACCCAACAAAGCCATCTTGCACGCATCATTAGCACAACAATCGCTATATATTGGCTAAAACCACTCCATTATTTCATTGTTTAATATAGTGAAATATAAGAAGATGATATGATGCAACTGTTATCTTTTACTTATAGCAGCTATGCAAACAATTATATCTGGCTGCCATGGATGAAGCATTTTTTTTAAACATTTTGTTACCATGTTTGAATTCTATATAACATGTATTGTATTTTTTTCTTTTTAATGCACTTCATTTAGTGGACATGCCTTATGGGCTTAGTTTTTTTTCTTACTGGTACTTTATGAAAGTCGTGTAATGTGCTGTGCAAGTCCTTTATAGAAAGCCATTCAAAGTCTAAATTACAGGAACACAGAACTAGGGGATAATTTTACAAAGTAGTCTCTAACCACAACAATGCAACATACAACTGCAGCTGAATTTATTAGTAGTGACGTGAAAAGATTTTCAACTGACAAGGTTTTTTTCAGCTGTGCATAAATATCCATTACTAATGCTGGAAAATTAATAAACATTCTGTACTCTAAACAGAAAGTACAATATCTATACTATGACAGTTCAGGAAAAGCATGGAAAGTAATAACCAGTGACAAAACAAAAATGACAGAAGTGATAATTACCTGATGAAGGTTGTTGCATATGTTGAGGATTTTCTGATCTGGAACCCCCCTTATAACATCTACCAGCTGTTGAATGACTGCTGTCTGTCCGTGTATAAGGGCAAGGTGGAGGGGCCTGGTGGGGAAAAAAAACACTACTGAGCCTCTATTACACTAGGGAATTTTACATGCATACACAATTCTTATTATCTGTATAGGACCAAAATGCTATATTTAGGGATGAGTAAATCTAGACCCAGTACATCAGTTGTGCACCAAATCCAGTCTATGTTGACCAGGGCAGATTATATATTAATCTGCTGGCATTGAAGAGAACAGGCAAAGGGGTTCAAAAGACCCATCTACCATTTTGCATCTGTGTTCTATGGTCGGGTGTCCACCACTCACACTCAACAATGACAGGTCCATGAATAACAATTTACAAAACTGGTCTGTACTGGAACTGGAGGAAAATACACTCAAGTCACAGCTTTATCAAGGATAAGACTCTCTGATTTAGCCATTTTGACTATAACTTCAAATCTCATTGGACTCATAATAATAGTCACAAGTACATATACTTATCCTGATGGATTAGCTTTGTGAATTGAGCCTAAAATGTTTGAAAGTTGCCTAATAATCTTTTGACGCTGCCCACACCCTACACTGGGATTCGCCTCATGCTACATTGGAAATTCTCCAGGCACACAAACAAAAAAATCTAATTATAAACCCAAAAGTAAGCTGTTAAAAGAAACTTTATAGAACATTTAAGTTTTTTTTTTATCTAATTAACAGCAAACAAATATACTGCCAATACAGTTACATGACATTTCAGGAATGTAGTCAGGTTTTCCCAGTTCATACTGGTGTTCTTTCTACAACGGACCTGAATTTTTGGAAGTCTCTCCAGTCAGCTAGAGGCTTGATATGACAAGTAAACCACTACTGTCTGTGTTCCAGTTCAGGCAGGACTCCGCTATTCAGGTCAGGTCAGTATGTTAGGGGATTCCTTATGGAGTTATTGGTCCAGTGTGAAGGCAGTTTTCCTGTCTCTGCAACTCACTATTGTGGGGGGCCTACCACGGTTACATCTGATTTCCATGTTTCCCGTCACATTCGTTTGTTTGGACCAAGCTGGTCCATACAAAATATTTCCTTAACTAGGTGCTGCACTGCAGCTATAGATACTTACAGTACACTGAGCTGGATTCTGGCTGTGAGTCAGAGCCTTCCCGTTGAATGAATACAAAGCTTCCTCTGATTGGCTGAGTCGGAGAGTATGATGTCATAAGCCTGTCCCTCCGAATTAGACAATCTGCGTATATGATTGGCTGAGTGCCGGTAAGACCTCACTTGGTGCGAGTCTCAGGGCTTCCATTTTAGGAGTTAATCCGTGGAACAAATTCTCTCCTTCCTACAATTGCGTCTAGACTGGAATTTGGTTCTCAGCACCATCAAGGATCAGGTTTCTGCCAATTCTATTTTGTTTCAGAGTCTGTTGGCCTCTCACTGTCTCTCCTTGCTTTAAACCTTAGTATGTGCTTTAGACAACCACCATTGAGCATATTCTTTTCTCTACTGTCGCCATAAAGTGGAATTCATTGTAACCATCACCTCTGAGGCGAGTGTCTGAACTGGTTGCTTTATCCAGCATTAATCCCTTGTGGTTTGGAAAGGAACTAGGTGTTGTTGAGGCCCAGAACTTCCTTTTCTGCCAAGGGTAGTTTCTGCCTTACACCTTAACTAGAACATTGCTTTTATGTTCCTCTGTCTGGTTCCAGTTGACCAACAGGAAATTTAACCTCATTTCCTGGGTGTGGTTCAGACTCTGGGAATCTCTCCCTCTCAGCTTCTTTCAGAAGACAGATTCTCTTCTTTCCATCCTGTATGGACCCTTGCTCTGGTTTTTTATTCCACCAAGGTGATCAGGCAGACCATGATCCAAGGTGCACTATTACAACATGAGTGCTTCTTGGACTTTTTTAGCCATATCAACGTTTTCCCTGGTTGCAAAGCTTCCACATTGGTCTTCTATTCACATGTTCTCCAAGTTCTAATTTGTCCCCATCTGATGTCAGCTTTGGTCATAGGTCCTTCCAGGAGCTATTTGAGCTGCAGGCAGTCCCCCCAGTTGTCTTCTTTTATGAGCCTGTTAGCGTTTGAGATTTAGTCCAATCCTCAATTAAACTGCTTTTGGAAATCCTCATAGTCTTAAAAAGGTCTGTCTCTCTCAATGGACTCCAAGGGAAGTATTTTATGGCGAGTACAACATTTTTTTTTACCTGGTGTGTATGTTTAAATTCACCAGTAGAAATAAAATACTTACGTGTCTCCATTCTCATCCCGAGTGGCAGTCAGCGGTCTCTGCACAGCCAGCAGCATGCGAGGGTCTGCACTTACTGCATAATCCATTAAGGCCTTGGAGGTACGCTGGGCTAGGGACAGCATTCTCATACTGCACATATGAGCTGTGATGAGAGAAGAAACATGAGTACTACTGCTTTATAAATAGTTGATCAATTACAGTCAGTGTTAAACAAGTAATCTACAAAAAAAAAAAAAGAAAAAAACAATAGATCTATGATATATACTTTTAAGCTATATGTTTTTTTTTCTCTGTACCTTGACGTATGGTCTCTTGGTATTCTCTCTGGAAAGATGGAACATTTTCCTGTGTGGGGCTGCATGGGGTCTTGTCAGCCTCCTTCTTAATGTTTACTGGCTGGTGTGAAGCCTCAGAGGAGTCGGCTTTCATTGCGTATCCACTCTGGTAGACCGTACCAGTGTGTGTAAAGTAACCACCATGTAGGCTTCCATAAGAGTAATTCATATTATTCCCTTATAAATTACAAAGTAAAAAAACATCAGTCAGAGCAACCAAAGAGCCATCTCCTGAACCATTAAAAGTGTTTTATAAAAAATAAATATTTAAAGACATGAAATATTTTCCAGATTACATTTATTAACACTGTAAGGGCCGGAAATGCTTTTAGAGGAGTATGCCATGTGGATGTGCCATAGAAAGGCTTTGGAAAGAAATAAAACCGCTTAATTAATGGGCAAACCTACCTCCTGCATGCCCAAAACCTCCAGAACCTCCGCCTCCTCCTGCACCCCCCATGGGTGCTCCTCCACCAAAGCTGTGGTTTAACGATGGAATATCTTTTCTCCTTTTTCTCTCCACTTCTTCTTTGTCTGCAGAACAAGATGTTATCAGAGCCGCAAACAAATCCTTTTATTTTATTGGTGCATGACAGCATAATCAATTACCTTGATCCAAAGGGTAGTAGGTAAACTGCTTGGAGTCACTGACATCTCCGCCACGTTTTCGCTTTAACTGCAAGAACACAGTCACTGGGCGGTCAATTTTCTGCTTGTGGTATGGAGGGGTCCGGAATACAATGGCATACTGAACCATAAAAGAAACCCATCAGCTTTTACACTTCCATTGTATATACATATTCAACCTCACTATCAGAGACAGAATCCAAATGCCCAGTTTGATTATAGAATCCCTAACACTATGCAATGAAATAAAACACAGTACTAGTACCTGCAAACAGAGTTGAAAACCAGGCTAAACATTCCTTATGCACTAAGCCTGCCAACACATACATTATTATTTATTTTTTTAACAGTGGAAAAGGGTTCTAAAATGTCTTTTATTGGCTTTCTGTGTCCCTGTCTAGGAAGTTTTTATTCACTTCCTGTCCTGGTGAACACAATGTGAGATCTCCCCAACGGCAAATAGACACCAATAAAAATCAGAAGTCCTTATCCCTTTCTATTCTACTGACAAAAAAATATTTCCATCTGTGACACTTGTGGAGAAATGTAGCTTTCTTCATGTCTAATGACCACACAAAATTAGGAAAAATCTGCCAGATGGCTAGAGAAATAGCAATACAAATATTACTGGGATTCTAACCCTTGTCTACTAAGTCCAAAAGAATAAAAAGGTTTCAGCTTGATTAAAATAGCCTTTAAGCCTAGGTTCACATTGCAGCGATTTGGCATGTGATTTGACACCGATTTCCAAAAGTAGTTTCTGTACTACTTTTGGCGACTTCAGGGTGCAATGTGTATAGAGATCTGTGCAGGAACCTGCACAGGTGACTCTGAAATCGCCCCGAAGTCGGACTGACATACGGGAATGAAATTTCAATCCCGCTGTCAGTGTGAACCTGGGCTCAATGCTATAGTAAAAGCCATAAAATGGCACATTAGAAAGCAAAGGCATGCAAGTATACACTCCCTACTTTTCTGTCTTACAGCAGAAGCACAAACCTGAAATCTGGAAATACTGCATCAAGGAATCTAACATACCTGCTTATGGACATCTGTTGGTGAGAAGTCCCCAAATGCCTCCCATCCATTTTCATCATCTTCATAAAACCGCACTTCTATATCATCTGTAGAAGATAAGTAGAAAGTAAATAATTGGGACACAGAGATAAACCACAGCCAGTGTGCAACAATGCACAAACTATTCAGGTCTATACACCTATCAAGACAATCGCATATTCTCTTTCAAGCACTGATTTTGTTTAAAATGATTCATAAAGGTGCACTTACACAAGAATTTTAACCAATAAATACTATATAAACGTTTCCAACAGCAAACAAGTATGGTATATATCTTCATTTACTATTCTGTTATGCCTTTGACAAGAAAGTCATATGCAAGAAGCTGATAACTCTCTGATCATGCTGTAAGACCAGAACGATGACTACTGCTTGTTTATTAATACATTTACCGACTTTGGCTAGTAAAGCTCAGCTGCCCTAAATTGGTATTAAATACTGGTCCTGTTCAATAGGCTTTGGGCTTTTGTGCAACACTGAACAGTAGGAAGGGACTCCATATGACAAACCCTCGCTAGCTCTACATGTAACATACCAGTATTGTGGAAAAAAGGCCAATACACATGGCTGCCAAGAAGTAAACCCCCTTTTTTAGACTAGGCAGTTATTAGAAACCAGTATTCCGTAACTTAATAAAAAATAATGATAAACCAATTCTTAACATCTTCCAGCCCGGCCTATTGTAAAATGACGGTCAGACAGGAAAGTTATTCTGGAAGAATGTCATATTACTTCCTCCCTGGAACAGCCCGCGATCTGTCACCCGCTGTGTCCACCGGACACAGCAGATAATGGATCAGTGTACCAGTCTGCTGCCAGGAACCATGTGATCGTTGTGACTAATCACAGCAGATAACATGACAATTGTATACAATCAATAGCATTTATTGTGTGCTAGTGTGTTGATTGCTGTAATTGGTCACAGTGATCACATGGTACAGACAGGTCCAATCACAGCCCATCTATACCAAGTAATTAGCTGTAGAAAAAAAAATCTGATCACCTTTCCAGAGTAGAAAAGTGGTACTATGGTAACACTGTATTGCTCTGGTCACAGTGTGTGAAATAAAATTGTAAAAAAAAAAAAAAAATACAAATAATAATATATATATTTATATTTATTTGAATATCCTGTCTCTATTTTCAAAGCCTCAAGAAATAAAAGGTTGTCAATACATCAGGATTGATCGATTTATATATATATTATATATTTATATATATATATATATATATATATATATATATATATATATATATATATATATATATATATATATATATATACACACACACACATACACACACATAAATACATACATACATACATACATATACACACACCATAGTTTGTGGACTTTCCTACAGACTAAATAATATACATTGATTTGGGTTATTTTCTCCAAAGAAATGTAGCAGAATACATTTTGACCTAAATTTATGAGAACAGAAAAAAGTAAAAAATATGTTTTTTTTTTAAATTTTATAAAACAGCGATGATTAAATAACACCAAAAAAAATCTCTATTTGTGTGAACAAATTAATGATAAAAATGTAATTTGGGTATGGTGCTGTATGACTGCGCAATTGTCATTCAAAATGTGGCAAAGCTGAAAGCTGAAAATTGGCTTGGGCAGGAAGGGGATAAAAGTGTGCGGTATTAAAGTGGTTAAAAGCAAGCAAAACTTTGGGATGTGAAAATTACTTAAAAGTGAAGGAACTGGAAGTAAAAGTACCTTTCTGCACTTTATCACAAAGTAAGTACACCTCATCTCCTCCTTTTACAGACCCTGCAGTCTTGTCCATTCGAGAAATACGCAGGTTAGAGGCTCCAGGAGATTCTAAATAAAATAAAATTGGAATATAGTAACAATACATTTTCAAAAACATTTATACACTGACACAAAAGCACAAAACCACTGCTCAGGTTTAAAATACTTCAGTATGTAAGACAAACTATATCTACCAAAGAGAATGCAGGATAAAATATTGCTTCAGTGTGCTGTTCCCCAGAATCTCAGCTGCATTTGCTCATAAAACCACTAGAGGTCACTCAAGTCAAACTGATGAATTAGTATGGCTTCTTCAAATAAGCCACTTTGTTTTGCTGAGACCTCACAAAAGGAGGATGATTCTCATTCCACCACTTGCTTTCTATGCACTATAGATGAAAATATTAAAGTGGTTCTAAAGTCTGGGTACATTCCCTATATTAAAAGGTGAAAAAAAAACACTCCACTTTCATTTACCTGAGCCTGCCAGAGCTTCAGCACTGTGCCCGGCTGCAGCAGAAGTCTTTGGTCAATTAAATGGTGTGAGGGGGGAGCGGGGACAGAGTTGAGCAGCGCTGTGTGTGTAGATGGACACAGGCAGTGTGGCTTGGGAGAGAGACTGCACAAGTTCCGCCATAGCAAACAACTTGCTATGGTGGCACACAGTGAAAAGATGGAGCACAGACGGACGGACGGACGGATGGGGGGGGGGGGGGTTGTTGTTAAAGAGGAGGATCGGGGCTGCTCTGTGCAAAACCTTTGTACAGAGCAGGTATGACATGTTTCCGATTTTAATAAAAAGCTTTCTTTACTTTAATAAAGAGAGCATAGCCCCGTGTAAACAAAGACTTGAGCTACTTCGGGTGGATTATTTTCTTCACGGCCGTCATATGGAGCGGCAAGTGAAGTAAGGTGCATTGAGCTGGGGTGGAGAGGATTTAACTCAACCTGTTTATTTGCTTTGCCCAGGCCCATTCCGTTTAAGACTTTTTTACATTTATTAAGAAGATAAAAATGACAAAAGCAGAAAAATTCTACCTACCACTACCCTCACATCTCTCCAAGAGGAACAAGCATATTATCTTTGCCCCAAAAATCCAATCTGGTCGGACTAGTGATAGGGCCAATACACACCAGAATTTTAGCACATAATAGTTTTACTACTTTAGACTGGGGGGCAGTGGGGGGGGGGGGGGGTTAGTAACCCTTTCCAGTTAGTGTTTAACAGATGTGATTTTTAACCATTTGATTTCTATCTTTAATTATCATCAGCCCTTTTTTCAGTGCTTTGATAGTTTGACTTACAAACTAAAGTCTAAATGTTTTTAATCTTAATGCGTTTGCTGCATTAAAAAATGCCCCACAACCTGTCTTGCTCCTCTTTGTTCCTAAACACTTACCTGACACCATGTCTCCTCTCCAGTGCTGTCTCCAGCTTAAATGTCACCCTCCTCACCTAATGCTTTTACAGGAGAAACTGAGGACAGCAGAGCCATAGTCTCCTGCTGTCATCAAACTCCTGTGAGGAGGGAGCTGGGGTGTGACTTACTGCTGCTGTGGATGCTCTAAGGTAAGGTCGAAATCTGCATTTTTCTTATACAGCACAGGCACTGGGACACATAGCATTATAACAGATGGGATGGTAAACATATGATATTGTTTTTATAGCAGCAAAAAGGGGGGGGGGGGGGTAGGGGGGCAGTTTCTGGAGCCGACAGGCAGGCAGGGGAGGAGAGCTGCAGATGACGGAGGCACGTAAACTGACCATGGTGTCAGGGCTCAGTAGCCATGATACACCATGGTCAGTTTACAGGGGGGAGGGCATAGTCAGGCAAGATCAGCCAGGTTTTAGAAGGGGCCCAATAACACAGGATCTTTTTTTTTGTTTTTTAGGGTAACGAACATTTTATGTCTGTTCCTACTAACTTAGAAATATCTGATGAGTGTTTACATTAGAAGGCTTACAATATACCAGTGTAATACAAAAGGAAAAGAGACAGGATTTCTGTGCTTCTGTTGAGAACCTAAAGTAAATGTGAACAGTTTTTATCAATTATAAACACTTAATACCCCCTTTGGGGTTTTATTTTGTGGTCATGTGAATACATGGCCTTCCAAATTATTCCTCTTATGCACAAAAGGGAACATGTAGGGGAGGGGCATTCATTAAGTCATACACAGTGTCTGATGTTTACATAAACGAAGAACAAAGGGAAGACGGTTGTGTACAGAAACATCCGATTCAGGTATTTGGGTATGTACAACTCCTGGCACACCTGTGGATTGCAGTTTCCCTTGAGGTGAGTGGGAATGACCCCATGATAATCTTGCTTCCTCTTGTACATGGATCTGTTAAAGTTCCATCTCAAGGTTGCGGAGAAGATCTTTATTCCAGGTGCTGCTCCTGGTCTCTGTACTGCACCCAGCCACATGTAACTCTTATTCCCTCTCCAGAGCTTGATTACTATCAGCAGCTGCTATATAAAAGGAGGTTTTAGCTGGGAGCCACAACTGCAGGGCTAGCCATGGGGGTGTGGCCACTTAAATGACTAAAGACGCTATAGGCACACTGTGCATCGGCACAGAATCCTGTACCGCCAAAGAAGACTCAGGGAGATGCAAACTGGCCACAACAGTATCCATCTGCTACAATGCTTGGCATGGTGAGAATGAAAATGAAGGCGAACTGACAAGATCAACAGATAAATCTGATGAACAGCCTGGACTTAGCTTAAAGGGGTTGTAAAGGAAACATTTTTTTCCCTAAATAGCTTCACCTTAATGCAGTCCTCCTCCACTTAACTCTTCCTTCCATTTTGCTTTTAAATGTCCTTATTTCTTCTGAGAAATCCTCACTTCCTGTTCTTCTGTCTGTAACTACACACCGTAATGCAAGGCTTTCTTCCTGGTGTGGAGAAAGCCTCTTGAGGGGGGAGGGGGCTAGCAGGAGTGTCAGGACGCCCACTAATACACAGCTCCTTTCTCCATCTGCAAAGTAGAGAGTGTCCTGACTTGCCTGCTCGCCCCCTCCCCCCTCAAGAGGCTTTCTCCACACCAGGGAGAAAGCCTCGCATTATGGTGTGTAGTTACGGACAGAACAACAGGAAGTGAGCATTTCTCAGAAGAAATAAGGACATTTAAAAGCAAAATTGAAGGATGAGGTAAGTGAAGGAGGACTGCACTAAGGTAAAGGAAGCTATTTAGGGGGGAAAAAATCCTTTACAACCCTTTTTTTTTTTAAATAACAAACATGTTATATTTACCTCCTTTGTGCAAGGGTTTTGCACAGAGTGGCCCGATCCTTTTCTTCTGGGGTCCCCCTGCAAAGCTTCTGGCTCCTCCCCGCATTCAGTGCCCCCTCGGAGACCTGCATTCCAAGGGGACACTCGTGCTCCCGAGTCTTGCTGCTGTGTCCATTGTCACAGACAGCAGGACTTAGCCCCCCCCCCTCCCCACTTGCGTGTCAGCAGCGGGAGCCAATAGCTGCTGCTATCAATCTATCCAATGAGGACCCGAGACAGTGGCTGGGCTCGTTCTCATTGCTGGAAAGATCAGGGTCAGGTAAGGAAAAGGGGGGCTCTGGGGAGCTGCTGCACTACAGAAAGTTGTTCACCTTAATGCATAGAATGCATTAAGGTGAAAAACCTTGAGGGCTCAACAACCTCTTTAACCTTCTGTTAACCAAATAACGCATACTTGCAGCAGTAAGGAAGGTGGGCCTTAACACACACACACGCAACTTATATGTGTTCATGGTGCAGAGGTTTGTGTGAGGAGAATGTCCTCACGGTGCACTCCCATCACCAAGCAGTCAGTTAGATTCTAGTCTCTATTTTTGAATAGGAATTGGTCAAATAGGCTCCCGATCATGTGACCACTGTGACAGCCAATCACAGTGATCACATGATTGGGTAGTATACCCCTGCCCTAAGGCCTAGGTACCTCTGCCTTGATCCCCACTGGGACTGGAACAGAGATCAAGGTATGGGCCAACTGCAGAGAGAGGACAGAAAAGACAGCAGCAGAAACATCTCTGTACGCATGCTGTTTATATAGTGAAAATGTGCACCATTATTATGTGAGTGTATATTATGTACTTATTAAAATAGATTTTCCTGGTCAATAGCTACAAGCTGCCCACCAGTATGGAAATTTACTCAAGGCAAACTTGAATGTTTGCTTTATGGTTATTCCCAAAAAAACCTGATGTACTATTCTGTATTACACAGTGTATAAATCAAATCACTCACTGCTGTCATGGATGGGATCAGAAATAACTGGCTTCAAACGGAGAGTATAAGCACCAGTGCTGTCTGGCAAATATGCTGTAAATCGAAGCCGGACAATGCTCAGGTCTGTAACTTTCTTCAGATCTTTTACTTCTCCCTCTATATCTTTCTCATCTTGTTCTGCAAAAGGATAATTTCATGATAAAGAACAGGATCACTGCAGTCTGCATAGGACACATTTTTAAAAGGTTTACAGGTACTGTCAAAAAACAAGAAACTTCTAAGCGAGAATAAAAACAATAACAGCAGCCTATAGAAAAAGTTGCAGTACAGTTCATGCTTTTACCTGTGAGACAACGGGTTCTCATTATTTGCTGTCTTATCTTTTCCTTCAGGATTTCAATCTGACTCTTTTTTGTGACATGGACAATCCCCAAGTTATTAAACCTAAACACAAATACAGAACATAGTATATTACATATTTGCATCTGGCTACCACATAGGCAGAAAGCGATGATCATGTGAAGAGTTTGCAATAATCCATCTTACAAAGAAGCACCAATTAGGTGAGAACACAACCAGCATTAAAGTAGAACTAATGGCATTTTTTCTTTTTGGATAGAGTAGGACCGGATTATAACCCATGTCAGGTTTTTTTTTTTGTGTCCCATTAATGAGATTTCCCTTCATTTCCTGTCCCATAGCCAAAACAACAGGTGAGAGGAAAGGTCTTCAAAGTCAGGGAATCCCCAGTTATCAGGGTTTACTGATCTGGTGACAACCCAAAATTTGGGAATTCCTTTCACTCTGAGTGATGATGGTAAAAAGGACAAATAGAGAGGGTAAATCTCCATTAAGGGGGCACAAATGGCAATAGAAACTTGACAGGGGTTCTAACCCCTCTCCCCTCGATCCAAAAAAGTTTTACTTTTTATAATACTTTAATGCAACAAGTAAACCACACCATACAACAGAAACATTAAATAAACAAATATTACTATAGAAAAAATTGCTTTAACTTAAGAGAACACAACATTGTGGAATCAATTCACTAAGAGTTAAATAACGAAAAATTGCCTTAAAATAACTGCAATCTTTATCTCAAAAGTAGTCAATTCACAAAAAAAAAAAAAAAAAAGGCTTTATTTTAGGCCTCATGCACACAGGACGTTTTGCAAATTCACCCAAAATCATTTCCTCCTAGCAGTAGCTTTATTGCTTAAAAAACCCTCTGACGCGTGCAAAAGTGTATGATGAGTTAAGGAGCGTTTACAGCTGTCATGCACTTGGGTGCTAATTCATTTAATTAGCCTAAATAATAATTTATTCTGGCCATTAAAATGAATAAGACTCAATCACTAAACGCGTCTAGCACCAACATTTACAAGCGTGAAGCGTTTTTTCTGCCAAAACTCTACTGCTCCTGGACGCACTGGCAGTTTTTTTCTGCCTCTAAACGCTGCTAAAAGCTGATGTGTGCATGAACACATAACATAGGCTAACATGCAGGGGAGTTTAGAAGCAGGAAAAAAAAGCCCAACACCCCTAGGAGAAGCTGCAAAAATGTCCAGTGTGCATGAGGCCTTATACAAAAAGTTCAAATTTTTTATATTGTAATATTTCGTACATCATTTTTTATTATTTTTTTTGTTTCACAGATTTTAAACACAGCATCAGAATGAGATCAATAAAGACATACTAAGAAATGTGAACTATAAAAAGATGTGGTTCACTCTTCAGAGGTGTTTGACAGTCCTGTAAATGTTGCACTACTGGTTGTCTTTTCAGCTTAAGGGGGCAGTAAAAATGCAGCCGAGTCGCCTGTTTTTACAACGTGCCCCCCACGCAAGTGTAAACAAGCCCTTAGTGTGCCTTCATTCACAGAATGATCTCCCTCTGGTGTAATGTTACAAATGATTTACAGCCGAGCAAACAGCATTGCACTTACTGGCCAGTGCAGGGTTCCCAATTGTTAGTTTCTACATTCTTAAAATATTGAATGCCTGTTCCAAAAGATACATTTTTTTAATTTTTTTGTGAATTGAACGTAATGAAGCTTTGTCGTTATTCATCTCACAACTGATAATTAATGAATTGGCTCTTAAGTGATCACATGCCATCATTTATGCAAATCGATCATGTGACACTAGAATTGTATATGATAAACATAAGATAAACATTGAATTGACCTTTGTTTCATCTATAAACAGAAAGGAGGAGGTTAGAGAGAATAAATCAGATTTGTGGACAAACGTACTGAGCAGTCATGTCTTTAGGCCCTACAGTCACCACACAACTTCCTGTCTCATTGGCATGTTTTCCAACAAGGCTGTGAGCGTGAACACGTGGTGGGTCTGTGTGCGTAACCAAATCCACTTCAATCTTGGCCATGCCAACATAATTAAAGATCTGCAATAAAGATATAAAAAAAAATAATCAGAAACCACTTTCAACTGATGCAGACTATTGGGAATAAGGTAACCCAAGTACAGAGAGCTACTCCCTTCAGTACGATATCATTTAGGACTTCAGTCCATCAAGAAGATTGCTATTTAATATATAGTTTGGAAAAGGCCAATACACGTATTATACAATAAGGCTATGTTTAACAATGACACCTAAAACTGATACTGGTGGAGAGATCAACCTCCAGTTTCTTATATCCAATAGCGTGCCTATATACTCCCCCTATTAGGTCATAAAGCATCACTCTGATAAAGCAGGATTCCGATTTCTGTACATCACATTATAAAAGAACCTGGGAAGCATGCTGTCTTTAACTGATTGTGGCGACTTGATAGAACTGTGATTCTGAACGTTTTCTCTGCACTGGAATCTGTGAGCCATACAAGCCAATACACAAAATGAAAATAACTCACTTTAACTGTTGGGTAGGTTTTCTTCCCTTTCTCGCTGGATGCCCCAGGTAGTCCACCATGAGATGGTCCTTCACATACATAGCGAAACCGAAAGCCGCGCTGTAAAGGTTAAAACATTAGCAAGGAATACAGTAAACAAACATTTCAAAACACTTAACAGGAGCGCACTAGAAACCAGTGCTGACCAAGCACCTTCTGTTGGGTCTGCAGTTCCCTTTGTAAAAAAACAAAAAGGGAATGCTAGTGGGCAAGTTTTTTTGTATTGGCTAGCCAATGACATCACAAGCAAAATTTTATTGGCAGGAGTCTATAGGGAATCAAATCTAAAATTAAATATCTTTGCAAGAAAGAGTTGTGGGTTTTATCTATACCACGGTCCTGACCACACAAATATAAAGGGCCCAAATTCATTCTAATAAAAACTATCATGGAAATCTATGGTCCATTTTAAAGAAACTGTTTAATAATTATTCCTGGCCTCTTGAACATAAAGATCTAATACAACACCTAATGAACATTAGCAAGCATTAATTTTAGAGGTAAACCGCGAGAGGTGTCAAGGGCACTATTTGGGGGTTAGATTTAGGCCTATGTCTATAAAGTGACACTAACAATGATGTAGAAATACACTCACTTTCATGCTGCCAAAATATGTCCTGAGAAAAAGATGAATGATCAATGTGACTGTACAGTAATTCACCTACCTGTTTAGGCTGCTCTATGATTGCCAGGTGTGGACCAGTTGCTTAAATGGAATGAGAAAAAAAAGTCAGATAACACATGCTCAAGGTATTAATTAGCTAAATGAAGAAAGCTTGTGTTAAATGTATGTGTGTAAATTGGCCTCCTTAGATTTCTGACTACATGGAGAAGTTTTTAGTATGTGACTCTGCAAAGAACATCCTACAAAGTGACGAAATAAGTAGACAAGGTGCACTTTTATGTGCCAAGAGTAAATGAGTGTTTTAGTAATTTGAGATGTCATGATTTGTACATCCTGATTAAGGCAGTATTAGGGCCAGTTCACACCAGACGCAGTGTGCTTTTTTTCTGCACAAAATGCATGCACAGTGTTTTCCATGTATTCCAATGGCTCTAGTTGTCTCTAGTTCACACCATGCAGTCAGTTTCAGGTCAGTCTCTGCACCGGAAGCTGGCTGCATGGTGTGAACTAGAGCCATTGGAATACATGGAAAACACTATGCATGCATTTTTAGTGCAGAAAAAATGCACATGAAACTGTACGGCACTGCGTCTGGTGTGATTCTAAAGGCTAAAGGTCTTTTTTTACCCTTAATTCTCTGCATTAAGTTTAAACAACCTGAGTTCAGCTCCCCCCAACCCCACCTTATACTTACGTGAGCCCTATGTCAATCCATTGTTTTCCACAAGAGCAGCGGCTCCCTCCCTCAATGGCTCAGAGCTGTGTGTATCAATAGACATACATAGCGTGGCTCGGAAACAAGCCCACAAAAGTACCCCACAGAATGCGGCTTTCTATGGTGGGCCACTCAGCAAGAGGGAGGAGCCTGCAGCAGTCAGGCGACAGAAGAAGAGGAGGCTCAGGGCTGCATGGAGCAGGTCAGTATTACGTTTGTTTTATTTAAAAAAATATATATATATATGGGTTTACAATTACTTTAAACCCAAAATATAAACATATAGCATCTTAGCAATCCTTAGATGGTGGCTGCATTTGTTTTCTTTTATTTTTTTATGAAAATACTGTTTTGATAAACATTTGCACAAATATCATTGGGTCTTAAAAAAAAAAAAAAAAAAGGTGCTACTGATTTTTATCTGCTGGTCACGTGCTTTCAAAAAATATATGGTTTGGGGTGGGTAGGGGGTCTTTTTACAGACTATGAAAGCTGTAAAGGAAAAATAAAAATCAATGGAAAAATTGCAAAAAAGGTCTGGCCCCGAGTTTAAAAGGGGATCGCAAGGCTTGGCAGTGAAAGGGTTAACATAGCAAACAGAAAAAGACGTTCATCAAGTTTGCCCCTTTTTGTTTAACTTTTTTCTCCAAGTATACTGTAAATGTAGGTTTGTTCATAGCATGAATAAATCAAAAGTAATGAAGAATTAAAAATAATTAAAAAAACATACTTCTCAGACGCTGCCCTACAATCTATTAAGTGACAGTTCATGTGAAATTGTTGCAAAGTATACGATAAAGATTTGCTTCTCATACTCAGCACGGGCGCCATGCATTTCTCTCGATGAATGAATCATTCTCTGATTGGACAAGGTGGAGAGGCAGGGGCTGCGACACCACAATCTCCACCTCGCCCAATCAGAGAATACCTCACATTAAGCTATGCAAGTAGTACACACGTGTAACTAGTTGGCTTTTATTTATCACTGCAAGAAATGCTCTACCTGACCACTTAAAAAATGCTAACTGATTGGCTGTTTTATTAACATTGATACCGATGTAGATAAAGAAAATACTTACGGATTTCTTGCTCAGGATCCTGAGACTCTATATATGGAGTATAATCAAAACCGCCATCTGGATCTCCATTTAAAAAATACTGGTTGGGGAAGCACAAAATCCAATTAAAGTTTGACCCACACATTCACAAACGTTACAGCTCATGACCTAACCTAACCGTGTCACTATTTGTTCATCTTCCATAACTCTTTTTTGTAGCATTTACAAGGAGCAAAGTAATTGTAGAAGCAGGGATCCCATAACTGGCATGTCTGGAATATACTGGTATAAACATAAAAGCAAACAAATTGTTTACCTATGTTTGTGAAATGTAAAAGGTTTTGCTACCAAAAGCCACGCTAGACACTAAGGCCTAAATCGAATGAAGGTCTAGGCAATCCACACTTTTCAAAATATTATCAGGCAGATCAGTTAGCACCGCTCCTCAAATGTTATGCCACCAGGAAGCATAAACCACACCTAATCTTCTGTCATACCCCACTACTATCCCTACTCTATAACCTGAATCTTTATCTTGTGGCCGAGGTACCCTCTTTGTTCCACTATTGGATCCATCTGTTAACACACCCATACCATCTAGTCTCTTCCTCATGCTTTAAGCCTTTTCCTAGCTTGCAAGAAGTTCTGAGGCCTTCAGATAAAACATTTCTATACTGCCGGGACATGCCTCAACCTAATGACTAGGTACAAACACCTGTGCATCTCATATCTACATGCCAAGAGAGAGTAGGGCCTGATAAATGAGGACCAAAAGGCTGCTTGAGGCTGATTGGTATCAAACATCACAGGTCAACAAGGGAAAAGGGAAATTGGGACTTTTAAGGCACTGATAAGAGACTATGAAGATACAAATAAAATGATATGTATTTGACAAAATACAATATAAAAAACATTTGGGACAGACCCCACAATTCAGATAGATAGCAGGACCATCAATGTCTAATTGGTGGAGCCATTGACCTCAAGGTCAATGGCTCCACCAATTAGACATTGATGGTCCTGCTATCTATCTGATACCAATCGGCCTCAAGCAGCCTTTTGGTCCTCATTTATCAGGCCCTACTCTCTGCAACCTGATGCTGGCACATTTGATTGATTTCATAACCAGTTTAATAGAGGCAATACTCTTCCTTTTTGATTACATGCCAAGAGAGTAATTACCACTCTCTATATCACCTTAACACTCCCAAACCACCTCTCCTGGCCTATATTTCCAAATAAGCAACTGGCTTCGCCTTGGACCTTATGCCTGAAGATTGGGCAGACATTTTTAATGCAACCCATAGGGTCTCCCTAAACATCTCTGCACTGGACACATCCTATAAAGTAGTTTTGAGGTGGTACCTAGTACCATATTGGATAGCAAAATCTGTCCCAGAAGGCCCCCCTTTACAGACAAGAAGATACAGTCAGTTGCATGACACCAATTAAGTGACATTGAACCCAGAACTAGGCAGGCACCATCAGATGGAGGGTCAGTCAGCCACAGCTCACAGAACCCCTAGCAACCTCTTTAGGAACCCCATCATTCCACAGAACCCTGGTAGAGAATGGCTGGTCTAGATGCTTTCTATTCCAGCAGTTGCCATCACAGCACTATTGAAGCAATCCCTAGCTCCACACACACAGAACTGCCTGTCCAACTATGTCTTTACTTTCAAAACATGCATATAGTTATACTACCAATAAATACTCAGCAGCTACCAGGATACCAATGTATATATATATATATATATATATATATATATATATATTTTTTTTTTTTTTTATTGTGATTAATCAGTGATTGCTGAATTATGGAAAGTACCAAGGATATCAATCATAAAAAGGGCTGCCCGGTTCTACTTGTGTTATCCTAGTTCGTATTTAGAAAGTCAAGAATGAAGAAGCAGAGATAAATAAGATGACGTGGAATAGTGTCTCAAGCCACAGAATTTGCAAGTGATTTTCTATAGCAAATGTGAAACTAAACAAAGCCCTCTTCCACTTACTTTGATGAGTTTTTAAAAAAAAATGGTAACAAAGACAATTTAAGGAGACCAATTCTTAAAAACTGTCTATGAACAAGTAGTGTGCATCACCACAATAATAGCTAGAGCAGTAATGATTAAACACTATTTGGTATGGGACTTTCAGTTTAAGAATAAGGTTGTTTATTAGGTAAATCTGGTCAGGTTATAATATAGCCCAGTGTTTTTCCTTGTAATAGGCCCATTGTTTTAGCATTGAAACAAAATCAAAATGAACAGAATAAACATCTACATCTAATTAGAGACACATTTACGAAAAATGGATGAACTGAAATAAACTGGTACAATATGACTAATCTCACAAAGACAAAATGAAACTAAATTATACAACAGCTCTGCCTTCCTTCACTCCAGTAAATGATAGAACTCTGGAAATCAGTACATACGTTTCAGTGTGAGAGCACCTTTTGACACAATGTACTTTTTCAGCAGTGGCTTGGAAATTTTACCTTCCTCTGGGGATTTTTCAGTTTAGCTTTTATTTTATCAATACTATAGCTGCCACACAGTCAAGGATAAAAACAAATCATACCAAACTGTACAGAACCCATTGAGGAATTGCACTGCTTTTCACAATTTGTTGCAATAAAACAACCAGCCGTGTGTCGGTAGCTACACTCTTTTGCCACGTACAAGCGATCGGACATTCCGACAAAAAAATGTTCGATGTTAACTCGTTGTCGGAAAATCCAACCGTGTGTGTGCTCCATCGGACATTCCGACAACAAATGTTTGAGAGCTGGTTCTCAAATTTTCCGACAACAAAAGTTCTTGTCGGAAAGTACGACCGTGTGTACACAATTCAACGCACAAAAATCGTACGCATGTTTGGAATCAATTTGACCCATGCTCGGAATCATTGAACTTCATTTTTCTCGGCTCGTCGTAGTGTTGTACTTCACCGCGTTCTTGACGTTCGCAATTTCCGACAACATTTGTGTGACAGTGTGTATGCAAGACAAGTTTGAGCGAACATTCCGTTGGAAAAAAATCCACGGTTTTGATGTCGTAATGTCTGATCGTGTGCACGCGGCATTTCAGTGTAAGAATTCCTAAAACCTTAACCCCTGTTTAATAGTTCATAATCACTTGACAAGTCGTGCCTATGAAACCGCTCAAATCGGTGCGACTCTGACTTATACCGATTTGAAAAAGGTTCCTCCACTATTTTTGCAGATTTCATGTGTGACTTGCATTGACATCTGTGCATGAAATCACACTGATGGGCGGTTTAGAAATCACGCTGAAGTAACATGCAGTGTGAACTTAAAGTGGTTGTAAAGTCAGAAGGATTTTTATCTTAATGCATTAAGATAAAAAGACTTCTGTCTGTAGCCCCCCTAATACTTACCTGAGCCTCATCTCTGTCCAGCGATGTCCACAACTGTCTCAGCCATCCAGTACTCTCCCTCCTGATTGGTTGAGACACCGCAGCAGCGCCATTGGCTCCTGCTGCTGTCCAAGTTAGTTAGCCATTCAGGAGAGAGGGGGTGGCGCCGAACCACAGCTCTGTCTCTGATTGGACACAGGGAGCTGCAGCTCAGCTTGGGTGCCCCCATAGAGTGAAGTGGAGTGTTTTGGGCACTCAACAGAAGAGATGGGTCAGGAGCACAGAAGAGGAGGATCTGAGCTGCTGTTACTTTTAAAAGAAGAAAAAAAACAGTCTTTACAATCACTTTAATCCTTTTTTCCTCCTCCTTCCCTAAAATATTTACTATAAAACAAGAGCTTGTTTAGAAAGGCGTCAAGGGGGCGGTAAAAACAGATGTGTGCAAAAATTTATATATATATATATATATATATATCATATATATACATATATATATACACACACACATATATATACACATACACACACACACACACACATATATACATACACGCACACACCATTCAGGAGGCAGTAGAATTGCCTCCTAAAAGCCCCTCCTCTACTACCCTCTTAAAATCAATCACTGATTGAAATTTAGCCAGTTCCGCAGGTACTTCTGTCGGACATGCGGAACTGGCTAAAGGGACATGCTGGAAAACTTGTGTGATCACTAGCTGCAGCCATTGGTCATTGTATTCTGAGAGCAGTGGGAGGCCCTGTCAGAATAAGGTGTCAAAGTGGGTGGGGATTCCACAATCCACCTCATTTGTGTGGATTGCGAAACCAGTTAAATAACAGTTAAACCTTTAACTGTGTATGGCCAGCTAGCCTAATAGCACCAAACACACACTGATGTTAATGAGAGTGTCATTCAGGACGTGGGACAAAGAAAATCAAGTTTTCACTGCAATGGTATATGACACAAAGCTGATCTCTGGCTTAAAAGTCATGTACCTAAAGGCATCCAAAGTCATGTAGGAAGGCATCCAAAGTCATCAGTCTTGAGCAGCCTTTGGTGCCCTGAACAAGCCATTTTGAAGTTTTCTTTTCTTTACCCAAAGTACAAAGGATCTACCAAGGGGACTGTTTCTCAGACCGTGATAATCAAAGCTTCTGAGCACAGCTGTGCCACAGGTTCACTTTAAGGGCATACACTAACGTTGGTTTATAAAGGGGAGAATATTCATGATGTTTGGAATCCATTTTGCAATCACTAGTTACTGCCCACTGTGGTTGGTAGTGTCAGGGGTCTCCACAAACTTTAGGTCTTTTTCTAAATCACATTAAAAAGACTGGATTAGGCCCTCCTCATATCATCAAATACCCTTAAAGTGAACCTGTACCTTTCCCATGCATGGCAAAGCAACGCTTTAACTTTATTGCACACCTACCCGGTACATAGACAATATACTTACTCTTCTTTTTCTCTCACAAAACCATGTGTAAGCTATGAGTCCTTGGAGTTGTAGCTTACAGGGAGTTATGGTCTTCCCTATAGCAGCACTGATTGGTCCAGCACTGACACATGGAGTGATTCACATGGTCCTCCATACCAGGAAGTAATGTGTATTTACTTCAGCATGCAGCACTGAATGAAGCAGCGGGGGATAAAATGAAAGAAAAGGAGAGTATATACTGCTAGGAATGTGGGGGGGGGGGGGGGTATAGAAAACTGAATGTTTGCCATAAAGGCAAACCAATGATCAAACAAGCATCTGTGCAAACTCCCAGCAAAGTGTTCTATCAGTTAAACTTCTACAGAAAGAGGAGGGGCACAAAGAACAGTGCTGTGTGTGTGTGTGTGTGTGTGTGTGTGTGTGTATTTACCAAATATACGTTTTCATGGTCACAGCTCTTCATATTAGAAGTATAAACCCATTTTACTTAGATCATGCACATAGTTTTATTGCATGTACTGCTATGAATAATAAAAACAGAACTGTTCTTATTTAATAGTTCTTAATCCTCATTGCCAATTGCAGAGACTCACAGCAGCAATTGAGAATTAACTCAGCTGAAGTAAGATCAGTACAGAATAGCTTTAGATGGGTTGTTACTCTACCGTAGGGTAAGGTGTTTATGCTCATTGACACCCTCCTGCAAATATACAATACATGCTGCAAGATGTCACAAAGTGTCTGGGAATGGCCCCTACTCTGTAAAACAGAATTCTAATGACATCAAGCAGAACAGGATCTGCATTCAGAACAGACAAATACTTTGTGTATGCACTGTGAATGTCAATCTCACTGTCAAAATAAATCTAATCCAGCAATAGCTAGAAAAACAAACAGTCCCCTTAGGATGCATCAATGTACTGCTCCAGCACTGAAAATGTAAATAAAACATGACCCTGCACTAGGAGCTAATAGACCGTTTTAGATGTCTGACAGTATAACAGTGTAAATAAAGCTGAATCTTTACATGTCTCAAACCAGATAAAGAGGATTGCCAAGGTACTTACATGATCGAATGGTTCCACTTTAAGTCCGTTGTTCATTTTCCACTTCCAGACTTGCAGGATAATCAGAGAAGGTGTTCTGGGTAAAAAGAAGGAGGAGGATTCAAAGGCTGGTCATTTAGGAAATCTGGTCTCACAGAGCCTGCCACACTCCTTGTGCTTATAGACTGCCCATGTAACGATATGACAGGCAGAGCTGGTAAACCTTTCTTACAGGAAACTAGCCTGAGTGACTTCTGTGAAAATATCAGGGGAAAACTGCAGTATGAAGGAGTACAAAGGGCAGCCAGCGCTTCGTGCAGGCAAAAGACAAAAATAAAGGGAGGGGAAGAGCCCCAGGAAAGTTGGAGCAGCAGAGGAAAGTCCCTAAAATACCAGCTTTGTGAGAAGTGACATCACAGTCATGTGACTGCTACAGAAACACCTACGTTACAAAGCAGGAAACAAAACAAGGCTGTGACACGCTGTGCACAAGTGTGAGACTGCAATCATCTCAGTCTATCACTGGCACTGCTAAAACCTCCTCACTGAGGGTGTAAACATGACGCCCATCCACAGCAATCAATTTTACCTTCCAAATGCCATTCTAAGGCCCCATACACACATATTAGATTTTCTGCAGATTTTTGTCTTCAGATTTACCAAAACCATGTAGTGCAGGGGGCTGCATGATTGCATACAAATTGAAACGTAAAGGATCACTAAAGAAATGTTTTTTTTTTTAAAATAACAAACATGTTATACTTACCTCCACTGTGCAGCTCGTTTTGCACAGAGTGGCCCCAAACCTGGTCTTCTGGGGTCCCTCAGCGGCTGTCTCGGCCCCCACACCCCCCCCCCCCGCAAGTACTCAACACCTTAATGCGAGTTTGCATGGTGTTGAGTGCTTGCGGGCGCGCTCCCGTGATAAAGCCGGCGGCAATAACCGCTCACTGTATCACTCTGCCCCCAGCACGCTGCACTATTGGATGTGATTGACAGCAGCGCAAGCCAATGGCTGCGCTGCTTTCAATCAACCAATGAATGAGCCAGGAAGACGACTGAGAAGCCTGCTCGTTCACGGCACGGGACTTTCGAGGGGTCTGGTAAGTAATCGGGGGGGGCTGGGGGCCGCTAATACTCGGATTTTTTTTCACCTTAATGCATAGAATGCATCAAGGTGAAAAAACATTTACCTTTACAACCCCTTTAAGGTCTGACCTCATATAATATGGTTTTGGTAAATCTGAAGACAAAAATCTGCAGAAAAGCCAATAGTGTGTATGGGGTCTAACTGTTCAGGCTTGAACATAAAACAGCAAACCAATGTATTGTTATCAAGAAATTCAGCTTTTACTATCATACTGCAACACAATTCCTTTTTACCAGTCAGCCAATAGCAACAAGAAATACAGATTCATTTTCAGTCCCTCACCGACTCTAGCTTGCCTGCGTACAAATCAATTATATGAAGTACAGTGAAGCAACACACAGTTGTTTGCAAAGTTAGGAAACAAGGAAGATGTTTCGCATTCAAACTCATAACTATCTCAAGGGAAATTTTTCTGACTAACATATGGTTTACTGCTGATCATATTCAACATGGAAGCCCTACCCAAGAACAGGAACAGCATTGCTCAACACTGCTCAGCAGTACATACAAGATCTGATAAGATACCATTCTAACACACGAGTGTGCAGATTTGTTTTTCTGTGTGTACATGTACTTATTCATGCCGGGTTGTAAAACAGATTAGTACACCAACTGTTCACATCGACTCCAAACAAAACTGAGTTTACAATTGTGTTGCAACACTTGCCAGAATTTCCTAGATGTCCCCATTTCCCATTCGTTACAAAGGTAGATGGTGGTGCCCCACTCCACAGATTAATTCTCAGCCATGTAGAACAAATAACTGAGAAGTTCTTCTGTGAGTAAAGTATACACTGTGGTAAGGACAGATTATCTTCAAATTACAAATACCAATAGCAGCTGCATAAAAATAACCTGTATAATCATTCAGTAATACCTGTTCTAGACAAAAGACAGGTCCAATACAATGAAGCAAAGTTCTGCTCCTCTAATGTGATGGCCACTTTCACACAGAGACATGGTGTGGAGCAAGGCATGTTAGGCCAGTCCTGGTGAAAAGCATAATTATGGGAACTTGTATTGGCCCGTTTGCTATAACTGATATTCTACAGCTATACTATTTGCCGGGTTCATAGCTCACGATTAACAGGGGAGGGGGGAGCTGTGCCCCTGTACCAGTACAACTTTGTATAGATCCAGAGTAGCTCTCTGTGCATATGTCACATGTTGCTGTTTATTGTGTAGATGCACACACTGTTTAGGCTAGTTTAAAACCTTCAGTACCCCATGTGGAACTAAGACCTGTGATTGTATAACAATGTATTGCTCTGAAGCCAGTAATGGGTATATTGTACTTGTTTTAATAAAACTTATTTTGAGATTAAAAAAAAAAAAACATAATTATGTGACAAAGGATTCCCAGAGTACTAAGGGTTATCTAAAGAGTACTGCAGAAGAAGCTTCTGGCAGGAATTGGCCTGTCAAATCCAAATAAAAAAAAACATGAACTAAATAAAACCTGGTGCATAAAGCACTGTAAAAGCCCTCATGGATTTTTTGACAGGCAGAACAAAATGTTGGTAAAAAATATATTTTATTATAACAACATGGTAAAAAATAGTACAAATCAACAATCATACCTAAAATGACCCATTCTTTATGTCTGGCACATACTGCCCATGGATACTGGTGGGCTAGCTGCCGTACATAGTAGCTTTTATGTCAAATGGGCGATAGTAGTTAAAGCGGTAGTTCACCCCCCCCCCCTGACACATTTTACCATCGAGACAGGCATTGTAGCGCGAGCTACAGTATGCCTGTCCCGATTTTTTTAACCCCGTACTCACCTTGTAGTCGTCCATCGTAGATTCCGGCTCCCGCGGGGAATGGGCGTGCCTATGGAGAGGGAGGATGATTGACGGCCGGCCCTGGCACGTCACTCTCCCCGAAGACAGCCGGAGTAGGTCTCGGCTCTTCACGGCGCCTGCGCACAGGCTATGCGCACGCGTTGTGAAGACCAAGCCTATTTCGGCTATTTCCGGAGAAGCGTGACGCGCCAGAGCCGGCCGTCAATCACCCTCCGTCTCCATAGGCACGCCCATTCCCCGGAATCTTCGATGGACGACTACAAGGTGAGTACGGCGGTAAAAAATTCGGGACAGGCATACTGTAGCTCGCGCTACAATGCCTGATTTTAAGGTAAAATAAAAAAAAAAAAAAATTTTCCCGTCGATAGGGTGAACCCCCGCTTTAAAATGTTACATACATATTGCAAGTATGTGTAAGTGATCAGTTGTTTCCCAGAGAGGGCAGCGCAGACATGCACCAGATGGAACGATGAGGACCGTGAGGAAACAAGCCCAAGACTACACATACAGGGACCCCAGGTAATGGAGCAAAGGCTCCCACAACTGGGAGTAGGTTGCACTGGAGCTGATTGTGGAGACAAAGATGAGCATCATAATAAACTCTCCAACGACTGATTACCAACTGGCTGTTTGGCATTACATGGTGGGAGCCTTTGCTCCATGAACTGCAGTTTTGGGCTCATTTCCTCGCAGTCCTCGTGGTTCCATCTGGTGCATGTTTGCGCTGCCCTCTCTGAGAAACAACCGATCGTTTACTCATCAGTTATATGCAATATTTATTTATCATTTTAACTACTACTACCCATTTGACATAAAACCTCTGAAGGAGGACTATAATTAGTCTGAAACATGTAAGGTGTCTACACCAGTATGTACGAAAGTTAGTCCACCAATATCCATAGGCAGTATGTGCCAGGCAGAATGCGTTATTTTGGGTATTATGTATCATGATCTTCTATTCTATATGAGGTTCATTGTTGATTTGTACTATTTTACCATGTTGTTATAATAAAATATATATTTTTTTACCAACATTTTGGTCTACCTGTCAAACAATCCATATGGGGCTTTACAGTGCTTTATGCACCAGGTGTTTTTTGTTCATATTTTAAAAACAAATGAAGAAATATTTTTCATCGTGACCATAATTTGTAACAAGAGAATATGTGTACAAAACCACTACACCTTACCCTTAAAGGAGAAGTCCAGCCTGAGCTTGATTGGCTGGGGTTCTCCTATGGGTCACAGGAGTGCAATTTGTTCTGCACTCCGGTGACCTGTTTTCAACAGAGAGCGGTCTGAAGTCTGCTCTCTGCTGATGTCACACAGATCAGTCCAGGAACCGCGTCATTCCAACTCTGGTAGTCTGGATCTGCCAGGTGCCTGTACTGATAGCCATCTCAGCAAGCCGCCGAGAGGCTGAGAAGGCCACCCCTTGCCCCTCCACAGCTCAGCACTCTAGTGAGCGTGGAGGAGCAGAGCAGGAGAGCTGCTGACTGACAGGCACCTGCTCTCTGCTCCGGGAGCCGAGCCATCGGCGATGTTCGATCGCTCAGTTCTTAGTGCCGACGCCAAGGGACAGATGCAGCATCCACCTAGGCAAGTATGATGGGGGGAAAAAAGCCAAACCCATACTTCTCTTTTAAGGAACAATGTACAGAGGTGCCATGGTTGGTCTACTGCTGTACAGAAAATGGTAAACCAGTATGATGAGCCCCAATGCAAATAAACTTCTGCTATATGTCACCAGAAAGTTTCATAAAACAATTGTATATGAGTACTAATGCAGGATATATGCAAAATACTTCCTGCTGTATTCTGAGACCCTCCAGACGGAAGTTTTTAATACATAAGAGAAAAGTCTTCAGTAAACTTTCATGTGGTGGCGACGAAAAGAAAAAACAATCCACTTCTGAAGAGAATATATGTATAGCATACCGCTGAGCCTATAACAAACAAGAACGTGGAGAGTCCCTGGGGCTCTTTAGGAGTCATACAAAAAAATATTTAAAGCAATGTACATTTTGACTAAGGGCTTCTATTACGTCACATCTTTGCACTGCATTTACCTTAGAAATCCCTAATGTAGTAGAGATTACAGACTGGTACTTTTGGATCTTTGCCTGGCATTTACTCTTGACCAAAGTAACTGCTATGTATGTTTCTATACAACTCTTGGAAAGCTGGATACACACAATTTCTTTTTTGTTCAACCAGCAGACTAAAAGAAAAAAAACAAAGGATTCCCACATTCACTTGCTGCCTAATATATCCCACACACTTTCAGATGCCGTTGTCACAGGACAATCGATGTTATACACCTTACTGGTCAATGGTCATAATGTTATGGTTGATCAGTGTAGGTACCTAGTGAGTAGAAATGTACTTCCTCATTGACCTCATTTGGGAAGACGTGCAAAAACAAAATTTATTTGAAACTCAAATTTCCTAAAATTCTCTGTTGAGAATAGAGCTTGATTTAGGTTCTAGTGATTTAATTCCATTTGTTAAATCAACTGTTGTGCTTGCTAGGGGTGTATCTTACCACTCACCTGTAATTGTAGACCTGAATACTTAAAGTGGATGTAAACCCACGCTCATCCTTTCTAAACTACTGCCATAGTGCTGATCTATAAGGATATACATGCCTCCTGCATGTATCCTTACCTGTCAAATGTCTCCCCTCTGTCTGTTATAATAACTGAAAAACTGCAGATTCTGAGGGTGGGTCTGTTGTCTGGAGCTCGGTGGGTGGAGTGGTGATGTCAGTAGACTCCCCGCCCTTCATCCCTTTTTTATACCTGTAAAACGTTTATTTTGCAATATTTTGAGGAATAGCAACAGAAGCTCAAATCGGAGTCTTAGGAGTAGGACGTGCGGCTCATAGCTCCAGGCAGGCAGGTTCGCAGTGTTCCAGCCAGAATCCCAGCATCTGGTATCCAAGACCTCCAACACCTTTTTCGGATCCTATACCCACTCAGCCTAGGGTCTCTTGCTCTCGCTCTCGTCCCTACCCCCTACCAGCCTTCTCAGTCCTCCCTCCGCCAATACAGCAGCCTACCGCAGCAACGCACTGTCCGCCAGGCCAGGCAGGACAGACCGTGGCTGCAGCCTGCAATACACCCATCCAGCCGCCCTTCCTCTTCACCTACTTTCCTCCCGCAGGTGACTGCTCAACTCAAGAGATCCACTGGACACTGCATTTCAGGCAAGCCCCCGCCAAGCGCTCGCCATAACGCTCCGCCGTCCGCGGCGACCACTCAGATAAGTCTGCGGCTCTGAATGCGGGCAAGCGGCACAGCCCCGGCGCCACATCCACAGGATCACGGTCACCAGACCCCCCCCCCCTCTGTAGTCTCTCCGGTTCTCCCATGCCCGATTCCCCCCCCCCGCGCGCCAACGGCCCCCTGCCCTGACAGGAAAGTTTGCGGCTTGGGGCCTAGCTATCTCCGGCGGCCATCTTACTACACCCGAGGAGCAGGGATCACCCTGTTTCTCACATTCCCCCCATCACTGCCCATAAAAACACAATTTTAAAGTAAAACTCACTTGGAACCCCTCACCCTCGAGCCTCCAACAGCACCAAAAACCTCACCCGCCCCCGCTCACGCTTTTTCCCTCCACCCGCATCCCACCGCCGCTGATCTGCCATGCCTACACCGCAGGACTGTCGGCCGCACAACGTGGGACTAGCAGGAGCCCCAACCATCAACTCCAACAGGTAAAGACCCTCATCTCGTCTGCCATATTTATTTGATCGAGGGTCACCCGATCGTCCTTGAGGGATCAGGAAGGAATTTGTTTCCCCACCGCAGCGGATTGGCATTGCTCGGTAGGGTTTTTTTTTCACCTTCCTCTGGATCAACTGGGGGGTCCACCTTATCGCTGATCATCAACGCCGCCTGATTTTTCCACCATCATTTATTACCAGCGTGCGTCACTACAAACCATTTTTCACCACCATCTGCTATCATGGTTAACTTACAATATTCTGCAAAAACCATTTGGGGTCTAGGAAGATCCCCCTCAACACTACCAGTCATCACCAAAAAAGTACTAAGGAAAGATCAACTATTAAGAACCAATCGACAATCAAAAATAGTACGCCCGAGAGGCCGCAACAGACAACACCGGAACTCTTGAGGACTCCGATTCGTCCTCACGGGACTTTCCCCTGGCCATTACCCGACTATTGATCCCCCCCTTGATTGCCCTAGCTACAGTTTTAAAATAGCATCCTGGGCGAGTCTCGGCTGAGACTCTTAGAGAGAGCCCTTTTTATAGGTTCGCAGACTTTTTTTTTGTATTTTTGCTTTTTTTTTTGACAGGAATGTCACTGGGCCCCTTCATTTTGAGGGGCCACACTGGGTTACCCCGTCTTCCCCTGACCCCCCCCCCGGGGGCCAGGTTGGGGGAGCACGTGGGAAGCCGTCCTGATCTGGGCGTACGCGCCCTCATAGGTCTTGAAGAACCGCAGATAATGTTTGAGGAAGTTTGTTACGGGTTTATGATTCTAATCTCTCTTTTCTCCCTCTCTTCTAGTTTTCCTCTCCCTCCCCTATTGTCATCAACAGGCCCCAGAGTGGCAACGTAGAATCCACGTGGAACTCCTCCCGAGGGGTGCCCACCCCAGACACCGGCTCCATGAACGGCTCCGCCCGCAACTGGTTAGTACCCCACTCGCCCCCTCCACCCTCATGGCCAAGATCCTATCCTTAAATGTCCACGGGCTAAATTTCAACAGAAAACGGCATCTGGCACTGAGGGAGTTTAGGCAGTCAGGGGCAGATGTCATTATGGTTCAGGAGACACATTTCGATAAGGGAGGCTCCTTTGCTTTTGCCGCTAAATATTACACACAGATCTTCCTTTCCTCGGGATCCCAAAAACGGGCTGGGGTTGCCATACTGATCAAGGGGGGGCTCCCCCTTTGTTAGCTCCCACCACTATAGCGATCCGCAGGGGCACTTCCTCATACTGCAGGGCCTCTGGCAGTATCAGAGGGTCACCTTTTGCACGTTATATGCCCCAAACACTCGCCAACATGGGTTCCTGTCCTTAAAGTCTATGCTCGCCTCCATCGTACGGACTGTGGGATCTTAGTGGTAGGGGGGGACTTTAACCTGACTCAGTCAGCAGCGTCGGATCGCCATGTGCTGTACCCCAAGGCTACCTCGCCCCGAGTACTCAGAGACTCAAGGCTGTTTCGCCAGCTCTCTCGACGCTACGCTCTCTTTGACGCCTGGCGGGTCCTCTATCCTGGTGATAGACAATACACTTTTTATTCAGCCCCCCACCGCACCCACTCTCCAATAGACAATTTTTTTGTTAACACTACGGCCCTTAGACAAACACAAGGGGCCCAAATCCTCCCGATATCCTGGTCAGACCACGCACCGTTCCTACTGACCATAGCATTAGGTGTCCCCACCCGCAGGCCATGCACTTGGCGGCTAAATACGTTTCTTGTTCAACACCCCCCCCTCAAAATCCGAACTAGAGTCCACCATGAAGTACTAGTTTGCGGAAAATTACGCGCCGGAAGCCCACAAGGCGGTGATGCGAGGCAAATGTTTGGCCCTATCGGCCGCCATGAAGAGGGACGCACAGGCCCTGAGACTTCGGACCGAGGGAGAGCTTAGGGTGTTGGAGGTCCAGTTGCAGAGCTCTCCCACCTTGGCGCTCCTTAAAAAGATTGCCTTCCTGAGTGACCTAGCGATAGGTCGGTTGGAAAAGGCTTTAAAACTGACTCAGGCAGTTGTTCTATGATAAAGGGAACAAGGCCCACTCCCTTCAGGCCAGGAAGCTGCGGGACAGCACCCAGGCCTCGACGCCTCACCAAATGAAATCTGACGCGGGAACCTTGCTTACGCACCCAAGTGATATAGCCCACTCGTTCGCAGAGTTTTATACGCACCTCTATAATAATCCGGACATCCCAAGTAGCCCTCTCCCTCCCGACGTAGCCCAACGCATGGCCCAATATCTGGAGAATGGTGGGGTTTCCCGGCTAAGGCCCGAGGACTTGTCCTCTCTTAATGCCTCGATTACAGAAGAAGAATTAGAGTCCACCATTAAAATCTAGCAAGGCCCCAGGGCCAGACGGCTTTCCCTATGAATATTATAAAACATTTCAACCTATACTGCTCCCCTATATGTGCAAATTATTCAATGCATTCCTTCGTGATGCCCCCATTCCAGTAGACATGCAGCGGTCCTTCATCACGGTGATACCCAAACTAGATAAGGACCCCTCCATCTGCACCAACTATAGACCTATCGCCCTCCTAAACTCTGACCTCAAAATCTTCATTAAACTACTCTCTGTCCATCTGAACGCAGTCCGCCCCTCCCTTATCCATAAGGATCAGGTGGGCTTTGTCCCTCTCTGCCAAGCAGGAGACAACACCAGGAAGATAATCGATCTGGTGGAGGTGGCGAACAGGGAGGGCCTGCAGTCCCTACTACTTATCTTAGATGCAGAGAAGGCCTTTGATCATCTAGGGTGGTCCTTTCTGTTCGCCACATTACAACATGTGGGATTCCGGGGACCCTTCCTGCAGGCGATTCCGCACCTATACGCAAACCCGTCCTCCCAAGTTAAAACTTCCTTTGCTCTCTCCCCCTCGTTCCCGGTGACAAATGGCACCAGGCAGGGCTGTCCACTTTCCCCCTTGCTATTTGCACTATGCGTAGAACCCCTGGCCGCCACTATCCGAGGGAATACCAGTATTAAGGGCATTATGGTTAGAGATCAGGAGTTCAAAATCTCGCTGTTCGTGGACGACGTGATTCTAACCCTGACCCAGCCTAGAACGTCCCTTCCGAATCTCCATGTGGAACTCGACCGGTATGGCGCCTTCTCGGGATATAAAATGAATGCATCCAAATCAGAGGTGCTCCCGCTTAACATGCCGATCGATGAGGCGACCCACTTGCAAACGTACTTCCCCCTACACGTGGAAGACCACCGCTGGGTGTAGATATTACCCCGAGCTTTGACACACTCTATCAGGAAAATTTCCCCCCCCTCTTCCGCTCCATCAGGGCCCTCCTGTTACAGTGGAAAAAGCATCATATATTTCTCCTAGGGAGGGTCGCGTCGGTGAAAATAACTGTCCTCCCGAAGGTCCTATACCTGTTCCAAACACTAACCCAAGTCCCATATGCCCACCTAAGAAAACTCCAGACAGATCTGTTGCAGTTCACCTGGAACTACAAGCGTCATAGGATACCATGCTCAGTCCTGATGGCGGCGCGTGCGCGCGGACGGTGGTATGGGCTTCCCAGACCTTGTTAGGTACTACCAGGCGGCCCAGCTGCGACAGTTCGCTCCTGACCTCTTTTGCCTGTAACCCCAAGGTGCCAGACAGCCGGACCCACCGCATGTCTTTCCCGTGGACCTCTAGGAACCTCTTCCACTTTGGTAATTTGGTGGACCCTCTGACCCGTAAATTACACTCCTTTGCTGAAATACAGACCCAACATGATCTCCCGAGCCGGGAATTCTACGGGTATCTCCAAATACGCCACTATGCCTTATCGATAGCTCCAAAATTGCAGTTTCCCCCCCCACCCGACCCCGTTTGAGCGTTTAATTCTGGCGGGGTCGGCCCAGAGGGGATTGATCTCAGGGATATACTCTATACTAAACGCCTGGCCCATGGAGGTGAAAGGCAAGCATGCATATGTGACTAAATGGGAGGGGGCTCTTGGTGAAAAGATCCCCGTGGAACAATGGCATGAGATCTGGGTGCAGACGGCAAAGAGCTCGATTTGCACGCTATATAAAGAAAACATCTATAAAATTCTATGTTTCTGGTACATGACCCCGGACGTCCTCCACGCCATCTACCCCACTAGCTCGGACCGCTGTTGGCGGTGTCTGTGGGCGAGGGGCACCCTCCTTCATGTCTACTGGGGCTGCCCACTGATCACGCTTTTCTGGGACTCGGTCCAGCAGTTGCTGGAGCGACTCCTAGAGAGGCAGATCCCTCCCTCCCCAAAATATTTCATCCTAGGTCTCTCCCCGATAAAACTCCCATTCCCATATAAGAAACTGGCCCGGGACACATTCTCACGGCAGCACGCTGCCTGGTTGCGTTGCATTGAAACCGCCGATCCCGCCCCTCCCCCTGAGGCCCGGTATGCTAGGATCAAAGACGTAGAGATTATGAAGATGACCGCCAGATTGCGAGATCGCCGGGAGGACCCACCGCCGGGAGGACCCACCCTGAAGAGGTACGCGGGCCAAATTGATGACACTCCCTCTTCCCCTTACTCTCTCTTTTCCTTCCTCCTTATCTTTGGAAACCCCTAGTGTCTCCGGCTGTTATGATACTTAGAAGTTAAGTTCACTGCTCAGTTTAGCCATAACATGCAGATAGTCCGTAAGGACGTCGGCCAGCTTGCACTCCGCCACGTTGGCATCACGGGTTTTGATAGGCGAGCTGGAATAGTGGCAAACACCAGACAGAGATAATGTAAACTCTCTGTGCCACTGTTAATGTGTTTTCTCATTATTTTGTCCCTGCATGCCTAAGGCACCGAATGGCTGTATGTTATGTACACTTGAACCTTTGATCAATAAAATTGTTATTGATAAAAAAAAAAAAAATAGTACGCCAACATTTCAACTAAAACACATATGCGCTTTGATCAACAAAAGATCCGCAGTAAAACACCGACAGGAAATCCACAATTTCATCATTCAACACAACATTGACTGCCTCTTCATCACGGAAAGCTGGCTAACAGCCGACTAACACCATTCTAACAGAAAACAGAGCGGGGCAAAGAGGAGGAAGCCTAGCGGTGATCTACAAGGCCCACCTCTCACTCACCAAACCGGGTCTACAGAGCTCACTCATGGAAACCCTCACTCTGCAACTGCAAACAAATCCCCAGGACACTGTTCACATACTACTCTGCTATAGACCACCTGGACCAAAAACGCAGCTCACCACTTTGACAGAATTCATCTCCACCTATACCTTAAACATCAAACATCTCCTGCTACTCGGGGACTTCAACCTTTTGGCCAACTCCTCACAGGACCCAGTCACCGATGCCTGCATTGACCACTTGAAAGGATTAGGTCTGCAGCAACTGATATGCGGGCCCACACATATTCCAGGTCACACGCTCGATCTTATCTTCAAACAAGATTTGGATATTAACATACTGGGAAATTAGCCTCTTCCACGGACAGATCACCATGCAATCAAATTCAAAATCACTACAAACGCTCTTTTAACCACTTCCCGACGGCCGTACGACTATTGACGGCCGCGGGGTGGTTCTAATTCTTTGAGGCGCCGTCAATAGACGTCCTCCCCTTTGCTCGTTCCCCGTGCGCGCTCCCGAGCGCGCAGCGGGGAACTGCTGTGCTGGCCGTGTCCCTCGGACACAGCCAGTCACAGATCGCCGTGTTTACATATGAGATCATCTCTCATTGCCGGCTCTCGCAGACAGCGGTGCTGTCAGGGAGAGAGGAGACCGATCTGTGTCTCTTGTACATAGAGAGGCAGATCGGTCACCCCTCCCCCCCCCCAGTCACCCCCCTTCCCCCACAGTTAGAACACTAATTAGGGTACACATTTAACCCCTTCCTCACCCCCTAGTGTTAACCCCTTCCCTGCCAGTCACATTTATACAGTAATTAGTGCATATTTATAGCACTGATTGCAGTATAAATGTGAATGGCGCCAAAAATGTGTCAAAAGTGTCGGATGTGTCCTCCATAACGTCGCAGTCGCAATAAAATTTGCAGATCGCCGCCATTACTAGTAAAAAAAAAAAATAAAAAAAAAATAATTCTGTCCCTTATTTTGTAGGCGCTATAACTTTTGCGCAAACCAGTCGCTTATTGCGATTTTTTTTACTAAAAATATGTAGAATACGTATCGGCCTAGACTGAGGATAAAAAATGTTTTTTTTTTAAAAAATTGAGCCATTTATTACAGCAACAAGTTTATAGCGCAAAAAATAAAAACCGCAGAGGTGATCAAATACCACCAAAAGAAAGCTCTATTTGTGGGGAAAAAAGGACGTCAATTTTGTTTGGGAGCCACGTCGCACGACCGCGCAATTGTCAGTTAAAGCGACGCAGTGCCGAATCACAAAAAGTCCTCTGGGCAGGAAGGGGGTTTAAGTGCCCAGTAAGGACGTGGTTAAAGAAACCAACAAACCCGTTAACACACTGGACAAGATCCCAGAAGAAGCTCCATTCGGAACTATTCAAAACTACATTATGGAATAAAATAATCAGCAGCGAAAACACTTAACTCCATCAATAAAGCTCTACTACAGACAGCAGACATAGTAGCTCCAAAACGCAGAACGCTCATCCGAAAAAACAACTCCGGTTGGTTCAACGACAAGCTAACGCTGTTGAAGCAAGAACGCAGAAGAGTGGAAGCAGCCGGGAGAAGAAGTTCAACAGAGAAAAACCACATAATTTACAAACTAATCACTAAGAAATATCACAAAGAAATCTTTAAAGCAAAACAAGATCACTTCTCCAATATCCTCGCTAAAGACCTAAACCGTCCCCGCGAACTATTTACTTCGCTCAGACCATGAACCCAGCCTGCCTAGAGGCTCCGAATCTTGAATCGCAAGAATTTTGCAACGAATTATTGGATTATTTCACTAACACAATTGAAAAAAAAAGCCCCTGGCCCTTTCCATAAAATGCACAGACATCCATGGGAAAGTGTGTTAAATGGACTGTAGTGTGTCCCTGCAAAACTGAAAATGCACCAAAAAATGCATAGGTGTGAACCAGGCCAAAAAGGAGTCTATTACAGAGACCAACTTCATTGTAAATCAAGGGAATTAAAGAAAAATATGACAAAACCTAAAACCTCTGAAGCTTCAATCTTTAGAGCATCTCAATAACCCCATAACATAGTTACATACCGTATATACTCGAGTATAAGCCGACCCGAATATAAGCCGAGGCACTTAATTTTACCACAAAAAACTGGGAAACGTATGGACTCGAGTATAAGCCTAGGGTGTCCATCTGCATGCCTCACTGTATCCATGTTCCGTGGGGGCACCCATTGCGCAGAGCTGGTAAGTATAGACATGTTTGTCATTTAAAAAATAAATAATCTGAGCTGGACAGAAGCAGCTCGAGGGGATTCTTTTCCACATTTTTACAGCTCTTACTTTCCGTATTTGGAGAATAAATCTCCTTTCCTCTAGACGTAAAGAGTGCCCCCTTGTCCTCTGTGATGAACTTAAAGTGAATGACTCAACACCAAGTTCACTATATGGACCACTTATGCATTTATACATGTTGATCATTCCCCCCCCCCCCCCTCTTAATCTCCTCTTCTCAAGAGAATAAATTCAGTTCTTCTAATCATTCCTCATAGCTGAGCTCCTCCATTCCTCTTATCAGTTTGGTTGCCCTTCTCTGCACGTTATCCAGTTCCCCGATATCCTTTTTTGGGAAATAGTCCCCAAAATGTAACTGCATATTCCAGATGAGATCTAACTAATGATTTATACAGGGGCAAAATGATATACTGTAGCTCTCTCTGGAGTCCATACCTCTTAATACAAGGAGATCCTTCATCATCAATTCCCCCAGTTGTACTCCCCCTAGTATGTATGATGCATGCATATTCTTGGTGCATAACTTTACATTTATCAACATTAAACCTCATTTGCCAAACAGTTGCCCAATTAAACATTGAGATTGGCTTGTAACTTGGAGACATCATGCAAGGACGTTATTCTAGTCCATAGCTTGGCGTCATCTCAGACTCTATATCATTCGTGCCCCTGGAAGAAGTCTGCTATTGGACGAAACGGCGTAGGGAGGAGCGGTGTGCTGACGTCAGTATTGTTTACCTTCACGACCATCCGGAAGGACGGGCGGATTGTGAGAGCCGGCCATCTATTATCTACACCCTTATTTTATTCCACTTAACTAAGTGAAACCAGTATCATATTAAATTGTTTTTTAAACAGTACTACTCTATGTTGGCATCCTTTCTTTTCCTCCTGGGCTATCTATCGCGGGGTGACTTGCTTGAGACCCATTTGTGGACATAAAGGTGGAGACTACACACAGGAATCTCTAGGGAACAGCAAGGCTATTGAGCCAGACGCGTATGTGATCTCATTAGAGATCAAATTAAGTCGGTAAGCAGATTTGAAATAAGAGGTGGAGGCTTCCTTCTATCCTGCTAACAGACACGGTTTCCTGGGATATTCTTTTTTTTTTTTTTCAAATATAAATTTTATTGAACACCAAGGGAAAAAGTCATGTCACTACATACAGCATGACAACATTATATAGGTTACAAACACTTCACTCGATACATTCTCAAAACCAGGTCCACACATTACATCGTAAGTGGGGCAAAATGAAAGCATTTCAATAAGCGTGTAATCTCGTAACCCAGAGGTTCCATCATAGAGTGGGCATCCAAAGACACAGGACCCCTCCCTTCTTTTCACCTTTTCTTAGAAAGGAAAGGAAAAGAAAGTAACAAACCCTCACAGCATGAAGGTTAAGAAAAAGAAAGAAGACTAACAAAGAATAGGGGGGAATAGCTTACACACAGAGAAACAGAAAGGGGGGGGACAATCCAGGGGATGGGTGACGGAGCAGGCAGCAACACCCGCTCCGTCGCAGGGCAGTGCTCCGTGAAGCAAGTTGTTATCGTAGAAGGGCTGTCCCTTCATCAGAAAAAATGAAGACATTCCATATGTTCCAGGTCTCGGAGTACATCTCACGGTTATGTTGCGCGGTGAGGACTAAGTCCTCCATCGCCTTTATTTCCTCCACCTTTTTTAGCCAGCACGCAATGGTCGGGGGGGCCCTCTGCTTCCAGAAAAGAGGTATAAATGCCTTAGCGGCATTCAGCAAGTGTCGCAGGAGCGACTTTTTGTACAATTTGGTGGGAATCGTAGAGAGGTGGAGCAGGAAAAAAGGGATTTTTAATAACAGCTTACCTGAAAAATCCTTTTCTTGTAGTACATCACGGGACACAGAGCAGCATAGCCATTACACATGGGTTATATAGTGTACCTTCAGGTGATGGACACTGGCACTCTCCGACAGGAAGTTCCCTCCCTATATAACCCCCACCCATAGTGGGAGTACCTCAGTTTTGTAGAAAGCAATATGCATCCCAAAATTCCCCATAAGAGGGGTGGGAGCTCTGTGTCCCGTGATGTACTACAAGAAAAGGATTTTTCAGGTAAGCTGTTATTAAAAATCCCTTTTTCTTTATCGTACATCACGGGACACAGAGCAGCATAGCCATTACATATGGGATGTCCCCAAGCAATGCTCCATAAGGGGAGGGAGACAACCAGAAAAAAACAAACAGGAGGTGCCACCGGACAGGAGGAGGTTAAATTGCGGCCTGGAGGACCGCCTGCCCAAAAGCTGAATCAGCGTTCCTCCTAACGTCCATTTGATAAAACTTTGCAAATGTGTGGACAGACGACCAGGTCGCTGCCCTGCAGACCTGAGCCATAGGGACCTGGTGATACGCTGCCCAAGAGGCACTCACAGCTCTAGTGGAATGAGCCTCAACCGATAAGGGTGGACTTTTCCCCTTCAGGCCATAGGCCTGTATAATTGTCTGCCTAATCCACTTAGAAATAGTGGCTTTAGACGCTGCCTGGCCCTTCTTGGGCCCTTCTGGCAGGATGAATAAGACGTCAGTCTTACGAATCTGGGCTGTAGCTTCCAAGTAAATCTTTACAGCTCTAACTACATCCAAGGAATGTAGTAACCTCTCTTCCTTAGAAGAAGGCTTTGGAAAAAATGATGGAAGAATCACATCTTGATTAAGGTGAAAATTAGACACCACCTTAGGCAGGAAAGACGGAAGCGGCCGCAAAACGACCCTGTCCTTATGCAGTAATAAATAAGGTGCCTTACATGACAAGGCTGCCAACTCCGACACTCTTCTGGCGGATGCCATGGCCACCAGAAACACTAGTTTCCTAGTCAAAAGGACCAAAGGGATCGCGGACAAGGGCTCAAAAGGCTGCCTTTGCAAGGCCGATAGAACCAAATTTAGATCCCAAGGATACAGGGGAGCTTTAATCGGGGGATTCACCCGAATGACACCTTGTAAAAAGGATTTAATTAAAGAATGGGCAGCCAAAGGTCTCTGGAAGAAGACCGACAAGGCAGACACCTGCCCCTTGATTGTGCTGACCGCCAAACCTTTTTCCACTCCCAATTGTAAAAACTCCAGGATTCTCCCAATGGTATATTTGCGGGGATCCCATTTCCTGGTCTCACACCAGGTAATATAGGCCTTCCACACCCTATAGTATATTAACCTGGAAACTGGTTTCCTTGCGCTTATAAGGGTGGAAATGACCTGCCCTGAAAGGCCTCTGTTTCTGAGAATCAGGGACTCAGCCGCCAGGCCGTTAAATTTAGGGCCTGTAAGGCAGGATGGTAGAATGGCCCTTGTGAGAGGAGGTCCGGACGTAGAGGGAGGACCCAAGGCTCCTCTACCGTCATCCTTTTTATCAAGGAGTACCAAGGTCTTCGGGGCCACTAGAATCGCTGGCTTGCGTTCCCTTTGAATTCTGTGAAGAAGACGGTGTAGCATCCGTATTGGAGGGAAGGCATAGATTAGCGCAAACTGATGCCAAGGGCACACCAAGGCATCCGTCCCGCAGGCCAATGGATCCCTCGTTCGAGAGACAAACTTTGCTACTTTGGCATTGAATCTGGACGCCATAACGTCCACCTCCGGAGTACCCCACTTCCGGCAAATGTCCTGGAACACTTCGGGGTGGAGGGACCACTCCCCTGGGGACATCTGTTGGCGGCTGAGGAAGTCCGCCTGCCAATTGTCCACCCCGGGGATAAAGATAGCTGAGATGCAGGGGACATGGGCTTCTGCCCATGAAAAGATCCGATCTACCTCCCTCTGGGCTGCCTGACTCCTGGTGCCGCCCTGGTGGTTTATATAAGCCACGGCAGTGGCATTGTCGGATTGTACCCTTACTGGGGAGCCCTGCAGAATCTCAGTCCAGCCCAAAAGAGCCAACCGAGCTGCTTGTCATGGTCTTACCTCTCTCCTGTCTCCTTCGTTTGACATGTGCTGGCGGCCATCTTGGTTTCCAGGTCTCTTGTAGCCTCCCACCCTGCGGCTCCTCCTTCCCCCTGGGAGGAGCTGGATGCCTGGCTCATATATATAGGAGTTCTGTGGCTTCAGTTCCTTGCTTGGTCCTCCTGTGTTCACATGCTTCTAAGACTGCTGCTGCTTCTGGTTCCGATCCTGGCTTCGTCTGACTTCCCTGCTGGTTCCTGATCCTGGCTTCGTCTGACATCCCTGCTGGTTCCTGTTCCTGGCTTCGTCTGACTACCCTTCTGGTTTCTGACCTCTGGCTTCGCAAGACTCTGATTCGGGTTCACCATCTGTTTTGGACTTTTGCTTTAATGCTTGATATTCAATAAAGCCTTCTTATTTTTCACTTATCTCTTGTTGTACGTCTGGTTCATGGTTCCGTAACATTAGGACCAAGCCATGAATTTTGACGGTACAGAGCCATCCTTGCTACCCACGCTGGTTGCCAGACTTGATCAGCTGGAGTCCCTGATGGGTCAGTTCGCCGTGGCGTTGCAAACCCTGCTTGAACGCACGGCTCATTTCGCTCCCGTTGCCGATGGGTCGGTCGTCGCTCCTGGGCCCGCTCCTACGGCCGATCCGACTGTTGCGCCAGAGTCTACCTCGACACCTGTTGTTGCGCCTGCGGTGTTTCGGGGTATGTCCGGTTCTGCCCCCCTTCCACAGCGATTTGGGGGAGAGCCAACTCAGTGCCGAGGTTTCCTTAACCAAGTGGGCATTTATTTCGAGTTGCTGCCACATGCCTTTCCCACTGAGAGATCAAAGGTGGGGTTCTTGATCTCGCTGCTCTCGGACAAGGCCTTGGCCTAGGCCAGTCCTTTATGGGAGAACAACAATCCGGTAGTTGCCGAGTTTTCCGGTTTTGTTGCTTCCCTTCGGAAGGTATTCGATGTGCCGGCTCGCGCCGCCTCTGCTGCGAAGCTCCTTATGTCCGTCAGACAGGGTTCACGATCCGTAGCCGAATACGCCATTGAGTTTCGTACCCTGGCAGCAGAGGTAGGTTGGAATAATGAGGCCCTGGTCGCTGCTTTCTCTCATGGTCTCTCGGATGCCTTGAAGGATGAGGTTGCAGCTAAGGACCTACCAGTGGAGCTCGAGGCTCTTATTTCTTTCCTGATTTTGATTGACACCAGACTCAGGGAGAGACCTTCCTTTAAGGTGAGCCTGCGGAGGCCTCCTAACAGTTTGGCGCCTACGTTTGCTGTCCCACCCGTGCCTCCCTCTCCTCCCACGCCTCCTGGTGTTGACTTGTCTGGGGGTGAACCCTCGCAGCTGGGGTTTGCTCGCTTGTCCGAGGGGGAGAGGGTACTCCGGAGACGCGAGGGCCGATGCATGTACTGTGGTCTCGATGGGCATTTTCGGTTGGCATGTCCGAACCGTCCGGGAAACGCTCGCACCTGAGATCCTGTCGGGGGCAGATCTTGGGTGGAGTCTCCTCGTCCCCGGTTTCCCGTGTTGATAAACCACTGATCACTGTTGTCCTCTCCTGGGTCGGGGGCTCAGTGACGACCCAGGCGTTGGTGGACTCTGGTGCTGGTGGTTTTTTCATTGATAGTGAGTTCGCTGCCGCCAATTCCATTCCTCTACAGGCTCGAGGTTCCCCGCTGGCTCTAGAGGCGATAGACGGCAGACCCCTCCAACCGTCACACGTGACTCATGAGACCCTTCCAGTGGGGGTAGCCATTGGTGCCGCTCACAGAGAGTCGGTCTGCTTCCAAGTAATTTCGTCTCCACACTACTCGGTGGTCTTGGGGTACCCCTGGCTCCAGAAGCATAATCCGACTTTTGACTGGAGATCGGCCGAGATCCTCTCATGGTCACCACAGTGTGGGGCTAAGTGCATCCATGGGCCTGTCAAGTTGCTGTGTACTTCCTCGGACTCTCTGTTGCCTCCTGAATACGAGCAGTACCGGGATGTATTCGATAAGGTACGCGCAGTTGCCCTACCTCCGCACCGCCCATATGATTGTGCCATTGAGTTACAACCTGGTGCCGTTCCTCCTCGCGGCAAGGTCTATCCACTGTCGGTTGCGGAGAATGAGGCCATGGAGGAGTACGTGATGGAGGCGCTGTCCCGTGGTCACATTCGCAAATCCTTGTCCCCGGCAGGGGCTGGATTTTTCTTTGTGAAAAAGAAGGGCGGTGAGTTGAGGCCTTGCATCGATTACAGGGGTCTCAATCGCATCACGATCAAGAACGCTTACCCGATACCCTTGATTTCCGAGCTGTTCGATCGCCTTAAAGGGGCCACGGTCTTTACCAAACTCGACCTGAGGGCGGCATATAACCTGGTAAGGATCAAGGCGGGCGATGAGTGGAAGACCGCCTTTAACACCAGGACCGGTCATTATGAATCCTTGGTTATGCCCTTTGGGTTGTGCAATGCGCCCGCAGTCTTTCAGGAATTCATCAACGATGTTTTCCGTGACCTGTTGCAGCAGTGTGTGGTGGTCTATTTGGATGACATCTTGGTATATTCTGAATCCAGGGAGGCCCACATTCTGGATGTCAAACGAGTGTTGCAACGGTTACGAGAGAACAAGCTGTTCGGTAAGCTTGAGAAATGCGAATTTCACCGTTCCCAGGTAACCTTCCTAGGTTACATCATTTCCGCTGAGGGGTTCTCCATGGATCCTGAGAAGGTTTCGGCTGTCTTACAGTGGCCTCAGCCCAGTGGTCTTCGTTCCTTGCAGCGTTTTTTGGGCTTCGCCAATTATTATCGGAAGTTCATCAGGGACTTCTCCATGCTGGCCAAGCCTCTCACGGATCTGACCAGGAAGGGCAGTAATTCCCAGGTCTGGCCGCTCGAGGCCATCCGGGCTTTTGAGGCCCTAAAATCCGCCTTTGTGTCAGCTCCGATTCTGTCTCATCCCAACCCTGGGTTGCCCTTTGTCCTCGAGGTGGACGCGTCCGAGACGGGAGTAGGCGCCCTTCTGTCTCAGCGTAGGACACCAGAGGGTCCGCTGCTTCCTTGTGGGTTTTACTCCCGGAAACTGTCACCCGCGGAGTGCAACTATCAGATTGGTGACAGGGAGTTATTGGCCATAGTGCAGGCTCTCAAAGAGTGGAGGCACTTGCTCGAGGGCTCGGTGGTTCCAGTTCTCATCCTGACGGACCACAAGAATCTGACCTACCTTTCTGAGGCCAAGAGATTGACACCACGTCAGGCCAGATGGGCTCTGTTCTTGTCACGTTTTAATTACGTGGTCTCCTACCTACCTGGTTCCAAGAACATCAGGGCGGATGCCTTATCACGGCAGTACTCCGAGCTGTCCAGGGAGGAATCTATACCGACTTCGGTCATACCTCCGAATCAGATCCTGGCCGCCATTCGCACCAGCCTGACCTCTCCCCTTGGTGAGCAGATTTTGGCGGCTCAGTCTGGTGCTCCCTCTGGGACACCCAACGGCAGATGTTTTGTGCCTGAGGAGTTGCGCACTCGGTTGTTGCGAACCTACCATAACTCCAAGACCGCGGGGCATCCTGGTAAGAATCAGCTGTCCTGGGCTGTTTCACGTCTGTTCTGGTGGCCTTCCCTACGTTCCGACATCGCCGCATATGTAGCGGCATGCTCCGTTTGTGCCCAAAGTAAGTCCCCTCGGCACCTTCCGTTGGGTCTGCTGCAACCCATAGCCACCGGGGAGCGCCCATGGTCACACCTGGGGATGGATTTCATTGTGGACCTCCCTGCATCCCGAGCCCATACGGTCATTCTCATGATTGTGGATCGGTTTTCCAAAATGTGCCACTGTGTTCCTCTCAAGAAGTTACCCTCTGCACAAGAGTTGGCCACGATTTTTGCCCGGGAGGTCTTCCGGTTGCACGGTTTGCCCAAAGAGATAGTGTCGGATCGGGGGAGTCAGTTTGTGTCCAGGTTCTGGCGCGCCTTTTGCTCCCAGTTGGGGATTCATCTCTCCTTCTCCTCGGCCTACCACCCTCAGTCCAATGGGGCCGCAGAACGATCCAATCAGGCCTTGGAGCAATTCCTTCGTTGCCATGTCTCCGATCACCAGGACAATTGGGTTGACCTCCTGCCTTGGGCTGAGTTTGCCAGGAACACGGCTGTGAACTCTTCCTCTGGGACGTCTCCCTTCATGGCCAATTATGGGTTCCAACCTGCCGTGTTACCGGAGGCATTCTCTCCCCAGGATATTCCGGCTGTGGATGATCACCTTTCTGCTCTACGTGCTTCTTGGGTACAGATCCAGAGGTCCCTTGAGGTCTCTGCGCAGCGCCAGAAACTCCAGGCTGATCGCAGACGAGCGCCTGCTCCTTCCTACCAGGTCGGAGACCGTGTATGGTTGTCCACTCGCAACCTCAACCTTCGAGTGCACACTCCCAAGCTGGCTCCTCGCTTTGTTGGTCCCTTCCGAGTGCTTCGCAGGGTAAACCCGGTAGCCTATGCCCTTGCGCTTCCTCCTGGCATGCGGATCTCCAACGTATTTCATGTCTCCCTGTTGAAGCCACTGGTGTGCAATCGCTTCACTTCCTCGGTTCCTCGGCCTCGTCCGGTCCAAGTGGGCAATCATGAGGAGTATGAAGTGAGCAATATCTTGGACTCACGCCTGGTCCGCGGTCGGGTGCAGTTTTTGGTCCACTGGCGTGGTTATGGTCCAGAGGAGCGTTCCTGGGTTCCCTCCGCAGATGTCCATGCTCCTGCCTTGCTCTGAGCCTTCCACGCACGCTTCCCTCAGAAACCGTTTTTTGCACCGCGGAGGAGGGGCCCTTGAGGGGGAGGTACTGTCATGGTCTTACCTCTCTCCTGTCTCCTTCGTTTGACATGTGCTGGCGGCCATCTTGGTTTCCAGGTCTCTTGTAGCCTCCCACCCTGCGGCTCCTCCTTCCCCCTGGGAGGAGCTGGATGCCTGGCTCATATATATAGGAGTTCTGTGGCTTCAGTTCCTTGCTTGGTCCTCCTGTGTTCACATGCTTCTAAGACTGCTGCTGCTTCTGGTTCCGATCCTGGCTTCGTCTGACTTCCCTGCTGGTTCCTGATCCTGGCTTCGTCTGACATCCCTGCTGGTTCCTGTTCCTGGCTTCGTCTGACTACCCTTCTGGTTTCTGACCTCTGGCTTCGCAAGACTCTGATTCGGGTTCACCATCTGTTTTGGACTTTTGCTTTAATGCTTGATATTCAATAAAGCCTTCTTATTTTTCACTTATCTCTTGTTGTACGTCTGGTTCATGGTTCCGTAACACTGCTCGGATCTCTAAGACATTTATGGGTAGGGCTGATTCTGCCCTTGACCATTTCCCCTGTAGGGTTAAATCGTCTAGGACTGCACCCCAGCCCGATAGGCTGGCATCCGTGGTTACTATCCTCCAAGAGGGGGGACTGAACGATCTTCCTTTCAGAAGATTTTTTGTGACTAGCCACCAACACAGACTCTGCCTTACCGCATAGGGAAGAGAAATGGGAAGATCCAAGGCCTGGAGTCTTTTGTCCCAGGCCGCGAGAATTGCTCTCTGTAGCCTTCGAGAATGGATCTGGGCATAGGGCACTGCCTCGAAGGTGGCCACTAGCTTTCCCAACAGGCGCATGCAGAGGCGTATAGATGGCCTTGTGCTGCTTAAGACTACCTGGATTAATTCCCTTATCGAGTCTACTTTGGACTGGGGCAGGAAGATCCGTTGTCGTCTTGTATCTAAAATTAGACCTAGATACTCCAACCTTCTTGTGGGCTGTAAGGCCGATTTGTCCCGGTTTAGAACCCAACCCAGGGACTCTAGGCAGTTTACTACTAGCAACACTGCCTGATTTAAGCCGGCCGCTGAGTGGTCGACTACCAGAAGATCATTTAAGTAGGCCATGACCAGAATGCCCTGTTCCCTTAGGATGGCCCACACAGGGGCCAGGATTTTCGTAAAAACCCGAGGGGCCGTGGCTAGTCCGAACGGAAGGGCCACGAACTGATAATGCCGATAGTTTAGGGCAAAACGCAGAAACCTGTAATGGCCTGGGAAAATCGGAACGTGCAGGTACGCGTCCTTTATATCGATGGAGGCCAAGAACTCCCTTCCTTGAAGGGCGGCCACCACCGAGCGAATGGACTCCATTCGAAAGGACCGGACTCTTAAAAAGCGGTTTAATGACTTTAGGTCCAGTATAGGCCTGACGTCGCCGTTTGGCTTTGGGACAATGAAGAGGTTTGAGTAAAACCCTTGTCCTTGCTCCCCTGCTGGTACTTCCATAATCACTCCTTGAGATAGGAGTCGCTCTAGGGCGGACAGAAGTGATGCCTGCTTTTGAGGGTCGCCTGGAAGTCTTGACGCTTGAAAGTGAGGAGGGGGGAACTCCCGAAACTCCAGCTTGTACCCCTGAGTCACTGAGGACAGAACCCATTGGTCGGTAAGTTTGGCCCCCCACAACTCCGAGAAGAACCGGAGTCTTCCCCCCACCCGAGAGAGTGGGGGCGCCCATTCACAAGGCTGCCTTAGGGGCAGCCTTAACCGGCTTACGGTTCCATGGTCTCTTGTTCCCTGCAGCTTGCCCCTGTGGCCTGTTTGCAGCTGCGCGTCCAGGAGGCCGTCGATACTGCCTAGAGAATGAGGGCCCTGGGACTGGAGAGGTTGGACGCTTAAAAGAGGGACCCCGGAACCTTTTCTTAACCGGCAAGAGGGTGCTCTTACCACTAGAGATCTTTTGTATATATTTGTCAAGATCTTCTCCAAACAATCTTTCTCCCTGAAAGGAGAATCCAGTAAGGAGTTTCTTGCAGGGGGTTTCTGCAGACCAGTTTTTCAACCAAAGCAATCTCCTCATATGAACCAAAAATAGGGATAAGCGAGAAGCTTGTTGGATCGAATCCTTGATTGCGTCTACCGCGAAACATAAGGCCCTAGGTAGGTCAGCCAGATCCTGAGCTTGTTGGGCTGGGAGGTCCTTTAGGGCCTGCTTTGCTTGGTCTTTTAAAGCCTGGCAGACGCCAATGGCGGCTACAGCCGGCTGGACCACTGCCCCCGCTGTGGCAAAGGATGCCTTCAATAAGGTCTCAAGCCTTTTATCCAGAGGGTCTTTAAACATGTGGATATTGTCTACTGGACACGTTAAAGACTTATTGACACATGAGATGGCTGCGTCCACAGTAGGGACAGCCCATTTCTTTGAAAACTCTTCCTCTAAGGGGTACATGACTGCAAACCTTTTGGGAGGCAGAAAAATCCTGTCCGGCTTAGCCCAGTCCTGAAAAATCAGGTCCTTTAACAAAGGATGTACCGGGAATACCAAATTGGCTTGGGGCGCTTTCAGGGAGCCCAATGAGGATACCGCGGAGGCCAGAGGCTGAGGCACAGGTATCTTAAAAGCCAACCGCACCATATCTGTTAGGGACTGAACCCACAGTCTTTCTGCGTGAGAAGCTGAAAAAGGTTCCTCTATTGTAGAATCCTCAGAACCTAAATGGTCAAGGTGATCCTGAGTCTGGTCTCCTTGATCTTCCAATTCGTCAGCGGAGAGGATATCCTCCTCCAGAGACTCAGACCTGGGAGACGGGGATCTAACCCGCTTCTTCCCTGCCAAAGATGCCGTAATTAGAGCGGCCATCCTCCTTTCCAATCCACCCAAGGTGGAGGCTAACATCTCTTCCGTCACATAGGAAGGAGCTGGTTGAGTAGGGCCAGCCGTAGCATCTAGCAACCCTGATGGCTCACCTAGGACAACAACCTCCGGGCATTCCGGAGCAGTAGGGGCCGCTGGATTTTGGATATCCTCAGAGCCTGATGGAGAACCCTTTGGTTTTTTAACCGTCTTAGCGTTTTTAGCGCTACCTGCACCCTTGGAGCCATAATATACAAATTCTGAGGCACTCCGCTAGTATACAACTGACTGTAATAGCTGGAGGAAATACACATATAATCAAATAAATGTGAAACAATAGGATAGGGTAATGTTAGAGGGACTCCAAACCTCCCATAACCTATAAAAAAGGAAAATCAATACTGAGCCCCAAGGGCTTCAACTACCAGTCTGGTATTGACCCCCTAATGCTGGGCTAGGTGAGCACCCCTAAGTGTTCAAAGGCGCTGCTTAGTACACAGGCTTTGAATGCAAACTTTTAAGCCAGAGGCTCCTTTAGTAAGGTGTACTTATAACAACTGCCACCGGGTGTCACTGTGCCAGAAAGCTCTGTCAAACCTTCCTATGCTGTAGCCAGCATCGCTGCTCCGTGTCCCTTCACAGCCTTCACAGACTGAACAGCCCTCCAGGATTTATCCTCCCTGTGTGCAGGGAGGAGGAGCCGTCCGGTCGTCAACCGCCCCCTCCCCACGGCGGCGTCGCGCGCGCACAGATAAGTAAAGCACACGCACGCGCGTGCGCCAAACGCCGTCAGGGGAAGCAGGAAGCCACGCGGAGAGGAGCATCAGGACCTGAAATGCTGGAGCAGCAGACACAGGTAAAAGGAAGCTTTGAACTGTCTCCCTAATGGTATGGTTCCCTCTCTGTGGAACACCCTGCCCAAAAAAAGGCCCTCCTTGTGACAGAAGCAGCAGCAGCCTACTAGCCCAGCCAGGGGAACTATACCTGGGTGCTTTGAGCCATCCCGTTTGAAAACTTTGTGGTTCTCCTTTGCCCATGCACAGAGGCATAAATAGGCTGCCCAAGAATCCCCTGTAGGAAGCCTACTGACAAACCAAGTTCCATAGGCCCCCTGCTTACCTTTCCACGCCGCAGGGTATTGCTCTGCAAGAGGCCCAATCTTCCCCCTTCACCGTGGGTATGGTCATAGACCTTCAGGGACCGGGGTCTTAAAAGAACACCACACACCTGGACCTATACAGCACCACTGGCAACAGGTATTCTCTAGGTATAGAAACCAGACCTGGAACCCAGGGTCCAGCCCTCCAAGGAGAGGCATTATAGGCAAAACCCCATCCACGAATTGGGGCCCGGGTACCGTCCACTTTGGCTATGAAGCACCTTGGACGGATCCGGTCAGCTGGCCCTGGTCCCAAGGACTACTACAGGCACAGCCTCAACGTGCACCAACACCTAAGACACTGGCGAAAAAACTGAGGTACTCCCACTATGGGTGGGGGTTATATAGGGAGGGAACTTCCTGTCGGAGAGTGCCAGTGTCCATCACCTGAAGGTACACTATATAACCCATATGTAATGGCTATGCTGCTCTGTGTCCCGTGATGTACGATAAAGAAAACGCTGCATCGTGCGGTATTGCATATTCCGTGAAGGACTGCGTTATGCGACGCACTTCCTCCCAGAAATTCCCTAGGCCTGGACAGGACCAGAAGATATGTAGTAGCGAGCCTTCCTCCCTCTCGCATCGCCAGCAACGATCCGAGGTAGTCGAGAACCATTTGTGCAGTTTATCAGGCGTAAAATACCACCTGGACAGGATTTTATAATGTGTCTCCTGTGTTTTAGTACAGATAGAAGATTTGAGTGCACAGCTGATGTTATGCTGTTGTTGTGGCGCTGAGAATTTACGGTCCAGGTCTCTCTCCCACCCAGCCACAAAGGGTAGTTGAGGCTGTGTGGGTGGCGTGTTCAGTAGGGAATACATCACAGAAAGTGTCTGCGACACCGGTTCCGTTTCTAAGCAGAGCTCCTCAAAGGTTGTCCATTGTCGTGTGAAGGCCTGGGGGTCAGGGATAGAATGTAAGAAGTGGTGTAGCTGCACCGCTCTCCAAAAGGGAAGCCGGAAGCTACCCCGACTCAACGGTTAGCTCTATGATGGTTGGCCACCTCCCCGCCGTCACAAATTTGGATGCATGCTCAAAGCCCATAGTCCTCAGTGTAGCGTATTCTGTAATTTGTAACCCTGGTGTGAATCTGGGATTGCCCAGGATCGGATAAAGCGGTGAGGAGTTTGACGAATTCCTGGGATATTCTTGGCAATTATTTTGACTCTGATTTACTTTGGAAGTACATGGGAAATCAACACCATATGAACTTTTAAATATTTATCACTATTTGTGGTTCGCACAGGTGTTTTCATGAGCACATTTGTCACTTTATATGTCATATGAATTTGATTATATTTCCTTTTTGAATTTTATGTGGTTTCACATGCATTAATCATGTATGCACATGTTTCATTCATCAATATCAATCATTGTATTGATTAATCAGTCCATGCAGCGCAGCATACCATCCAATTACTCTATATCATTTATAAAGATATTAAAAAGTAAGGATCCCAGCACTGAACCTTGGGGTACACCACTGATAACCTTAGACCATTCAGAGTAAGAATCATTAACCGCTACCCTCTGAATTCTGTCTTTTAGCCAGTTTTCTCTCCCTTTACAAACTGATCTTTCCAAGCCTGTAGACGTTACCTTACTCAATATACCCAATATAATGTTTAACAATGTTATAAATCTGTAAAGAAAAGGATGGAATTGGGACACAAACGGAATTCTTTTAGTATTTTTACTGGATTTCCTATTTTGGGATAAATGTATACGTTCTTTATTAATCAGTAATGATTAATAACCCCTCTTATTAATCTAGCCTCCATTTCATCTAACCTAGCCTCACAATATAATGGATTATTTACAACAGGGTTTGACAAATTTGCTTGGAATCTAGGAGCCAGCTAAAAAAGTTAGGAGCCAGAAAATGCGCCCCGTCCCGCCAAGCTTGCGCATAGAAGCGAACACATACGTGAGCAGCGCCCACATATGAAAACGGTGTTCAAACCACACATGTGAGGTATCGCCGTGATTGGTAGAGAGAGAGCAATAATTCTAGACCTCCTCTGTAACTCAAAACATGCAACCTGTAGAATTTTTTAAACGTTGCCTATGGAGATTTTAAAGGGTAAACGTTTGTCGCCATTCCACGAGCGAATGCAATTTTGAAGCGTGACATGCTGGGTATCAATTTACTCGGCGTAACATTATCTGTCACAATATAAAAAAATTGGGACAACTTTACTGTTGTCTTATTGTTCAATTTAAAAAAGTTAATTTTTTCCCAAAAAAGTGCGCTTGTAAGACCACTGCGCAAATACGGTGTGACAAAGTTTTGCAACAACCGTCAAATATATATAAAAAGAGGTTAAAGAGGCCAAGCAGGGAGATGACAAATAATAAAATTATTAAAAAAAAAAAAAAAAAAGGCTATATGAAGCTATTTAAACCAGCTTCACCAACTTTACGGTCCGTCTTCATCCGATCCCCCATAGGGGAGAGCGGCGCTCTGACAGGTCGGTCCCTGCACAGTGTGCAGAGACAGACCTGTCATCTGCCTGCTCAGCGGGGATCGACGGATCGATCCCCGCTAAGCAAAGCGGAACCCGTACACGGAACACGTGCGTGTGAAAAGGCCCTTAAATGTTTTTTATTTTTTTTATTTAAAAAATCCTTTACAATCAGTTTAAAGACTGCTGTCAGTTTATCGCTTTTACCTTTAGTATACAGTTGTTTTAAATACTATAATGCATAAAATTCAGCTCAAAAGGAAAACCTTTTTTACTTTCTACTTCCTGTTTCATTAGACAGGATCATCTATCAACCGCAGGATATCACCAGGAAGGATGAAGTGGAAATACAGTTGCAATATAGGGAAGATAATCGTCGTAAATATATACTTTGCTAAAGCTGACGAGCTTTTGGTTGTACAGTGGTATAGATCATAATCACTGTAATCCTTTACCCCATGCTATTGTTTATACGGAGCTCATTAACCCCTTAGGCCTCTCGCACACAGTACTGATGTTTAAGCTTCTGGTTTTCTGGACAGAATTTCAGGTGTATGTTTTGTGCGTATTTATGCACGTATATGTGTGCACAATACCTTCCTAGAGAAAAATGAATTCATATTTATGCTCATATGTGTATATTTGCTTGGCGCTTGTTTAACCTCTTGCTGCCCGCCATATAGCAAAATGACGTCGGCAATGTGGTTTAGTTATTCTGATCGTATGTCTTATGATGTGATCAGGATAACGAGCCAGGGCACGCAGCATGGCGATCGGTGGTGTGGCGTGTCAGTTTTACACACCGCAACTTCGATGCAGACTCTTTACCACGTGATCAACTGTGTCCAATCACAGCTGATCACGGTGTAAACAGGAAAAGACGTTTACCGGCTTTTCCTCACTCGTGTCTGTCAGACATGAGTAGAGGAGAGCCGATCGGCTGCTCCTCTGACAGGGGGGTCTGCGCTAATTGATTATCAGCGCAGCCCCCCCCCCCCCCCCCCGAGGATGCCCAACCAGGACCAAAAGGGATGCCCACCATTTGCGACCACCAGGGATGCCAGTGTCCACAACTGATGCCAATCAGTGGCCATCACTAATGCCTGCCAATTAGTGGTATAAAAAAAAATGCAGCGCTCTGAAAGAATGATCAAATAAATTCCAACGTAGTACTGTATGCATAAACAGTTCTACTTATTACAGTGTGGATAAGGGGGAGATGGTTTGAACATCAATCACCATCCAAGGAAATGGAGGAGAGAAAATTTGGTTCCCAGAGGGGGAGTGTACTGGCTGCTGGCAAAACCTGCCAACCCCAGGTGGATGCCAGGGCTGGATGGGGGTCAGCAGGATGGATAGAAAGGCAACCTGTGTGATGTAAACGGCCCCAGAGGGAACAACCAAGCCGAGCAGGGTCGATATTCTCAGCACGCCTATGCGCCTTCTGTGACGTCACTACTGTGCCAGAGATGAAGGGGAAAGGTGTCCTGAAGTCAGTTGTGTAAGCGTTCACTGTTCTGTTGCCGTGACTTACATGTTTCGCGCGCATGCGCTTAGTGAAAGTCACCAGGAGCGTGAAACTTTTTTTTTTTTTAATTTGTTAAGCAGAAAATAAAAATCCCAGAGGTGATTAAATACCACCAAAAGAAAGCTCTATTTGTGGGAACAAAATGATAAAAAGTTTTATTAGGTACAGTGTAACATGACCTGCAATTGTCATTTAAAAAGCGACAGCGCTGAAAGATGAAAATTAGCTTTGGCAGGAAAGTGCCCTGTATTGAACAGTGAATGTGCACAGGCTCATTGTAAATAGTGGGCTACATTTTAGCTGTACTGAGCTTTTTAAAGTTGCAGTGTGCAAGAGGCAAAACTAAAAACACACGGTTTAACATTATCACTTCTCTCTATGTATATGGATAATGCAGGGGTTGACAAATTTGCTTGGAATCTAGGAGCCAGCTAAAAAAGTTAGGAGCCAGAAAACGCGCCCCGTCGCGACGAGCTTGCGCGCAGAAGCGAACACATACATGAGCAGCGACCGCATATGTAAACGGTGTTCAAACCACACATGTAAGGTATCGCCGCGATTGGTAGAGCAATAATTCTAGCCCTAGACCTCCTCTAACTCAAAACATGCAACCTGTAGAGTTTTTTAAAACGTCGCCTATGGAGATTTTAAAGGGTAAAAGTTTGACGCCATTCCACGAGCGGACGTAATTTTGAAGCGTGACATGTTGGGTATCAATTTACTCGACGTAACATTATCTTTCATAATATAAAAAAAAATGGGGATAATTTTACTGTTGTCTTATTTTTTTATTAAAAAAAGTGTAATTTTTTCCCCAAAAAAGTGCGCTTGCAAGACCGCTGCGCAAATACTGCATGACAGAAAGTATTGCAACGATCGCCATTTTATTCTCTAGGGTGTTAGGATAAAAAATATATATAATGTTTGGGGGTTCTAGTTAGAGGGAAGAAGATGGCAGTGAAAATAGTGAAAAATTACATTAGATTTGCTGTTTAACTTGTAATGCTTAACTTGTAATATCAACGGCCACCACCAGATGGCGCCAGCTTACACATCTGGTGGTAATAACTTGTAATACCAACGGCTCACCACCAGATGGTGCCAGCTCACCGAAAAAAAAAAAAAATTTTTTTTTTTTTTTTTTTTGCCCCCCCTTCCAAGCCAAGTCGCCAGGACCCTATTTCTACCTGGCGCCCGGGATTTGTCGACCCCTGGGATAATGGCACTGTAATTATTTTAACCACTTTAACACCAGGCCCATTCTGACACGTTTCACATATATGTAAAAATATGCATTTTTTTTGTCTACTAGAAAATTACTTAGAACCCCCAAACATTATATATTTTTTAAGCAAAGGCCCTACAGAATAAAATGGTTTATTTTTTTTTATGTCACGTGGTATTTGTGCAGTGTTTTTTTTAAACACATTTTTTTGGGAAAAAGTACACTAATGAATTCTAGTGCACACAAACACATTATACTCCTCAATTTTCTGGCAAAATATAGAAGACAATGTTACACAGAGTAAATAGATACCAAACATGTCACACTTTAACAGGGCTCAACGAAATCCGGGCGCCAGGTCTCAATTGTGACTAGAATTAGCAACCTGGCGCCTGGGGAAGGAAGCATAGGCCTGCAGAAGGCCGCAAAGCCGCAACCTCAATTACCGGCTGGTGCATGGAGACGCAGGATACCCCATCCTGTGTCTCCGTGCGCCCCCACCTCTCCGGCCGGCACTTGAGGCCGCGGCTTTGCGGCCTTCTGCAGGCCTATGCTTCTATCTGTGATCTGGCGACATCTTGTGGTGGCCGTTGGCATGACAAGACTAATGGAGCTTCCCTTGTGTTTTCACTGCCATCTCCTTCCCTCTAATTATATATTATATTATATATTAAAGCGGGGGTTCACCCTTAGAGGGCACTTTTCCCCCTTAGATTCCTGCTCGTTATTACTAGGGGAATCGGCTATTTATTTTAAAATATGTGCAGTACTTACCCGTTTACGAGACGCATCCTCTCCGTCGCTTCCGGGTATGGGCTTCGGGAATGGGCGGTCCTTCTTGATTGACAGGTTTCCGAGAGGCTTCCGACGGTCGCATCCATCGCGTCACGATTTTCCGAAAGAAGCCGAACGTCGGTGCGCAGGCGCAGTATAGAGCCGCACCGACGTTCGGCTTCTTTCGGCTACGAGTGACGCGATGGATGCGACCGTCGGAAGCCTCTCGGAAGAATGTCAATCAAGAAGGAACGCCCGCTCCCGAAGACCCATACCCGGAAGCGACGGAAGAAGATGCAGCTCGAAAACGGGTAAGTACTGCTCATATTTTAATATAAATAGCCGATTCCCCTAGACCGAACGAGCAGGAAGCTAAGGGGAGATTTTTTTTTTTTTTTTAAATGGGTGAACTCCCGCTTTAAATAGTATATATTTTTTATTCTAACACCCTAGAGAAAAAAATGGCGGTCGTTGCAATACTTTCTCATACCGTATTTGCACAGTGGTCTTACAAGCGCACTTTTTTGGGAAAAAATACACTTTTTTAAATAAAAAAATAAGACGGAAGTAAAGTTAGCCCATTTTTTTTTTATATTGTGAAAGATAATGTTACGCCGAGTAAAATGATACCCAACATGTCACGCTTCAAAATTGCGCCCGCTCGTGGAATGGCAACAAACTTTTACCCTTTAAAACAGGGATATGCAATTAGCGGACCTCCAGCTGTTGCAGAACTACAATTCCCATGAGGCATAGCAAGACTCTGACAGCTACAAGCATGACACAAAGAGGCAGGGGCATGATGGGACTTGTAGTTTTGCAACAGCTGGAGGTCCGCTAATTGCATATCCCTGCTTTAAAATCTCCATAGGCGACGTTTAAAAAAATTCTACAGGTTGCATGTTTTGAGTTACAGAGGAGATCTAGGGCTAGAATTATTGCTCTTGCTCTACCAATCGTGGCGATACCTCACATGTGTGGTTTGAACACCGTTTTCATATGCGGACGCTGCTCACGTATGCGTTCACTTCTGCACGCAAGCTCAGCGTTTCTGGCTCCTAACTGGACTATGGAGATGATCAGGGACGTTCTGGTCCTCAATCATCTCTACTGTCAGCCAGCTGCAGTCGTGGGCTTCCGCTGGGATGGAAGAACCCAGGGGGGGGGGGCTTCCGCCACCTGTAGAGGCGATCCAGTGGCTAATTAGCTGCTAGGATCGCTTTTACAATAAAAGTCCATCACCGCCTAAAAACAAAGATAGCCGCAGTCATTTTGCCGGTATAAGGAGGAGGAGGAGGGAGGAGGAGACAGGAAAATAAATAAATAATTGAGATCAAAAATAAATGTTTTAGATCGTCATACAAAAAGATATTTTAACTTAAATCTTTATTATTGTTGTGCAAAAACATGGTGAGGAGGTTCTGACAATCACAGCCTGTTTCATGCCCCTCCAGTCTGTCTATGGTTTGTATGTGCTTAGAATTACAGGAAGGTGAAGCCTCCATAAATCAACATGTAACATCCCACCCCCATTGTTTTTAGCGGGCATGGAGGAGGAAGGAGTTGGCTGACATTTATTAAGAGAATATCTGCCCACATGCAGGGCCGGTGCTACCACTAGGCAGCCGCCTAAGGCGCACTGCTGCCTAGGACGCCCGGCCACTGGTGATCCTACTCTCTTCGCTCTGATGTGAGCAATTAAGTCTCAGCATCAGCAGGCAGCCGCATTTAGTGTCATAGGCACAGCAGCGGCGGAGGACTGTCCCGACTCCCGAATTAATAGAAGCAAGCAAACATTCATTAATGGGCACTGATAGGCTGCATTTGATGGGTGCTGGTAAGACTGAAAGGTGATGGGCACTTCATTAAAAAGGTGGGGTATACATGGGCAGGGCAAAGGGGGTTGGGTCAGGGGTGGAGCCAAGGGGGGTGGCAAAATGAGGTTTTGCCTAGGGTGTCAAAAGTCCTTGCACCAGTCCTGCCCACATGTGCGACTCTAAAGTCACATGGGCTGCACAGATAAGAAAAAGGAGGAAATGAACAGCTTGTCAGTGACTTTAGCTTGGGTTCACACAGGTACACAGCATTCCTGTTCAAATCGCATACAATTCTTGCAGTGAGATTTGAGCTTATTCATTTTGTATGGAATCCAATTTCCCTGTTGTAGATTCTAGATGAATTGAAGCACGTTGGGGTTTATTCATATTTAACCACTTCCATACCAGGTACTTACGCAGCTTCCCGCCCAAGCCAATTTTCAGCTTTCAGCACTGTCGCACTTTAAATGGCAATTGCGCGGTCATGCTACACTGTACCCAAACAAAATTGGCGTCCTTTTTTCCCCCACAAATAGAGCTTTCTTTTGGTGGTATTTGATCACCTCTGCGATTTTTTTTTTTTGCGCAACAACTAAAAAAAGGCTGAAAATTTGGAAAAAAAAATACGTTTTTATTTTTTTCTGTTAATTTTTTTGTAAATAAGTTTTCTCTTTCAATTACGGGCACTGATATGGCGGCACTAATGGGCACCGATGAGATGGCACTGATGGACATCGATGAGGTAGTACTGACGGGCACAGATGAGGTGGCACTGATTGGCGGCGCTGGTATGCGACACTGATGGGCACACATAGGCGGCACTGATGGGCACACATAGGCGGCACTGATGGGCACATAGGCGGCACTGATGGGCACACATAGGCGGCACTGATGGGCACACATAGGCAGCACTGATGGGCACACATAGGCGGCACAGATGGGCACACATAGGCGGCACAGATGGGCACTCATGGGCGGCACTGATGTATACTTATGGGTGGCACAGATGGGCACTGCTAGGTGGGCACTGGGCATGGATGGGCACTGTGGGGTGGCGCTGATGGACACTGGGGTGGCGCTGATGGACACTGGGGTGGCGCTGATGGACACTGGGGTGGCAGCACTGATTGTTGCCAGTCAGTGCCCATTTGTGGGCACTGACTGGCATCTTTTTTCTTTATGCTTTTTTTTTTTTTTTTTTTTTTTAACTTTTTTTTTTTCTGTTTTTTTTTTTTTTGCCCACCCTGGTGGTCCAGGGTGGGCATCCCTGGTGGTCCAGTGTGGCGATCCGAGGGGGGGCTGCGCTGATAACCAATCAGCGCGAACCCCCCCTGTCAGGAGAGCCGCCGATCGGCTATCCTCTACTCGCGTCTGTCAGACGCGAGGAGGAAGAGCCATCAACGGCTCTTCCTGTTTACATCGTGATCAGCCGTGGTTGGACACGGCTGATCACGTGGTAAAGAGTCTCCGCCGGAGGCTCTTTACCGAGATCGGAGATGCAGGGTGTCAGACTGACACCCCGCATCACCGATCGCCGCGATGCGCGCCCCCACGGGCGCGCGCGGCATGAAATCCTGCAGGACGTTCTGGAACGTCCTGTCAGGATTTCATAACCACTTCCCGGACGTAAATCGGCCATAGGCCGGGCGGGAAGTGGTTAATATTGAGGCCAGTGGTGTATTTAGGTTTTGTGCTGCCTTAGGCCTGACTAAACTCATGCACCCCCCCCCCTAATTTAAATACAACCCACCCTTTCCTGCCAAGGCAACATCCCTTCCTGTCTAAGGCCCATCTTATCATTTGTAATCCATACCCTTCCCCTTTAGGCTCATTTGGCACCTTTAAGGGGGAGGGGGGTACCTGTCTGACAGGTACCCTTCCCCACTTCCGGGAGACTGTGCCCCCTCTTGGAAGTTCCGTCACTGTGCGCCATCAAAAGTTAACACTGTGATCCCTTGTTCGCTGGCTGTCTGCTTGGCACTTACCCTATCTCTTGGGGCAGCAGGTGACAGTGGCGACCTCCACGTCTCCTCCCCTCCTCCTGATCGGCGTCCAATCACAGTGCCTGTTTCAGCCAATCGGGTGATGGGTAACACAACTGCACTTCCTGATTGGCAGTGAGGCGGTTCAGTGAGCCGGAGGGGTGATTGAAACATTGTCGGCTATGCCGAACGCCGCCTGAAAAAAAGGGTCCGGGACTTGTTTTGAGCTTCAGGCGTACGGCGTTTCAGCGTTCGGCGTGGAGATGTGAACCATCTCCATAGCCGACAATGTTAAATCACCCCTCCAGCGTATTGCAGGCTGCAATAGCGTCGGGCTTCAGGCGTTAAAACGCCTAGGTGTGAATGGAGCCTAAAGTGATTGTAAAGCCTTGTTTTATTTTTTTTCTATAAAAGTAACAAACATGTTATACTTACCTGCTCTGTTGCAGTGGATTTGCACCAAGCAGCCCAGATCCTCCTCTTCTCGGCTCCCTCTTCTGTGATTCTGGCCCCTCCCTCCTGTGAACCTTGCAATGGAGGCACCCAAGCTGAGTCACAGCTCCCTGTGTCCATTCAGACACTGAGCCCCAACCTGGCCCGTTCCCTCTCTCCCATGATTTTCTAGCTGAATTTGATTGACAGCAACGGGAGCCAATGGTGCCGTTGCTGTGTCTCAGCCACTCAAAAATGAGAATCTGGATGGCTGAGACACTCGTGGATAGAGAGGGACCTCAGGTAAGTATTAGGAGGGGCTGCTGCACATAGAAGGCTTTTTAACTTAATGTATTAAAGTGGAGTTCCACCCAAAAGTGGAACTTCCGCTCATCTGATTCCCCCCCCCTCCGGTGCCACATTTGGCACCTTTCGGGGGAGGGGGGAGAGGATACCCGTCTTTCATAGGTATCCTGTCCCCACCTCCAGGGGCCTACGCCGTTTCCCTTGACGTCATCACTTGGCTCCCTCCCTCTGGCCTAATAGGAGAGAGAAGCGGAGCCTCACGCATGCACAGTAGGGTTCCTGGCGTGAAGCCGTAAGGCTAAGCTGCTGGGTTCCCTTACCCGCAATGGCTGCAGCTGCACCCGACATCTGCTGGCTTTTAATTTTTGAAGCGGTGGGCAAACCTCCGCTTTAAGATAAAAAAAAACGTCTGCCTTTACAACTCCTTTAAAGTATAACTAAAAGGCAAAAACATTTTTTTTAGGTTTTGGATAGAGAGGAGAGGGACTAGAACACCTGACAGTTTCTATTGCTGTCTCTGTTCCTGTTAGGGAGAGTCATCCTCTCTGTTTGTCCTGTTTAACATCATCGAGAGTGAAAGTAAAAGGAAATCCCAAATTTGGGGTATTCCCCAGAAAAATAATAGAGGAGAAATCTTCCAATGGGGACACTAGTTCTGGTGACCTGGGGAGTCCCAAAGGATTCCCTTAATTTGCAGGGATTTCCTCTTACTTCCTGTTTGGCTATGGGACAGGAAGTGAAGGGAAATCTCTGCAATGGGACACAGATGGCGGAAAAAAAGTCTGACACTGGTTATTAGCCTCCCTTACTCTATCCAAAATGAAAAAAAAAGTTTTTGCCTATAGTTCTACTTTAATGAAGACAAATACACACTATAAAGGGATAGGCTTTGTTAACCACTTTCCATCCAGGCCAATTCTGGCACTAGACGCTCCGAACGTAAAAATAATGTATTTATTTTTGCTAGAAAATTACATAGAACCCCCAAACATTATGTATGTTATTTTTTAGCAGAGACCCTAGAGAATACAATGGCACACCGTGTGTGTGCAGCAATTTTTCAAACAGGTTTTTATGCTTTTAAAAAAAAAAAATTTAAGTTGGGCCAATTTTTTTGCATAATGTGAAAGATAATGTTACGCCGCGTAAATAGAAACCCAACATGTCACTCTTTAAAATTGCACACGCTCGTGGAATGGCGCCAAACTTCGGTACTTAAAAATCATCATGGGCGACGTTTTAAAATTGTTTACTGGTTACACGTTTTGAGTTACAGAGGAGGTCTAGGGCTAGAATTATTTCTCTCGCTCTAACGTTCGCGTCGATACCTCATGTGTGGTCTGAACTTACGTATGCGTTCGCTTCTGCGTGCGAGCTAACGGGACAGGGGCACTTTAAAAAAAAATAAAAAATGTTATTGTTAATTCTATTTTAAACTTTTTGCTTTGACTCCTTAAAAAAAATAAAAAAATGTGATCACTTTTATTCCTATTCAAAGGAATGTAAACATCCCTTGGAATAGGAATAAGCATGACAGGTCCTCTTTGCAGTGATATGTGGGGTCAAAAAAACGATCATGGCTTCCCAGCCGAGGCACACCCGACTTTTTTTAACCCCTTCAATACAGAGCTTTTATACCCACCTCAATACCGGGCCTATTCTGGCACTTCTCTCCTACATGTACAAATCATCATTCTTTTGCTAGAAAATTACGCAGAACCCCCAAATATTATATTTTTTTAGCAGACACCCTAGGGAATAAAACGACGGTCATTGCAACGTTTTAGCTTGCACGGTTTTTGCGCAATAATTTTTCAAACTGGAAAAAAAATGGTTTCATGAATTAAAAAATAACAAAACAGTAACGTTAGCCCAATTTTTTTGTAAAGTATGAAAGATTATGTTACACCGAATAAATAGATACCCAACATGTCACGCTTTAAAATTGCGCACACTCATGGAATGGCGCCAAACTTCGGTACTTAAAAATCTCTATAGGCGATGCTTTGAAAATTTTTACAGGTTACCAGTTTAGATTTACAGTGGAGGTCTGGTGCGAGAATTGTTGCTGGCACTCTAACGATATCTCACATATGTGGTTTGAATGGTGTTGACATATGTGGGCGGGACTTACGTGTGCGTTCGCTTCTGCGTGCAAGCTACCGGGGACAGGGGCGTTTTAATATTATTTTTTTTATTTAACTTTTTTTTTAATTATTTTTTTTTTTATCACTTTTATTCCTATTACAAGGAATGTAAACATCCCTTGTAATAGGAAATGTGTGTGACAGGTCCTCTTTCTGGAGAGATGTGGGGTCAATAAGACCCTGCATCTCTGCTCCGGGCTGGAAAGCATGAGATCGTGAAAAAAATTTCACCGATCTCATGCTTAGTATTGCTTTCTAGCCGCAATCGCGGCTTTGTTTACTGCCGGGTAACCGGGCATGACGTCATCACATTGCGCCCGGGCCTCCGTCATCTCTATGCTTCCTAGCCTGCGCCGGACGATTTTCTCTGGGCCCCCCGATGGCACGGGAGAGCCCGGAGAAGCACCGGATGGCGGCGGGAAGGGAGGAATGTCCCCTCCCGCCGCCTATAAGAACGATCAATCGGCGGAACTGTTGCTATGATCATTCTAATGGTGCACAGAATCGCCGGCACTAAAGAATAATATCTGAATGATGCCTCTAGCTGCAAGCATCATTCAGATATCACTGCACAAAGCCCAGGACGTCATACGACGTCCACCCAGGATGGGAGATCCCATCTGTGGACGTCAAATGACTATGGGCCAGTAGTGAAGTGGTTAATATAGAGGCCGGGCGTGACGTCATAACATCGCGCACGGCCTCTGAACGATCTTAGAGACTCCGGCGACCATCTTGGCCGCCAGAAATCTCTATGGTAGGCATCCGGGGCCGGCGGATCTGTTCTCCGACTCACCGATTGCAGCGGTGAGTTGGTAGAAGCACCAGAGGGCGACAGGAGGGGGGGGGGATTTTCCCTCTCGCCGCCTGTAAGAACGATCAAGTGGCAGAACAACCGCTATGATCATTCTTATGGTGCACAGAATCGCCGGCTCTAAAAGACGATATCTGAATGATGCCTGTAGCTTCAGGCATCATTCAGGTATCCCCGCTCAAAGTCAAGGACGTCCATAGACGTACCTTGGGCGCAGGGCCGGACTTACCATTGGCCTTGACTGGGCTCAAGCCCAGGGGCCCCACCCAATAGGGGGCCCCCTTTAAAAAAAAAAAAAAAAAAAAAAAAATTTATTTTTTTTTTTTTTTTTTTTTTTTTTTTTAGGGGTCCGGAGGTCCCCAGGGGCCCGGAGGCCCCCAGGGCCCCGGACGGCAACCCCCCTTTTTTTTATTTATTTTTTGTAAAAAAATGTTTTTTTTTATATATTTTTTATTTTTATATATATAATATTATATATATATATATATATATATATATATATATATATATATATATATATATATATATATATTTTATTATTATTATTAAAGGGCCCAGGGGTCTCCAGGGCCCCGGATGGCAACCCCCCTTTTTTTTATTTATTTTTTGTAAAAAAAAAATTTTTTTATATATTTTTTATTTTTATATATATATAATATATATATATATATGTATATATATATATATTTTATTATTATTATTAAAGGGCCCAAGGGTCTCCAGGGCCCCCGGATGGCAACCCACCTTTTTTATTTTTTTATAAAAAAAATTACATTTTTTTTTATATATATATATATTTTTTTTTATTAAAGGGCTCAGAGGTCCCCAGGGCCCCATGTGGCAACCCCCCCTTTTTTATTTTTTTTATAAATGTTTATTTTTTTATTTTTGTTTATTTTTTTATTTTTTATTAAAAGGCCCAGAGGTTCCCAGGGGCCCAGAGGTCCCCAGGGCCCCCGGGTTTGGCAACCTCCCTTTTTTTATGTATTTTTTATAAATGTTTTTTTTTATTATTATTAAAGGGCCCAGAGGTTTATTTTTTCTTTTTATTAAAAGGCCCAGAGGTCCCCAGGGCCCCGGATGGCTACATATATTTATATATATTTGTTTTCTTCTTTATTTCTTCTTTTTTTTGTAAAGGCCCCCCCCGCTTCTCAATTTGCGGCAGCCCCCACGCTTCTCAATTTCAGGCGGCAGCACCCCCACCCCCCCTAGGTTCTCTGCTTCAGGGGGCCCATGCCTTAAGCTGTGCAAGGGGCCCCAAAATTCCTGATGGCGGCCCTGCGCATACCTCCCAACACGCACGGATTCTGTGGGACTTTCCCGCACAGACAGCTTCTTCCCGCAGTCCCGCAAAAGGGTTAATTTTCCCGCACTGCAAGAGGAGGCAGCACGGAAGCAGGAGGAACCGGAGTGGTGTGTGGAGGACTGTGGCTGCTGAAGGGAAGATAGCCGAGAGCCGGGCTAATGACAGTCTGTGGCCCCGGCTGTTGGCACAGGTGAGAGGCACCCCCCCCCCCTCAACAACTGCAAAACAAAATCCCCCCCCGCTCAACAACTTTAATGCGCTCCCCCCCGCTCAACAACTTCAATTCGCCCCCCCGCTCAA